>NW_022196913.1:50182920-50193224 GCF_008632895.1 Mastomys coucha | reverse complement strand
CTCTGCCTCTGCCTCCGCCTCCCTAGTGCAGCCTCCTAAGTACTGGGATTAAAGACATGAGCCACTAAGCCTGGCTGTAAAGTATGGCCTTCATATGTGTTCCAAAGGGAATTCCCAAACTCCCCTCTACTGGGGGAGAGGGGGGAGGAGCAGAGAGGCCCACTGACTTGGTCCAAAATGATAGTTAATGCTTAGCTCCTGCTGAATGCTGGCAGGGTAAACAAAAAGATTGCTGGAGACCAAAGCTCACATGCAGGATTCCTCTGGAATATGTGAGAAAGGGCCACCTTCTTTGGCATATACCTGTGATTACATATCACAGCCCCAAGCCAGCCTCTAGACGCCTCAGGTCTGTGCAGTCAATGCCAGGCCCCTGTGATGGACAGCCTTCTGGGTCTCACCTCCCCAGCTCCTCCTCCACTATGCTTGTTCCCAGGTTGTCCCAGCTGACCGCCCTCCTCCCTCCTCCTGATAAAGGGCAGGAGTCTCTCGTCATTTTTTGCTACTCTCTCTCACCCATTATTTTCTCTACCTTCCCCACAGAGAGCCATGGCCAGTCTTCTTTCTCTCTCTGCTCTCTCGGGACCCTTCCAGATGCCTCTGGCTGTTCGCTCTCTCTTATCTACAATAAAAAGTGTGGTGGTTTGAAGAAGAATGGCCGCTATAAGCGCATATATTTGAATGCTTAGTAATCAAGAGTGGAACTGTTTGAAGAGATTAGAAGGATTAGGAGATGTGGCCTTGTTGGAGGAAGTGTGTCACTGGGGGTGGGCTTTGAGGCCCAGGGTCATTCCATCTGCTTAGCATGCTGTCTGGCACAATGATAATGGACTAAGCCTCTGAAACCGTAATCAAGCCACAAAGAAATGCTTTCTTTTATGAGAGCTGCTTTGATCCTGGTGTCTCCACAGTCATAGAACAGTGACTAAGACAAAAACCTTCTCCTGAACCATGGAGCAGCCATCATCCTGGTGGTTTCTTTACTGTGCCCTTTCAAAAGGCCTAATTCCACTCTCAGTGTGCCCACCAAGTGTGGAGACAGACCTCTAGTCTGCTCAAGAAGAAACCCATTGGGAGGGTATACAAAGTCGGGGAAGGGTGTTGAGACTGCCAGTCAGTGGCCTTGTGTATGCCTGTGATTACATATCACAGCCCCAAGCCAGCCTCTAGACTCCTCAGGTCTGTGGAAACACACATTTGCAGTCAATGTCAGGCCAGTGTTCCAGCTAGAGCAGAAAAGTGGGGGTGGGGGGAAAGAACAAGGAGCAGAACAAACAACAACAACAACAACAAAACCAAACAACAACAACAAAACCAAAAACAACAACAACAAATCCTAAGGCTTACGTAAATGAAGTGCCTTGGGGCCTCTGCCTAGGTTGAAAACTTGGTGACATTCCAGTTAGGTGACCTTGAGGGTGTCTGAGGCAGTATTTTCATAGGTTAAAAAGGAAAGGTTAGGGCGTGGTGGTGGTGCAAGCCTTTAGTCCCAATAGTCAGAAGAAAGAAACAGGCAGATTGCAGATCTCTGTGAAGCCGGCCTCATCTACATAGTGAGTACCAGCATAACTGGGGCTACATAGAGAGTCCCTGTTTCCAAAAACACAAAAATAAAACATAAAAATTAAATTGTTAGTTAGAATTTTTATGGCTGCGATGAAACAGCATGACCAAAAAGCAAATTTGGGAGGAAAGGGTTTATTAATCTTACACTTCCATATCAGAGTTCATCATAGAAGTCAAGTAGGACAGGAACTCAAGCAGGGCTGGGGCCTGGAGGCAGGAGCAGATGCAGACGCCATGGAGGAGTGCTGCTTACTGGTTTTGCTCCTCATGGCTTGCTCAGCCTGCTTTCTTATAGAACCCAGGACCACCAGCTCAGGGATGGCACTGCTCACAATTGGCTGGCCCTTCCCCATTGATCCATTGATTGCTAATTAAGAAAATATCTTACACCTATATCTTATGGAGTCATTATCTCAATTGAGATTTCCTCCTTTCAGATAACTAGCCTATGTCAAGTCGACACAAAATTATCCAGCACATAAGTACAATTTACATTCTATATTAATTATTCAATAAATGGTACCTGTCTCAGTTACTTTATATTGGTGTGATAAAACGCCATGACCCAAAGCAACCTGGGGAGGAAAGGGTTGATTTTGCTTACAGGTCTATCCTCAGGGAAGCCAAGGAGGAAACGGAAATAGTGACTGCAGACTGCTGCTCACCAGCTTACTCTACATGGCTTGCTCAGTTAGGTTCTTATACCCAGGACCATTTGTCCAAGATGTAGTACGCACAGCGAGCTGTCCCCCTCCTACACCAATGATCAACAAGAAGATGCCCCAGCAGACTTGTCCCCAAAGCCATCTAATGGAGGCAGTTCCTCAATGGAGGCTGCCTCTTCCCAGATGACTCCAGATGTGTCAAGGTGACAAAAAACTATCCATATTAGCTTGGAGTCACGTGTTCCTTACGTAGCAGAGTCTAGACTAGTAACTGCACCAAACAGAAATTCTTAGCAGTAGCAGAGCAGAGGCACTGTTCCACTCTGTCCCTTCCAGCAGTCCCAGCAAACTGTCTTAGCATTAGCCACACACACACACACACACACACACACACGCACACGCACACGCACACGCACACGCACACGCACACGCACACACACACACACACACACACACACACACCATCTTGGTGGCTCTTCAAGCTGCATCTCAGAGGAGCACTCAGAAACTCCTCCTCCCTTTCCCCTGTTTTAAATAAGTGATATTATATGTGGAGAGCCTGTGAGGGGCTGCTTGGCAGGAATCTGACATTGGCTAATGACAAGGAAATGGGCTTCAGGCAGGAATCTGACATTAGGGCATTATAAGGAAGGAAGCTCAGGCTGGAATCTGATTTTAGGGTAGGCTTCAGGCATAAATGTGACTTTGGGCTGGGACAGGGAAATAGGCTCAGATATCTTGATCATCCTGATAAACCTTAGAAACAGTGACCATGGGAATAATCATGGGATTTAGTTTACTGTCTTGCGTGTTCCTTGACTACTTGTATTTACTGTCTTGCTTGTTCCTCACTGTACTACTTGCCCTTAATACTTGCATGTAATTAAAATGGTATAAAAGTTGGATTGGGAAAAAATAAACCTGCCTCAGCCTCAGAACTGGCTGGGGTCATGCTACAAAGTTGTCTAATTGCCTTTTTTCTTTTTAATCCTCACTCCTGCACTGGAGAACCTGTTGATTGACTGAGCAGGCTTGGTCAGTTATAGGGCACCTTGGCTGTGACCACAATCTGATTAGGCTGTTTCAGGGAGTGTCCTTTTACTATGAAGGCAGTTTTAGATATTAGAGAAAATTGAAGGTTCACAGCTAGAGGAGAAACATTTTAAACAAATGTCTTGAATTAGTTTTCTACTGCTGTGATTAGACACCATGATTAAGGTAACTCACAAAAGAAAAAGTTTATCTGGGGCTTACAGTTTCAGAGGGTTAGAGTCCATGACCATCAAAGTACAAGCAGGCAGGCAGGCACCACAGAGTGAAAGAGTTAAATTTGAGACTTGTACTGGCTAATGAGAAAATTGCAGGTTTGAGGAAAACACAGTGGACCAAGGTCGAGCATGTCCAGATGGGCCTGGGCAGGGGCAGGCGAGCTGTTGGGGCATTCTGGGAACTAGCAGGCCGGGAAGATGTGGAGGAGAAAGCATGCAAAGATATGTCCGGGTGGGCCCTGGCACGACCCAACTGAGTAATGGGTCATCTGGTCCTCTTAGATATGGTTTAAGGTCAGCCAGATGCTCTGTTGACTCAGATTACCACCCTTAGGAATTTTCCGCCCTGATCTGCATGTACACTAGCTGATATTTGAAATAGCCAATCATGTATAGCCACACCAATTCCTCAGACCTTTTCCCTATATAAACCCCTAACCCCTGAGCCTCGTGGTCGATTCCTCTATCTCCTGCGTGAGATATGTGTCGATCCGGAGCTCCAATATTAAACTGCCTCATGTGTTTACATCAAGACGGTCTCTCGTGATTCCTTGGGTGCACGTCCTCCTGAGATTTGAGTGGGGGTCTCCCCATGGGGGTCTTTTAAGAGCTTATATCTCGATCCATAAGCACAAGGCAGGGGCAGAAAAGGAGGGAGGGGAGGGGGATGGATGGGGGGAGGAGAAACTGGGAATAAGGTGACTGGAAGCCTCAGAGCCCAGCCCTAGTGACACCCCTCCAACAATGCCATATCTCCCAGTCCTCCTTGAACAGTTCCTCCATCTGACAACCAAGCATTCAAATCTCCGAGCCTGTGGGAGGCCACCCGCATTTGAACCTCCACCACAGGATGTCCATCACACTGAGATTGTTGAGTCCCAGCCAGAGTGAGGGGCGACTTTCCCTCCCCAGGATTCTGGAATTCCCCATCATCTTTCTATCCTGCTCATCTTTCATTACTTCCTGCTCTCGGTGACCTCACCTGTTCTTTGTGAACTAGCATGTGGCTCAGCTGACCCTGGAAACGCTGTTGCTCAACAGTCACATTAACTCAAATGACTGCAAACAATCTAGGTCTTAGTGCATCCCACATGCTCTCATTAGCTTTACCCCACAGGAAGGTCATGCATTTTCATAGTAAAGAGAAGGAAGACAACCTCCATCAGTCCAGCCCGTGAAATATTTATGACCCTTTACAAGCTGTAGAAGAAGCCCAACATAGAAATAAGAGAAACAGGCAGACTCTGTGCTCTGTCATAGTTATTGTCCTAAAGGAAAAGCCGATAGGCTGTCTGTTCTCTGTTACTCTCTGGTACAGAGGAGGCAGAAGTTCAAAGACGGCATTGCCATACCTTTTCTTTCTGGAATATTCTAGATAATAAAATATTATTTTATTCTTTGCAGACATAAAATCATGTTCCTTAAAAGCCCAATATGGGTTCTAATTCTTTCCCACGCATTAGTAGAGCTGTTTCGTCCAAATTGAAATATTCCCTTCTGGAGAAAAGAGGAAATTTAGGAGCTCAGGAAACACACATCTCTCAGAATGCAGAAGAATTTTCTACCAGGCTACCACACTCTCTAAGAACCAGAAAGGACGACAGAAACCAAGGAACAAAACAGTCACACAACAAATACAAGACTAGATATTAGCACCTAGGATTACAATCTTCCCAAACCCAGATGCCAAGATGTCAGCTTAAAAAACACAACTATTAACATCCATGAGATGTTAATGAGATCCAACTAGTAACATCTCATGTCTCCATGAGAGCCCAGCAACTCTACCACAGCATGCCCTGAATAACGCAACATAGCTGAAACATAAGACCAAGACCTTAAAATAGACATTGTGAGTATGATAGAGGTCCTTAAAGGGGAATCAATAAGTCTCTTAAAGAAGCCTACGAATACACAAACAAGGTGATGAATAAAATAGTTCAAGACCTGAGACTGGAAAGAGACTCAATATAGAAAACCCAAACTGAAGGAAATATGGGAATTTGAATGAGAACTTGAACAGGAACTTCAGAGACAAGCCTCACCAAGAGTATACAAGAGATGGAAGAGAGACTCTCAAGCAATGATAGAAGATAGCCAAAGAAAATGTTAAATAAATGTTTAAAGATCTTGCCATAAAACATCTAGAAAATCATCTGGGCGGTAGTGGCGCATGCCTTTAATCCCAGCACATGGGAGGCAGAGGCAGGTGGATTTCTGAGTTCAAGGCCAGCCTGGTCTACAGAGTGAGTTCCAGGACAGCCAGGGCTACACAGAGAAACCCTGTCTCGAAAAACAAAAAACAAAAAACAAAAAACAAAACAAACAAAAAATAATTATCTAGAAAATCTTGGACACAATGAAAAGACCAGATGGAAAAATACTATGAATAGAGGGAGGAGAAGAAACCCAGGACAAAGACACAGAAAGTATTTTCAACAAAATCATAGAAGAAAATTTCTCTATCTATCTAAAGAGATGTCTATCAAGGTACAAGACACATTCAGAACACCAAATAGACTGGACCAGAAAGGAAAGTCCCTTCAGCACATAAAACACTAAACAAACAGAACAAAGAGAATATTATAAGCTACAAGGAGAAAGACAATGTAACATATAAAGGCAGACCTATTAGAATTAAACCCAACTTCTCAGTTGGGACTCTAAAAGCAAGAAGGTCCTAGACAGATGTTCTATAAGAGACTGCAGGTGCTATCCCAGACTAATATTCCCCGCAAAGCTTGCAATTACATAAATAGAAAAAGAAAGACATTACATGTTAAAACCAAATTTAAGCAGTATTTATCTGCAAATCCAGCCCTACAGAAGACCCTAGAAGAAAAATTCCAAATTAAAGAAGTTAAACACATCTAAGAAAAAACAAAGAATAAATAATCCCAGACTAGCAAATCAAAAGAGGAAATACACACACACACACACATACACACACACACACACACACACACACACGCACATGCACACACCACAACAAAATAACAGGAATTAACCAACACTGCTTACTGATATTTTTCAACATCAGTTGGCTCAATTCCCCAATTAAAAAAAAAAAAAAAACACAGACTAACAGAATGGTTGCAAAACCAGGACTCACTCTTCTGCTCCATCCAAGAAACAAACTTTAACATCAAGGATAGACAGCACCTCAGGATAAAAGGATGGAAAAAGATATTTCAAGCAAATGGACCTAAGAAGCAAGCTGGAGTAGCCATTTTATTATCTGACAAAGTTGACTTCAGACCAAAAACTAACCAGAGGAGATAGGGAAGGACACGTCATACTCATCAAAGGAAAATTCACCGAAAGAACAATGCAATTCTTAACATCTATGCCCCAAATACATGGGCACCCAAGTTCATAAAAGAAACAGTACTACAGTTTACATCACATGACCCTCACAAAACTAATTGTGGGAGACTTCAGTACTTGCCAATAGACAGCTCATCCAGACAAAAAAGAAAAATGCCAGAGCTAAATGATGTAATAACCCAAAATGACCTAACAGATATTTACAGAACATTTCACAGGAACACAAAAGAATACACCTTTGCAGGGCAGTGATGGCACACACCTTTAATCCCAACACCTGGGAGGCAGAGGCAGGCGGATTTCTGAGTTCAAGGCCAGCCTAGTCTACAGAGTGAGTTCCAGCACAGCCAGGGCTATACAGAGAAACCCTGTCTTGAAAAACCAAAAAAAAAGAAAGACTCCACCTTCTCAGCACAACACCTCATGAATGTTCTCCAAGACTCACCACATACTCAGACACAAGGCAAGTCTAAACAGATCCAAGAAATTGAAGTAACACTGGCATCCTATCTGACCACCACAGGTTAAAACTAGATATCAACAATGTCAGAAAGTTTGCAAACTCATAGAAACTGAACAACTCACTACTGAATGAAAAATGGCTCAGGACGTAAATTAAGAAATTAATGACTTTAAAGAACTTGATAAAAATTAATACCCAAGAACAAACCCAAACTTATGGAATACAATGGAAGGCAGTTCTAAGAAGTAAGTCTATAGTTCTAAGGGTCTACATTTAAACAGGCTGGGAAGATGGCTCAGAGGCTAAGAGCACTGACTCCTCTTCCAGAGGTCTTGAGTTCAATTCCCAGCAACCACATGGTGACTCACAACCATCTGTAATGGGATCTGATGCTCTCTTCTGATGTGTCTGAAGACAGCTACAGTGTATTCATAAACATAAAATAAACAAATAGCTCTTTTTAAAAGGAGAAGAAAATAAGAGCTCTCATACTAGTAGCATCGGAAAACTCTGGAAAAACAAGAATATATCACATCCAAAAGGTATAAATGGCTTAAAAAATAAACTCAGGGCTGTAATCAATAAAATAGAATCAACAACAAAAACAATACAAGGAATCAAAGAAATCAGTTTGTGCTTTGAGAAATTTAATAAGATTGACAAACTCTTATCCAAATTAACTAAGAGGCAGAGAAAGAATATGCAATTTAACAAAATTAGAAATCAAAAGGGGTGAGATGCTTAACAACAGAAACCAAGGAAATACAGAGAATCCTAAGGACATAACTTTAAAGTCTGTACTCCACTAATAAGGAAATCTAAAAGAAATGCATACTTTTCTTGGTACATACCACTTACTAAAGTTAAATCAAGATCACATAAGCAGTTTGATTAGACCTATAACCTTTAGTGAAATAGAAGCAGAAAAAAAAAAGCACAGGTCTTTTAGTCCAGAATTCAACCAGACTTTCAAAGAAAAGTTAATGCCAATACTCAAATTATTTCACAAAATGAAACCAGAAGGAACATTGTCCAATTTTTTTATGAGGCCACATCCTTTGTTATCTACTTTCCACCAAACAGGCCTCCTTCAGGTGCCACAGCCTTCTAAAAGTACCACAAGCTAGAGACCAGAAGTTCTGAACACTGAATACTATACAATCAAGATTCAAATCATGATGGAGATCAAGGTGTGATGGTTAGTTTTAACTGTCAAATTGATATAAACAAGAATCAGTAAGAGATCGTCTAGATTAGGTTGGTCTGTGAGCATGTCTGTGGAGAGTTATCTTGATTGGTGGGAAGCTCTGCCCACTGTGGGTGGCACCATTCCCCTTTCAGGGGATCCCAGATTGTAGAAGAACAGAGACAGTGAGCTGAGCACTAGAATGCATGTATTAATTTACCCATTTCTACTTCTTGACTAAGGATGAGATGCTGTCTCTGGCTTCTGCTGCTGTGACTTCCCCACACTAGCATGCATGCATTAATTCACCCATTTCTGCTTCTTGAGTAAGGATGAGATGCTGTCTCTGGCTTCTGCTGATGTGACTTCCCCACACTAGCATGCATGCATTAATTCACCCATTTCTGCTTCTTGACTAAGGATGAGATGCTGTCTCTGGCTTCTGCTGCTATGACTTCCCCACACTAGCATGCATGCATTAATTCACCCATTTCTGCTTCTTGAGTAAGGATGAGATGCTGTCTCTGGCTTCTGCTGCTGTTACTTTCCCACAGGTATGAACTGTATTCTGGAACAGAAAATATGTTCCTTCTCTTTTCAAGTTGTTTTTTCTCAGGGTATTTCATCACAATGACCACAAAAGAAACTGACACACAAAGTCATTTGTGGGGTGGGGGTGGGGTGCGGCACATGGCTAGAGGCCTGGAGAGATAGATAATTCAGTAGTTAAGAGCACTTGTTGCTCTTGCAAAGGACCCATATTCTGTTTCCACAACCCACAAGCAGGATTATCACTGTATAACTCCAGTTCCAGAGGATTCACATCCTCTTCTGGCCTCTGTATGAGCCATGCGTGCACGAAGTGCACATGCATACAGACAGGCAAAACATTCACACACACACTGAATAAATTTTATTAACACATTTTATTAAAAATGGACAGAATAACGATTCTTGTGACTAGTGTTTTACATACTGTGGGGCAGTGACCTCTTCCCATGTGTGCTGGGGAGAGATCCCAGAGCCTCAAACATGCTCAGCATGCAGTCTATCTCTGAGCTCCATCAGAGAGCACCCCTGTGATGCTCTGGGATTGTCAGATAGGACATTTTTCATAAATCCAGATGATTCATCTCACTGGTTTCCTCTTTGGCGCCATCACTAAATCCTAAATCTCTGCAGGTGAGAGGTTCTTCCTCTATGGAGTTATAGAATACGATACATTTAAGAAAGCTCAGGCTGGGGAGATAGGTCAGTGCTAAACGTGCTTACCACACAAGCAAGAAGACCTGAGCTCAGATTCCCAGGGCCAACATAAAGCCTAATTATGATGGCTGATGGCTCTTCTTGGTTGTCAACTTGACTCTATTGGAATTAACTAAAATCCAAAAATGGAAGGTATACCTGTGAGGAATTTTTTTTCCTTAATTTGAATTAAGTAGATTCACTCCTAATCCCAATCTTTGAGATGGGATGATGCATTTTGATCCAAGCCATACTTTCTGCTGGAATCCTTTATAAAGACATGGAAGAAGGGAGCTTTTGCACTTTGCCTGCTTCCTCTTGCCTTGTTAGCACATGTATTCCTTCACTGGCATCATTGCCTACTTCTTGGGATTCTAGAATATACTGAAGACTAGATGAGGCATCCAGTCTACAAGAATCTACTGAATCTACTGAATTCTTAGATATTATATTCATAGCCATTGCTAGGTTAGCTGGACTGTAGCCTGTAAATCATTTTATAAGTTTTGTTACTCTAGAGATCCCTGGCTAATACTAATACATCTAACACAACTCTCTCTTCCTCCCCCTCCCTCCCTCCCTCC
>NW_022196913.1:50162921-50182861 GCF_008632895.1 Mastomys coucha | reverse complement strand
TCTCTCTAGCCTTCTCATAATGAGATGGGAAACAGAGACAAGAGACTCCCTGGGAGTTCTCTAAGGCTATGAGCCTGGTGTGCCAATGATCAAACAACAGTCTTGTTTCAAATGAGGTAGAAAGCAAGAAATAGCATCCAATGCCCTCTGACCTTCATACTAGCACCATTGTGCGTGTGTGCTAACCCCACTGCCCTACTAGGCATGTTGAGGACTGAGCTTGGGAAGCTCACATGCTAGAGACGCATTTATTTGTTGAGCTACAGCTGAAGCTTCAAATATTCCTTTACATTACTATCCTAAGTATTATTAGCCCCTTTTTTGTAAGCTATGGGGTTTGATGGGAAATGTCGATTGCAGTGCCATTTCTAGCCAGGTTTATTCTGAGGTCATCTACACTCTTAAGTGTCACTCAGAATAGCACCTGTGAGGCCTCACTGCTGATTCCACAGCCTTGCTCTTCTCCGTTCCAAATTTAGGTTCTGCTTATCAAGGAACCAATTACAGTCTTCTATCCTGCCTGTATCATATCTGTCATGACTCCTGCTAAGAGCTGCATGGGCACCAGCCAGGGAGCTTCGCAGTCAAACTGCTGTCACTCAAACCAGTTCTCTCCAATCACAGCAGACTCTTGGTTAGTGGAGGTGGGCCCGTTCTGTAAAAGAACTTGAAAAGTCAGCAAATGTGGAACACTTCCCCAAAGGGAAACATCAGGTTAGACACCTGTAAGAAGAATATTCATAGCGTCCTTATTAATCAATCACACACGGCCTTATTTTACATGTGCTTGTGTTTCAGGAAGATTCATATATAGAGAAATGGTAAGTTCATTTGAATCACAGCCTGCAGCTCTCGCAGCTCCTGCCCCAGTGGAGCTTGTATAATTTACACATATATTCTCCCTCAGGCATATTACAATGTCCTCAGCCCTAGGGATACTCTGCCAGCTTCAGCATGATCCTTAAGGAAACCTTACCGCCATATTACTCACAAACACACACATACACACACACAGAGCCCAAAGGTCCAAAGAAATGAAAATAAACAAAAAGCCAAAACCAACCAAACAAAATACATCACTATGCATACCGTGAAGAGACTCTTGCTTATAAGATGATTGGCAAACAAGAAGGCAGAATACTGAATATTGACTGCTCCATCCAGGAGCGCACACCCCAGGCAGTCAACCCAAACAGCTTGCTGCTCAGTACCTACCTTTAAAGCACAGGGAGGTACAGTGAGTATGGGTTTGGGGGCTGTAAATAAACTGTGGCACATAGGTAGACTATTTTCAATTGTAGAGAGACTGAGAGAGGAGTGTGTATGGGGCCAGGGTAGAACAAGAGAGATTGGAACCACTGAAATGGGCTCTCTGGTAAAGACCACATAAGCCGGATTTGATCCCCTGGAACCCACAATGGAAGGAAAAAAAATCTCTCAAAAGTTACCTCCTGACATCCACATGTGGATATATACACACATGTGTCATGAACACAAAACAACAATAATAAATAAAATAATTTAAAGAGGAAGAAAAATCCCTAAAACACATTTTGTTCAAACTGTCTCATTATATCTCATCATATGACAGTTATAAAATTTAAAGGACAAGTTTTAAAAAATAATTAAAGATTGGGTTTGGTCACCATGTGCTATATCATACATAAGTATTGAAATACCACACTGAACCCCCCAATGATATATAATGAATATAAATATATGTATGTATGTATATAATCAATAAATATATAATATACTAACATGATCGAGGTGCATTAATAAAGTTAGGAGGTAGTAGGAGAGTGTTGCTTGATAATATAAGCTGTGGCCAGAAGAAATTATACATATTTGCTTGCGATTCACCGATGGATTCTAAAAGCTGACTCTTCAAGCCAGGATCTCTACAAATTGGTCTTTGGCTATTTGCTGTTCCCTTTCTGCTCCACCCTTCCTAGGCCAGCCTGGGTTCTCCCTCTGCAAGAGCACAGGCAGCGCCGGTCCCACTGAGAACTTGGCTCCTGTGGTGGTTTGAAGAATGGGCCCCACAGGCTCATATATATGAATGCTTAGTCACCAGGGGGTCCTGCTATTTGAGAAGAAATAGAAGGATTGTGGGGTGTGGCCTTGTTGGAGTAGGTGTGGCCTTGTGGGAGGAAGTGTGTTCCGGGATTGAGCTTTGAGGTTCAGAAGCCCACAGCAGGCCAGCATCTCTCTCTCTCTCTCTCCCCTCTCCTTATCTATCTCTGTCTCTTACACACACACACACACACACACACACACACACACACAGACACACACAGACACACACGCATGTGCACACTCCTGCTCTCCCTTCCCACCCCCACCCCACCCCTGCCTCTTTCCTTCCCTCAGTTGCTCTCCATCTTGTTCTCACTCTGTGTGTGGATCAGGTTGTAGCTCTCAGCTACTGCTCCAGCACCCACATGATAGCTCATAACCAGCTACCCCACTAGTTACAGGGGATCAGGTGCCCTCTTTTGGCCTCCCTGGGAACTGCATGCAGGTGGTACATACATACATACATACATACAGGTAAAATACTCATAAAAGAAATCTTAAAAACATATTAATTACCATGTTTCCCTTGATGTCATGAGCCCTGCCCAGCAATTAGACAGGATTAAATGTGTTCCTCCTGGGCTGCAAACAAGGATCCATGGTGCCCTGACCATGACCTCTGGTTCTTAAGGAATTTAGCAATCTAGGAAGGCAAGCACTAGGCTGCATAAGAATAGGGCAGGTAGGTGCATGGAACGGTAAGTCCACCACATCTGAAAATCACTTCTCTGCCCTGGGAGGATTTAGAATTAGAGAAATACCCAAGAGTGCCCACCCCACAGTATTCTTTTGATTTTAAAGTATCTGTCCATCCTTGGCATCCTCAGTGCTTAAGAGAATATGGCCATTTGGAGCAATAGGTTGGTCAGCTGACTCTAATTTAAAATATAAAGTTGAACAATTGAATTAGATTTGCTATTTTAAGTTAACCTTCTTACTAAGTTTAAGAGAACATAAGCTTGAACATATTTATGCTTTAATTTATTAGATTTCATAAGAGTTACTTAAACACATGGGGATAGCTTATTTGTTAAGTCAGATAATTGAAGCACAAAAAGGAAATTTAATACTTAATATATTAAATTTCAATATCCAGGCTAACTATGTCAAGAATGATTTAATTTACAGAGAGGACTAACCATTTTTCATTGATTTGCTCATGTCAGATTTGCTAAACAGAATAATGTAATTAGAATTATAAATCTGAAAATTAAAAAAAAAAAAAGCTCTTGGCTGGATATGGTGGTTTATGCCTATAATCTCAGCACTCCAAGATTAAGTCTAGAGTTCAAGTCCCGCTGAGCTATGGTAGCAAACTTTGGGCTAGCCCCTGCCACAATGTGAGTCTTTGTCTCAAGGGACAAGAGGAATTTTGGTTTTTGTTTGTTTGTTTTAGCTTTAAAATATTACAGATTAATTATCAAACTATGTAGTGAGCTGGTCTGATGCTGCTTGTATTCAAATGCCAAATTCTGTACCCCAAGATCTTGTTGCTATAAGATCCCTGTATAGCAGCTTTTGTTGTATAAACTGCCTCCCCCTTCCCCAGGTTATCCAGGATTGGCTATAAAGATGCCTACATTCTGTATCTGTGCAGAAGAAGGTAGGCAGGACTTTGGTATCCAGGCTTGGGTCTGTGGCAGGGACAATGAGGAGGGAGAAGAGAGAGGAGGAAGAAGGAAGGAGTCACCATGGGGTAAGTGAACTGAGAACATGTGTCCATGCAGGCTGGCCTGTTGGAGTCAGAATGGCCCAAGTAGCGGAACATGGCAAGTGATATCACAGGGTCATTGACAGGTCAGCAGACAAACTAGCATAAAGAGTTGATATCTGCCCAGCTCTAGTGTTTAAAAGGCTTATTATAAATATGAAGGTTTGTGTCTTTTATTTGGGAACTAAATGATCAAAGGTAGAGTAGAAACCTCCCAAATAACATTTACCACAACAAAACTAATTTAATCACTTGCTAACATCTGGATCTGAAATATCCCAAAAGGCCCACAGACCAAAGGCCTGATCTCTACCCTGGCACTATTGGGAGTCGGGGAAATGCACTTTGAGCTGCAGGGCCCAGGGGAAGGTCTTTTGGGTCACTGGAGTGTGACCTTGATGGTGACACTGAGCAGGCAGCTGCCCTTCCTCTCTCTCTTTTTGTTCTCTCATGGGCCTGAGATGAGCAGCCCACTCCTTGACATGATCCTGCCACCACAGGTCACTTTGCCACAGATGCAAAAGCAAGAAGACCAACCCACCCTTGGCTGAAACCTCCAGAACTATGAGCTGAAAGAATCGTTTCTTTTTTGTGTGTGTGTGTGTTTGTTTTTGTTTTTGTTTTTGTTTTTGTTTTTTGAGACAGGGTTTCTCCATGTAGCCCTGGCTGTCCTGGAACTCACTCTGTAGACCAGGCTGGCCTCGAACTCAGAAATCCGCCTGCCTCTGCCTCCCAGGTGCTGGGATTAAAGGCATGCGCCACCACCGCCCGGCTTCGTTTTTTCTTTTTAACTTAACAGTTAGAGGCATTTTGTTATAGTACTGCAAAGCCAACTGATACAGTGCACAAAAACTATCCTAAAGGACACACCAAAAAAAGCCACTAATATAATAAAATGAAATGCCATTAGACAAAGTTTCTATAGTGCCCATTACACTGATGAAAACATTGAGGCTCATTAAGGATAAGTAAAGCTGGGTGTGGTGATGCATGCTTTTAATCCCAGTATTTGAGAGGCAAAGGTGGGAAAATCTCTGTAAGTACAAAGCTAGCCTGGTCTACATAGTGAGTTTCAGGACAGCCAGGGCTACACAGTGAGACACAGAGGTGGAGTGGGGTAGGGTAGATCAGAATATGACCTCAAGTCTCTGATTCTGAAAGCTCAGTTCCTTCTAACAGTACTGGACGGTACCCATGAGATTCGGTTCACATAAAGTGATCCTAAGTAGATAATATTCAGAAATGGTTTGACGTGTCTTCCTTTGTGTTTCTTGTGTCTCAACCAAAAAACTCAATCACTGAGTCGGTTGCCTGTCTTGTGACTGTCACCAAAACTAACAGAAACAGCTTAAATGGTATCAGCCCATCTTAGAGAAGGCACGGAGGAGTTCATGGCGGCGGGAGTGTGTGGCAGAGGCTCTTCATATCACTGGATCAAGGAGCAGGGGAAACTAGCAGGATCCAGAAGAGGGACACTGCGCTTGCCCACTTCTGACTTTTAGGTAGACATCCCAAGGGTTTGAAAACCTTGCAACAGCGCAGGAGCCCACGAAAGCTATTTCAGACTCAGAAAACTCTAATTACCAATGATTATCACGAAGAGTGAGCCTTGAACAATGTGTGGGTGTCCTTCAGGGCAGCTTTACTCTGACATCAGAGGCCACAGGAGTTTCAGGAAGCAAAGGGCAAACATAAACCAAAGCAATTGTCCCATATCAGGAACTATGGCACTCACACCGAAAACTGACCACAGAGACAAACGTGAAACTTTCTGCACTTATGTGTATTTCTGTAAAGTGTTAGGCCAGCAGAGAAAGCAATGAGTTTCACAGCGCCATCTTATGTGTGTGTCCTATTTAGTTCTTATTTGTCTCCATCCACACGACCCCTCCTCCCAACCTCTCTCTCTGGTCTCTTTCTTCCCAGGTTAGTACTCCCTCTACCTTCCTATGTATATTTCAGTGCCCTCTTTAGCTCTCACCTTGCTTATGATCTATCCTTCTATTACATAATCTTCTTTCTAGTAATACACTCACACACACACACACACACACACACACACACACTCATGCACACACACGTGCACATGAGTGCACACACATTTTAAATGTAGGCTCTTCATACATACAGAAAAACCCTGTCTCAAAAAACCAAAACCAAAACCAAAACCAAAAGAATTTCTCTTTCCCCACATATACATTTTCTCTGTGTGAGCCTTTCTGACTGCAGCAAGTAAGAATTTCAAAGCAGTTTTTTTTTCTTTTCTTTCTTTCTTTCTTTTTTTTTTTTTTTTTTTTTTTTTTTTTTTTTTTTTTTTCGGTTTTTCGAGACAGGGTTTCTCTGTGTAGCTATGGCTGTCTTGGAACTCACTCTATAGACCAGGCTGGCTCAAACTCAGAATCTGCCTGCCTCTGCCTCCCAAATGCTGGGATTAAAGGTGTGCGCCACCACCGCCTGGCTCAAAGCAGTTTTAAGATGCATTTATCTGTTGGTTAAGAATGTTGAACTCTTTCTCAGGTATATATTGGTCATCTGTATTTATTTTCTTTTAAGAAAGAATTATCATATTTTGGGGCTGGTGAGATAACTCAGCAGGTAAGAGCACTGACTGCTCTTCCGAAGGTCCTGAGTTCAAATCCCAGCAACTTCATGGTAGCTCACAACCATCCCTAATGAGATCTGACGCCCTCTTCTGATGTGTCTGAAGACAGGTACAGTGTACTTATGTATAATAATTAATACATCTTTGGGCTGGAGTGAGCCAGTTGACCTGAGCGAGCAGAGGTCCTAAATTCATTTCCCAACAACAATATGAAGGCTCACAACTATCTGTACAGCTACAGTGTACTCATATACATACATACATACATACATCTTTAAAAAAAAAGAACTGTCTATTTGGGCACTAGTCTAGTGACTGGAAGATTTGGGAGGGCCAGGTATTTAACTTTTGGTTTCTTTACATATTGTAGATATTAATCCCTTACTGCTGTGTGCTTAGTGAGCAGTTGTCCCCTCTCGTAGGCTGTCTCCCTCCACCCTAGTAATCTTTCTTTTTGCTGGGTAGGAACTTTTTAATTTCATGTCCTCAAAACTGTCAGTTCTTGAGATAAACTCCTGTGCTGCTGGAGACCTTTTCAGAAAGCCTCTGACAACGCCTTTGTCCTGAAGTGTTCTGGTTTTGTTTCTAGCGTTGCTTCCCTTTAGCAGTTTCAAATGGATCAATAAGGTTGTTGTTCCATTTTTAATTGCTTTGGGGGCAGAGTCAGATATATGGGTCTAGTTTCTCCCTTCAACATGCAGACAACCAGTTTTATCAATTTTCTAAAGGAGCTAAGACTCTCTTTTCTCTGAAGTCAAGCATTAGGTGATTTAAGTTGTGTGCATTTATTTCAGAATCTTCCGTTCTATTGCACTGGTTGATGTGTCTGTGCCAGCACCATGCTAGGGTGTTGTTGTTGTTGTTGTTTTATGCTCCATGATACACTTTGAGATGAGGTATGGTATTGTGCTACCATTAGTACTGCTTATTCTGAAAGAGAGTTAATGGTACTTCAATACAAATTTTGGTTTTGTTTTATTTTTAGTTCTATGATAACCCATTTTGATTTAGAGTTTACTTCTTAATTGATTATTGTTGATAATAGAAATTATTTTTTGCTACCAAGTCATCTTGTTGAATTCAGTCTTCAAGTTAGATGACTTTCTTGCAGATATTTTAAAATTACTGTTGTATCACCCTCAAATTCTTTTATTTGAGTATTTATGTCTTTTTGACAGTTTTATTTCTCTTATTTCAGTTTCTGCCTTCCCCCTCTTAATCTTTCTTTCTTTCTTTCCTTCCTTCCTTCCTTCCTTCCTCTCTTCCTTCCTTCCTTCCTTCCTTTTCTTTTCTTCTGTATGGAGCACTGACTGATTCTGCTTTCATTTAGGTACCCTGAGAAGCTGGAGATCAACCTCCAAGAGGTCTTTAAAGAATGTTCTGGAGTTCGTAAGGGGAAGTAGTAAGGAAGCAAGATTGAGATGCTTAGCCAAGGCTCAACCTTAGCAGAGAGCACACCTGATTCCACACTTCAAGCAGAGACCCCTTTAGATATGTCCACCTTGAGGCAAAAGGGCTAGGCCTTTGTCCTCCAGCCTTGACCTGTCCTTAGACCTCCTTGACATGCCTCTGACTTAGCTGTCCTCTTTAGCCAGGGCAATCCCCACAGAGTCTGACTGTTCTGGGCTGCCTGCCAGTAGCACTCCAAAGAGCAGGGGAACATGTCCTTCACTCCTGAGCAGAGATCTGGGCCAAGAACTCCAAGCCTGCTCTAATTTGCTTTCTTTTGTTATGATAAAGCACTATGGCCAAATGTAATTTGGGAATGGAAGGGTTAATTTGATTTACACTTTTAGGTCACAGTTCATCATTTAGGGACAGTAGGATGGGAACACAGCACAAGAATGGAAAGCAGATGTACTTGATATTTCCTGAGGCATTACATCCAGGCAGGTAACTCACTCACGGTCATGAAAGTACAGTAGAAACCACCACGGAGGAGCACTGCTTGCTGGCTGGCTCATGCCCAGTTAGCCTCCTTATAGATCGAAGAACCACCTGCCCAGGGAATGGTACCACCCACAGTGGATAGGACACTCTTACATTAATTAGAAATCAAAACACTTCCTCACAGACCAATAAAAAGAATTACTCAATCTAGACACCATTTTCCCAGGCAATATTAGACTGTCAACTTGATGATGCTAATTGTAGCAGTTCCATGCTTGTTTTTGTAGCATAAATACTAAAATTGTAACACTACTGAGAATGTTGGCGAGGCCCCTGGACAAGGATAATAGTCAAACTTACAAAGCGTTTCATATTTTCATACCTTTAAACAAAGGTTACATTCAACACTAATCAGAAAAATCTGTTTTCATAGAATGAGAGTGAATACAGAGGAGACTCGTGACTGCCTAAAATGCTGAGAATAAGTGATAGACAAGGGTTCAGCCCTAACAAGGCATTTACATCATACCTTCTAAGGCTCATCCATCTCTCTAGCCTTAACACCCTACTTAACAACAAAGTCCACTGTCCAGTGAGGTTATTCCCTTGTGATTACACAGCTGGCTGGGAGTTGTGGTATGTGTGTGTGTGTGTGCACGCGCGCGCGCTGCACTTTACACCTGTGTCTGTATGTGGACACATGCCTCAGGCTACATGTCCTCTCTGTCACTCTGCAGCTAATTCTTCTGAGAAAGTCTCTCACCAAACCTGGAGCTAGGCTGGCAGCCAGCAACCCCCAGAAGTCTCCTGTCTCTTCCCTGCACCTCCAGCACAGGGGTTACAGAGCCCACATCATCATGCCCAGCTTTTAACCTGGATTCTGGGAATCTAAACTCAGGTTCTCATGCTTGCTGAGCCATCTCCCCAGCCCTGGCACTCTGAATTCTAAAGACCCAAATCAAGAGATAAAAATGGATATCACAGAATTCAGTGTTCATAGATATGAAGCAAAAGTCTCCTTTTTCTTGCTTCTGAGTTGAAACTTGAAAAACATTCTGTCATATGACCATGTGCATAGATAAATATGCAGTAGAATGTCTCCATCTCAATGAGTGGAACTGGGAGAATTTTGCTGGACTCAGAACACCCCTCTATGGACACAAACTGTCTTAGTCAGGGTTTCTATTCCTGCACAAACATCATGACCAAGAAGCAAGTTGGGGAGGAAAGGGTTTATTCAGTTTACTTCCACATTGCTGTTTATCACCAAAGGAAGTCAGGACATGGAACTCAAGCAGGTCAGGAAGCAGGAGCTGATGCAGAGGCCATGAAGGGATGTTCCTTACTGGCTTGCTTTGGTGATAAACAGCAATGTGGAAATAAATTGAATAAACTCTTTCCTCCCCAACTTGCTTCTTGGTCATGATGTTTGCACAGGAATAGAAACCCTGACTAAGACAAATTGGTACCAGGAGTGGGGTATTCCTGTGACAACCTGACCATGTTTTGGGGAGGACTGTGGAAGGACTTTGGAAGTTTGAGCTAGAAGAGCCATTAGTTGTTAAGAACTCTGTGGGATGTTCTGTAGGAGCTTGGAAGATCATGTTGAGAACAGTGCAGAACATGGAGGCCTGGCTTGTGAAATTTCAGAGGGAAGATTAAAGACTCTTTATCAGGGCCATGTTGTTTTGATTGTGAAGATTCTGTGGTTTTGGTTAGCTGTGGCTGAAGAATCAGCTGTGATTAACAAGATACCAAAACTACTAAAGCAAAAACTTTTCATTACTGGGACTATTGATGCTGGTTAGCTGGAGCTAAGAAATTAGCGGTGATTAAGAAGAGACCAGCATCATTGAGGTGACATCTTCTGGGAAGTGTTTTCTGAGAGCACAAAGAGGCTGTGTTCTAGAGATAGCCAAGGTTGTACCTTCTGCTGCAGCAGGACTTGGTAATCAGGGTTAGGGTTAAGGTTAGGTCACCCAGGTGGTACTGGTTTTGAAGCCATGAAGTGATCATAAAGAACAGCTGAGGCTTGGCACAGTGAGAGGCCATGGAAGGCCTTTGGTGAAGGGGCAGCCTCAGTTTGCAATTGATTGCCCAGAACTGAAGGGGTCATACAAAGGAGTTGAGGCTTGGCACTGTGAAGACAGTCTATGAGAGGCTATTGGTGAAGCCTAGTTACAGCAGAAGACAGCAGTGTTTTGGAAATGTCAGTACCATGCAATGACCACCAAGGACTGCAGCAGCAGTGGAATATAGGCATCTGCAGCCTAGAAGACAAGATGTGTGCTATAAAGGGCAGAGCTGGAGAAGTGACCAAAGCCCTTAGAGGAGCCCAGAAAGTCGTGATCTTCTGGGCCCCAGACATTGGTTTTGCTTTTAATTATGACTGTGCCCTGATATTTTTCCCTCTTGAAGGAAGAAAGTATTTTAGTGGAGCCCACAGTTAAGAGACTTTGAATTTTAAAAGATATTAGACATTTTAAATGGATTGAACTTTTAATATGTAAAGACTGTGGGTCTTTAGATCTTGGGGATGAATAAGAAAGTAAGGGTTGAGGCTTAATAGTGATGTGTTTGTGTATGTCAAGTTGACGAGGGGTCAATTGTACTGGCTGGTTTTGTGTGCCAACTTGACACAAGTTGGAGTTATCACAGAGAAGGGAGCTTCAGTTGGGGAAGTGCCTCTATGAGATCCAGCTGTGGGGCATTTTCTCAATTAGTGATCAAGGGGGTGGGGCCCCTTGTGGGTGGGGCCATCCCTGGGCTGGAAGTCTTGGGTTCTATAAGAGAGCAGGCTGAGCAAGCCAAGGAAAGCAAGCCAGTAAGGAACATCCCTCCATGGCCTCTGCATCAGCTCCTGCTTCCTGACCTGCTTGAGTTTCAGTCCTGACTTACTCTGGTGATCAACAGCAATGTGGAAGTAAGCTGCATAAACCCTTTCCTCCCCAACTTGCTTCTTAGTCATGATGTTTGTGCAGGAATAGAAACCCTGACTAAGACACAAACCCACAGTACAATCCAGGGCAAGCAATTCTGTTAGAACAGACTCAAGTCTACAACTTAGATACTGACTGTTGACTGAAATGACCACACTTTTGCTACAAGTGAGAAGAGTTGCCAAACTATCCTCAGGATTTCATTTAAGAGAGCAATTTTAGGGTAAACTGGTCCAATGAGAGAGAGAGAGAAAGAGAGAGAGAGAGAGAGAGAGAGAGAGAGAGAGAGAGAGAGAGAGAGAGAGAGAGAGAGAGAGAAAACAAGTGCTATTTATGAGTTACAAATTGCTTTCTCTGAGCTGTTCTGTTGACTGGCATGGAAGTATGCGTTTATTTTCTGTTGTTGCTATAACAAAATGCCCGAGGCTGGGAAATTTTGGTGGTGAATAGAGAAGAGAGGCTTCTGCAGCTCAGAGTCCTGGAGATTCAAGGGTATGGTGCTGGCATCATCCAGGCTCTGGTGAGGATGATCCCATGGGGGAAAGTACTGAATGCAGGAAGATTGAATGGTCAGACAAGAAGCCATGGAGAGAGAATGAGAAAGACCAGTATTTTCCTTTTATAAGAATTCTCTCACAATAACTAACCAGCACCCCCAATGGGCCTACTGAGCCCACTTTACAAAGTCCCTGCCAGCTTTGAATAGCACCATGCAAGGGTCCCAATCCTTCAACACATGAACACATGCAACATGCAGCAAGTATCCGCTTACATGGAAAGTACATGCCGTTGGCCAACCTTTAGTTCCTAGCTTAGTGCAGGCTTCACCAGTGAGCACTGGAATTACTGAGGTAACCACATCCATCAGGTTTTTATGTAGGCTCTGAGGATCCAAATCCTGGTCCTTGTGGTATCCTGACAAGCGCTTATTCCTTGAATTATCTCCCAACCAAGCACCATCTCTTCAAGTATGTCTTTGGAGTTGCACAGCCCATAAGGCTGGGCATGGTGACACATAACATAATCCCAATGCTTGAGAATCTCAGGCTAGCAGACTATTGGGAGTTTGTGGCTAGTCTTTCTACCACAATGAGTCTCTGTTTCACTGTACAACACCAAAAGTGATCACATCCCTTCCTCTATAACAGTGGTTCTCAACCTGTGGGTTGTGATCCCTTTGGGGGTCATATGACCCTTTTACAGGAGTCACATACCAGATATCAGATTTCTACATCACAAAAAAATCACAGTTATGAGTGGAAACAAAATAATTTTATGGTTGGGGTCACCACAACATGAGGAACTATACTAAAAGGTCACAGGACTGGGAAGATTGAGAAGCACTGGTCTATAGCATCTGGTTAATGTTTCGGCTATTTGAAGCCTTAGTAATCCAATAATGACTGATACCTCTCTTTCTAAGTTTAGCATAGGTGAAAACCTGTTCCTTGCTCTGTTTTCTGCAGGTCTCACTCCTCATCTCCCATGTTTTTGTGGTGGCATTAGCTCCACTCCATGTTTGCTTCTGTTTCTGTTGATTCATTTCAGACACCAAATAAAACACAATCTGATTTGATTTCTCCATCTTGAATGAGTCTCTGGGATTTGCCAGGGGCTAGTGTAAGAAACATCATGGAGCAAGATGATAAAGGCCCTGAGTGACTCATGTTTGGTGAACTGTACAAACTATCCAGAAATCTTTGAATAGATGATCCACTGAGACCCTTCTTGGGACATTCTTCTGAGTGGTAAGGAGTCTGGCTTGTTCATTAACCTGGTCTCCTAGTTCTGCTCTTTCTAGTCTAAATTATTTGTTACTCATATGGTAGCACATTCCTATAATTCCAGTATCCAGGAAGCCAAGGCAGGAGAGTAGGTGTTCAGGACCAGCCTCCAACACATGAGTTCCAGGCTAATCTTGTGTCAACCAAATTGTCTCAAAAACCAAGACAAAACAATAAAAGAATAGCAATGTCATCAGCAACAAGCAAGCATTTTTAAATGTTGTCAATAGCTTGAGACAAAAGGAAAAGCCTACTTGCTGTACATGGGTCACACATGCTAGGAAATTCATCAAGAATATTACTGAGCTCACTGCTCTAGAGACTGGGAAGTCCAAGGATGTGACATTAGCATCTGCTGAGGACCTTCCTGTGGGTGCTGCTCTCTACTGAGTCTCAAGATAGCATCAACCATCCAGGAAACTTACAGTCTTATGGATGGAGAACTACCAGGTTCTTGGGTTCTCCAGTGTGAGGCAGCCATTGTTGGACCACTTAGACTGTGTTATCCAAGACAGTCTTATACCTCCCCTTCCACACACACCATCAGCTCTATTCCTCGGAAGAGCGTGACTAACACAGAGTTCTATGACCATATCTAACTCCAGAGGGAATAGGAGAAGTACCAGGATCCATGTGTGTGTGTGTGTGGGGGGGGCTGGAACTCATGTGAGTTCCTACATGCATACATGGGATGTCTCTCATATCCCAGCATTAGTTCATATAGCTACAGGTGAGCATTCTTTGTTGCAACAAGGACACAGAGTTCTACGCTACTTCATTCCTAATGTTTGTTTTTCTTTATAGGCAGAAGTTAGGAGACTGTGTGGCCACATGAAGAGGTGAGAATAGAAGTTACTTTATTACAGCGTTTTCGTCAATAGTGTGGCCACAGGTAAGATGTTCCATGTATCTGTAGATAACGCTTCACACATGCTCATATAATCAACCATAATCACACTCATCGAGTCTCACAAAAAGTGCAATGGAGCTTCACTGGAAATAGAAAAGGAGCCATTGAAGCTAAGGTGAGGTAAGAGAGGGTAATGGATGTAGCAGCATATATCTGTGTCAAAACAAAGCCCATTAGTATGTATAATTAATGTATGTTAAAATTTATGTATAATTGATATATATTAAACTAGTATGTATAATTAAATATATGATGCTGTACTACACCAGCACCGTTCAGTTAGCTCCTTGAACTCCTGAGCTATACACTAAACGCCTATAAAATGGCACATTACCTGAGACAAAGGAATCTTGCCCTACATCTAAATATCAACAAATGAACTACCCTTTACTAGTTGATTTAGCATCAGATAACGTCACACTGAGCTGAGCTCAGCATGTGAGGTTGGCTGGGGTATTAAAAAGTGTAGGTCTGGAAAGGAAAAACAAAAATAAAGAGCAAAAATCATATTAGTTATTTCAATGTTACTATTTTGGTCAATGTTAGAGCATCATGCTGGTTAAGACCGACCTGCTTATGAATCCAGATACTATTTCTCATCCTCTTTTGACTTCTTGGAATGTCTTGTAAGTAAATTAGAGAAAGGTAACTCTCAAATATGTGTATATGCATATATATATTACTAGGCTGAACAGTGATTTGACATAAGCCTTAGCTTCAAATGACTTATATCATGGAGACCATGTCGATTTGAAAACAAAAACAGAGACGCCAAAGTTACCAAAACATTTGTACTCCACGGCAAGATTCCTGATTTGTCTTCACACCTACAAGAATATTTCAGAGAGTATCTGGAACTATCAGGTGGGCAGGAGAGGGAGTTTTCTCTTGGGAAAAAGGGCCTCTCTCCTGAGCACACATTAAAGGAATGGAAAAACCGAAGCCAGCCATCATTCATCCTGAGGCAGATCAGGTTTAGGAAAGAACAAGGATGGAAATTGAACCCTTTAAAACTGCTTAAGTCCTTTCCTTGGAATACTTTTGATAACCCAGAAGTTCATGACTCCCAGTGTGAAGCCTGCTGGGATATATTCTATCACCTGAGTCCATAGCAGCACAGATACCAGAAATGTTTCATGCAATAAAAAGTCTGAGAGCGAGGCTCAGGCTGATCTGCCTCCTGGCAAGGGCTCTTTTTCTGGCTTGCAGATGACAACTTTCTCTAACCATGAGTCCTCATGTGGGAGAGAGAGAGAAGAGGAGAGAGGGGGGGAGAGGAGAGAGAGAGAGAGAGAGAGAGAGAGAGAGAGAGAGGAATGAACTTTCTTGTGTCTATTCTTATAAGGCAGTGGTTCTCAAACCACTGTCGATCCAAACCCTTGGGTTTGATCAACCCTTTCACAGAGGCCATCTAAGACTATTGGAAAAGATGAATACTTACATTACGATTCATAACAGTAGCAAAACTACAGTTATGAAGTAGCAACTAAAGTAATTTTATGGTTAGGGGTCACTACAATATGAGGAACTGTATTAAAGGGTCACTGCATTAGGAAGGTTGAGAAACATCATTATAAGACCACTAATTCTATGAATTCAGAGTACCACCCTTACAATCTCATTTGATTTTAATTACTTCCTGTCTCCATATAAAGCCACGATAGGAGTTAAGACTTCAGTGTAAGAATTTGAGGACTACAGGAGGTTGGGAGCACAAATATTGAGCATGTGATATCTTCCCATGTAATTATTTTTAGGACACTTTTCAGCCTGTAGATAGATTGCTCAACAAGGAGAGAGTTGGCTGAAGACCTGTCAGCATTTCGTCAGTAACCTGGGTCCAGAACACTGAGCTTCGTCTGTGGTTTGAAACAGAAGTCTGGGACCTGAAGGCTTGACCTACTGCCCTGGTGCCCCAGTGTTGTGGGAATATCTGACCTACCCTTGGGAGTTGCACTTTCCATCAGAACGGATTCCTTGACGTAGACAGAAACTTGCCCCTCACACTCTTAGGAGCATTAGTAATCACTTATGGCCCATTTCAAAACCCTTTGACCTCAATGGAAATCTTGCAATGTTTCCATAAATTTCCATCCTCTCAAGAGCATGGTGGTTCTACAGATAGTAAGATGGTAGGTAATTGTATTCTGGAAGCTCCTGATGGCCTTCTCTCACAAGTAAGTCCTAGAGTTGAAGGTCAGCCTAGCTGCTTGGAGGACGTGTTAGGGATTGAAACTGAGCTTTGACATTTTAGGCAATTTCCACATCCATTCTTAGATGCATTCCCAAAAGGATCTACTGAGATAATAACATAATAAGAGACAGACAGAGAGTCTCTCTCTCACACACACACATGTGTGAGAGAGAGAGAGAGAGCAAGAGAGAGAGAGAGAGAGAGAGAGAGAGAGAGAGAGAGAGAGAGAGAGAGAGAGAGAGAGAGAGAGAGATTGAGAACCTCATCTTTGCCTGGATTTAGAATCACCACAGTCATGACTCCGGGCAAACCTGTGAAGTTGTTTTCAGAGGGACGACTACTCCACATGGGCTGAGGCTCTAGACTAAATAAAAAAGGAAAAACAAAAAACAAGCAAACAAACTGAACACCAGCATTCACTGCTCTCTACTTCTTGACTGTGGATAAAATGTAGCTATCTGGGGATGGGAGGTGCCATTCCTGAGGGGGCCAGCTGGAGAGTGGAAGGGATTCCAACATTTGTGTTTAACCTTTAAGGTGTCTATGTGTTTTCACGTGGTTTACTCATCTGAACCTCTTTCCTATAAATAATGTTAACAGTGACACATAACTGTATTTGTTAAAGGCTGTAGTCCTGGAACAGCAACAAGGAACAAAGTGCCTGTTAGTTATGTTCTCATTGCCATGATGTTTTCCCCACGGTGTGGACTGAATGCTCAAACCAGGGGTCAAACCAAACCCTTCCCATTAAGTTGTTTCCATTAGGTATTCTGTCACATCTTATTTATGCATTGACTTACTTACTATGTGTGTACATATGTGTGTGTGTGTACATATTATAGTGTTAGATTCCAGCGTGGGTCCCCCACTCACGAAGAAACAGGAGGGAGATCACTGCAAATTACATGAGGTTTATTATTGCCAGTATACTGGGTTTGTCCTGCATTTAAAGCAAAGGAGATGACCAGGAACAAAAGCACACACACTTTTTATACCTTTCAGTACATAGGTTTACAGCATGAGTTGGTTATCTCTCATTAGTGGAGCCCATTGTCTTTTGTTCTCATTGACCTTTATGCCCCAGGTGAGGGGGAGATACCGATTGCACGTAGGAGGAGTGGGGGGGGGGATACACCCTCCCAGGGACATTTCCTGGAACCTGGCATTACTCTCCACAATTAGGGCATCTACTGGGGACTGATGTTTTCTCGGTAAACCCTTCTGAAGCTCTGTCTTTAGGCTTAATGGACATTCCTTGCTCCTTGGTATTTTTATGAAGTGTCCCTATTTGCTCAATTCTTACAATAGCATGTATGGTGTGAGATCAGATCAGAGGACAATTTGCAAGAGTCAGTCTTTTCCTTCCACTGTATGTATTCTAGGTATCCAACACAGGTTGGCACAGCCCTGGTGGTGAACACCTTCAGCCACTGAGCCAAAAGACATCTTCCTGGGAAAACATCAACATTTGCCACTATGCATTATTTCCTTTGTTTCAAGAGAGGAAACAGCCTGGCTTTTTTCCCTGAGTCTCATATAACCTTTAGTGATTTTGGTGATATATACTCAATGAATTTTTTCAATTTACTTTTTCTGTACGTATATTTTGCCTGCACATGTGTCTGTGTACCACACATGTGCCTGATAACCACAGAAGCCAGAAAAGGGAATACCATCCTCTGAGAACAGTGTTACAGATGATGTGGATCCTGGGAATGGAACCCTAGTCCTCTAAAAGAGCAGCCAGGGTTGTTAACCACCCAGCTATTACTCCAGCCCTGGATGAATTTTTTTAGTGTATTTACACAGTTAAGATTCACTGTGGTGAAAGGAAGAAAGAAAGAAAGAAAGAAAGAAAGAAAGAAAGAAAGAAAGAAAGAAAGGAAGAAAGGAAGGAAGGAAGGAAGGAAGGAAGGAAGGAAGGAAGGAAGAAAGAGAGAGAGAGAGAAAGACAGACAGACAGACCCCTCCTTTAATCCCAGCACTTGGGAGGCAGAGGCAGGCAGATTTCTGAGTTTGAGGCCAGCCTGGTCTACAGAGTGAGTTCCAGGACAGCCAGGGCTATACAGAGAAACCCTGTCCCAAAAAGAAAAGGAAAGGAAAGGAAAGGAAAGAAAAGAAAAGAAAAGAAAAGAAAAGAAAAGAAAAGAAAAGAAAAGAAAAGAAAAGAAACCAAAACATTTCACTGTGGCACCTGTCCTGACTCAGGCTGCCATCTTTATATGGAAATGTGGTGATTAACATGACCATGCACACAGCCCTGCTATACAAAAGAAGAGAAACCCTGTTTCAAGTGAGTGATACTGTGCCAGCTGGCTTTATCAACTCAAACCTAGACATATCTGGGAAGAGGGAATCTTAATTTAGAAAATGCCTCCATAAGATTAGCCAACTAAGCACCACCCCTGGAAATGCTGTCCTGGGTGCTACAAGAAGGTATGTCAAAGAAATTATTTTGAAAGTCAATAGTGACTTTCTATCTGAAGAAAAAAAAAATAGCCCATTACTCTGAAATGTGTTTGGTTGATAAAAATGGATGTTGAGAACTTGCACACAAAGCTCCGGGCCCTGCGAGCACTGGTGACTCTGTTTTACCCATGGAGATGTTTCCAGCTGGTCCTCCTCAGCTCTTCTGTCATCAGCAAGACAGGCAAACTGGGTGTTCCTCATGCCCCATGCCACATGAGGCATCCATATCCTGTCCTGCTCAGGAGAGACACTGTAGAAATTGAGCCAAATGGGGATGCTTCATAAAATTACCAGAAAGCAAGAAAGTCCCCTTATCCTTAAGACAAAGGGATTTTAAGAGGGTTTACAGAGCAAACACCCATCCCCAAAGGAATGCGCAATTTCCAAGAGACATTCCTCGGAGAGAGGATCTCCCCCACCCCTCCTGGGAGTCACAGGTGTCTTATTCTAACCTGGAGGAAAAAAGGTCAATAGAAACTAAAGAACAATGAACAAGATAAAATGTAACCAGCCCATGTTGTAAAATTGTAACCACCCCACATTGTAAGCTGTAAAACTCTGCATAAAAGCTGAGTACTTGATTTCCTGGGGGTCAACTCTGTAGTGGGGGGGGGGGGGGGGGGTCGCTCTGTTCCCGACTACAGAGTTGACCCTGGTATACCAGTTTCAAATAAAAATCAACCTCCTGTTATTACAGCAGCCTCCTTCCTGAGTCCTTGCGAGTGGGGTACCCACGCCGGTTATTACAACACCTGTGATCTGGGTGGGACTGTGAATGGCTAGCTGAGTGTCTAAACTAAACCAAAGAGTCTCTACTCTCTAGAGTGGAGAACCATTTACTACACAACCCCAGATAGGTGCCTTGTAAGCTTTGTGAGTCCACAGGCCTTCTGAGCCTACTTCCATAACGAAGACTTTAATCTGGCAGAAATGACTAAGTGATTCTTTGTCTTTTCTCATTCAGAGCCATTGCTTTCTCTCTCTCTGTCTCTGTCTCCATTTCTGTCTTTATCTCTGTCTCTTTCTTTCTCTCTCACACACACACTCTCTCTCTCTTGCCCTACACTTTGTAGTTCCAGGGGGACAAACACATCCCCATGAGCTAGCAACTTCATACAATTGGCCCTTGGTTTTTCTGTGTCTGTGGAGTTGTTCTTGTTGTTTTATTTTGTTTTAGTTATAAAAATGAGGCTCTCGCATATAAGCCAATCTGGTTTCAACTTTACTGTGTAGCCAAAAGTGGTCTTGAACTCCTGATTCTTTGCTCTCAGTGTCCCAAGTGCTGGGATTGCTGCCACAGATACACACACACACACACACCACAGACCCTCCCCCACAGATACACACACACACACACACACA
>NW_022196913.1:50160351-50162854 GCF_008632895.1 Mastomys coucha | reverse complement strand
CACAGATACACACACACACACACCACAGACCCTCCCCCACAGATACACACACACACACACACACCACAGACCCTCCCCCACAGATATATACACACACACTTGCACATGCATACACAAACAAAAACTAAAGTTGGATCAGAGGTATCAATAGTCCCCACTATTTGGGAATCTTTCTGAGGCAGGAGGATCATTTGAAGCCAAATATCTTAGGTAAGACTGAACAACAGAGTAAGACCCTGTTTCCAAACAAAGCAAAAACTACTAAATTAAAATCCCGTATTAGTTCAAAATAGAACTCTCCAGACTGAGTTTTGTAAAGATAATTTTAGGGATGAAAAAATTAAATGTATTAATAAATGAATAAAAGTTATTTTATTATTAAGGAAAACTAAGGTCCAGAGATGTGCAAGGACTTGTATCAAGCCACCTAGTTAGTGACAGAGGCCATGCCACAGCTCACGTCTCCATCATTCCAGGTTAGTATTAATTTCAAAAGTAATGCATGGGGGTACAGCCCTCTATCAGATTAAAAGTCCCAACTGGTGGCTCAGAGGCCATTAATGCGTAAAGGCACATTGGAACCTCTATATGACTTACAGCCTGGGTTCTGGGAACAAAAGAACAGAGCACAGGGCCTGGCCAACATGTCTGGACAGGGTCTGGACAGGGCTGTCCAGAGGAGAAATCAAGGTGTATGAGTGTTAGGGACTGTGAAAAAGGAGTTCTGGTAAAGAAGACTTAGAAGGGGCTTTCTATTATTACAGAACTGTGTTTGTAAGAACTATGTGGGCACGGCATGATTGCCAACACCTGAAATCCAAGCATTTGGTCTGCTGTGAGTTTGAGGCCAGCCTGGGCTACATAGTAAATACCAGGGTAACCAAGGATATTTAGCAAGACCCTTGCTCAATGGAAAGAAAGAAGAGACAGAGAAACCAAAGGCCTGCTGGAAATCCTCCAGCATTTGTGTGCCCAGAATCTGAACTCTCAGAGAATGAGAAGTGACAGGAAGTGGCCCTCTGTGTGTGAGCATAGGCTCAATCATCAAGAAGTCCAGGTCTAAGGAACCACTGGTCCATGGTCCCTACCATCCAGATGTCAGAAACTATGAGGGGGAAAGGGAGAGTCTTGTGTTTGCCATTGCTACAGCCAGGAAATAAACAGAAGATCCACATCGCACTCTGGATCATAAGAGAGGTGATGTTCTAACTCATATAGGAGCTGGGACAGGGTAGAAAACAGCATCCCTCCAGGGTCAAGCTTTGTACGTCTCCTAGGCTAAGCGCAGAGCGACTCAGAAGATCCAGGTCAGCCTGACGAGTAGACCAAGCTGTATCTAACCTTGGTTGGGGCCAGAGACCCAAGAGTAAAATCCCTTCTCTCCACCAACCAAAGCCAGACGATGTCCAGGTCTACGACGTCATTTCCAATCAGGAAGTCAAGCAGAAATGAAGGATCTGAAGTAATGAAGTTCTCAAGTTGAAGCTGGGTTAGCATTATTTTGTTCACATAGCTACAAGAGATTAGTGATGCCTGCCAACTGTAACCCAGGAAGGATCTTTAACTATCTAATCTGAATCCATCCGACTGTTACTCTGTGAATCACAGCAGTGAGATCATATGTTCATATGGAATGTATTCACACCTTATGGTCTAAGAACAGGGGGATTACTTGACACATTTAAATAGAATGTTTCTAACTTTTTTTTTAAAAAAGGCCCAGATCGATTATGGCTTCTGCAGGCTTTTAGGATATTAATGAAATTATACAGTCTTGTTACTTTTCCTAGGCACTGTTTTATTGCTGTGAAGAGACACCATTTGTGCCTACCTTGGTAGGTGACTCTATAAAATAAAGCACTTAATTGGAGACTGGCTTAGTTTCAGTGGTTTGCTCCATTGTCATCATAGCAGAGAGCATGGCAGCATGCAGGTGGGCATTGTGTTGGAGAAGTTGAGAGCTACACTTGATCCTTAGGCAGAGAGAGGGAGGGGAGAGAGGGGGCAGTGGGAAGGGGGAGGGAAGAGACACAAAGACAAAGACACACACACACACACAGAGACAGACAGACAGACAGACAGACAGACAGACAGACAGACAGACTGACTGACTGAGCCTGGCACAGGCTTTAGAAATGTCAAAATCCACCCCCAGTGACACACCTCCTCCAACAGGGTCACACCTCCTAATTCTTTCCAAACAGTGCCACTCCCTGATGACAGAGCATTTAAATATATGAGCCTGTGAGGGCCATTCTTATTCAAACCACCAAATTACTTATAAGAACTGAAATGCTCAATGAAATCTCAACATGAAGCCTGGGTTTGATCCCCAGGACTGTAGTAAGCAAACAAATGATCAGGGCAACTACAAAGTCAATAGAAAGAAAAAGGACCGGTCTCTCTGGGCTGGTGTCCTGAGCGGGCCTTGGGCGCAAGCTCTGCAGCCAGTCCCACAACACCCAGAGAAAGCTCCACTCCCAGGTGCTCTAACAAGCCCAGG
>NW_022196913.1:50157887-50158246 GCF_008632895.1 Mastomys coucha | reverse complement strand
TTAATATGAAAATTAATATTACCAACATATCCTAATTGATTGAAATCCAAAAATATGAGGAATTATAATTTTGTTGATTGTCATCCAATGGTCTCTCTAATTTGATAGTTGGAGAAATAGGTCCAATATTGTACAACCTATATACACTTTCAGCTTGTTTGTGACAGTGTCTTGCTGTGTACAACATAAGGGTCTTGAAATCTTGCTTCTCCTATCTCAGCCTCTCTATTAGTAGTTGTTTATTTCATGTGTTTACGCTATACTATGGTTTTCAGAACAGCTTATGTATTTCAAAAGTATTTATTTATTTATTTATTTATTTATTTTTCTTCACCGCTGCCGCCTCCTTTTTTTTTTTT
>NW_022196913.1:50147511-50156497 GCF_008632895.1 Mastomys coucha | reverse complement strand
ATGTTAACAAATTCAGATAAATTGAAATCATATAACTTTTCTCATCACAATGCAATAAAAGTTAAAAATAATAAAAAATAAAATAAAAAAATAAAGAAAGAAAAAGGAGGGGCTGGAGAGATGGCTCAGTGGTTAAAAGTCCTTGTGGCATAGCCATGGAGACCTTGGTTTTGACCTAGAACCTACCTAACAACTGGGGGTGTTCTCACACAGTCCCGTAACCCCAAGTAGGGGACAGAGACAATAGGGTCACTAGGTCTTGTTGGTCACCAGCCTGCCAGAAATTGAGAGCCCCAGGTTCATGGAGAGACCATGCTACAAAGGAATGCAGTGAAGTTAATACAGTAGTGCTAGAACAGGAGGAAACCTGATGCCTGCCCCCATCTACACACACACACACACACACACACACACACACACACACACACACACATAAACACACACACACACATAAACACACACACACACACATAAACACACACACACACATATAAACACACACACACACATAAACACACACACACACATAAACACACACACATAAACACACACATATAAACACACACACATAAACACATATAAACACACACACATAAACACACACACACACATAAACACACACACATAAACACACACACACACACATATAAACACACACACACAGAAGCTTGTGTACCTGCACACATGGGCCTAAACACCACACACAGATACACAGAGGAAAAAGTTTGTATTTCTCAAGGAACTTAGAAGGAAATACATCATTCCTGATGGCTGGTTTCTTGTCACCAAATTGAAGAAGTGACTTACCAGAGGGGCTTGCTCTAGGCCACTATGTAATAAAGCAATAAATCATTAAGCAATCAGGTTCTGTCAGTGCTAACTGAGAAACTGCTGCTAGAACTCACATTTTTCTGGGCAGACTGGCAAGAATCTCCAAGGATGCTATTTATCCCTAGCATCCAACAGAAACGACTCCATCTTACACAGCCTCTCAGTATTTCTCGCCTTTTCCTCATCTTGGATTCTAGAAGCTTCTTTTAATTAACTTACATCTTCATATTTCATGTCCTGTCTCAACATCAGGGGTTCTGAAAGAAACTGAAAATGAGATTCAAGCAAACCCTAGGCCAGTGTCTTATTGCAACAATTTAGGTCCTTTGTGCTGGAAAATGATGTCGGGCATAATGTGCCATTGCTTCCAGTAGAGGGCGCTCAGACACTGGCTTTCAAATTTACAGTTCTTCAGCTAGCTTGAGTAGGAATTGTCTTTATAGATGGCTGTGTCTTTGTAGAATTCCGACTTTGTCGTGGCTCTAGTGGAATGCTCTGCCCATACAACAACACATGACACCCTTTAATGAAAACTAGCTGGTGGTGGCAATGGGTGTGACAACAGAGTTTAATCAATCAAGGGGAAATCGAAGGAGTTACTGGCCAGTAGTGGGCAGGAGACTGAAGGATCAGAAAGTGACTCAGTAGAGCGGGAAACTATGCTTTGGTCCATAACTTCTATGGAAAGCTCTCAGAAACACTGCATGAGTCACCCAGACAGAAGAGATGAGCTCTAGCCTACAACAGAAAAAACTTTGCAGCTGGTGTGTGCCAGGGAACCTCAGACTCTACAACAAAGACACAGGGTTCAGAATACCCATGTCTTTTTACTATAGTATTATCTAACGTAAGACATATGTACATATATGTCTATATGTGCATCATGTGTATTGTCTATATGTATGTCATATATTGACTAGCATATATTGTCTATATGTATATCACATATTATCTAGCATGTATGTCATGTATTGTTTATATGTATATCACGTATTGTCTACATGTACATCATGTATTGTCTAGCATGTATATCATCGTATTGTCTATATTACATCATGTATTACCTATATATGTATCATGTATTACTTATATGTATATCACATATTGTCTATATGTATATAATGTATTATCTATATGTATATAATATATTGTCTAGTATGTACAGCATGTATGCCCCTGTCCCTAGAGAGACAGGACAAACTGGGTGACTAGATCTCTGGTCATGACAGAGAGGAGGAGGACACTCTTGTCCCACTGTTGTGACAACTTTTCCCACTATGGTCCCTGCCCTTGCATGGGATTCTGGATGCCCTGAGGCCGACGCTGAGCAGGAATCAGAAGTTTAAGAGGGCTGTGTTCGCTTCCTTCAGAAATGACTACCATCAGAAGAGGCATTGGCAGGGAGACACAGTCACACACACACTAATAATAAGGAAAAAGGTAAGTCAAACCCTCCAGTGATGGCCATGGACCCTGATTGCATCTCTAGTTCCTGTCTCAAATTCTTCTTCCAGCGATTACTATTTCTAAACAGAAACCTCATCCGGGACCCTGAGCACCAGGAGAGAACATTAGAGTTTCATTAAAACAGCTTTGTTTGCCAGCTGTGATAGCACCCTCTTTTAATCCCAGCACTTGAGAGAAAGAGGCAGGTAGATTTCTGTGAAGTAGAGGCCAGCCTTGTCTACATAGTGAGTTTTGGGTCAGACAGGGCTGAACATCGGCATGCAGGTTTTTGCATAGACATACACTTTCATTTTCCTGTGTAAAAATGTCTAAGATCACCATTACTAGGCCATAATGACAGTTGCATGCTTAGTTTGTAAGAAGTGGCCCCGCTTTTCCAGAGTATAGCCGTTTCTGGAGCACGTCTGTGCCATCTTCCATTTTCCTCTCCGTGAATCCTGACTAACCAGATGTCTCCACATCTTTAGCATCTCTTGTTCCTCCAGTCACTAGTCAGGCTGGCCTTATTGTCTCTATTTCCTATGCACTGGAAGTAAAGGAATTACACCTGGTTTTGTAAGTTTTGAAGAAACTCCATTTTGTGTGAGACCAAGGATTCCAGAAAAAATCACAAAATCCTCCTGAGCAAGCATCCTATGTCAACCCACCCCCTTAGCAACAGCCAGTCAGGCTGCAACAGCAGGGTCAAGGTGCATAGAGATAACCTAAGACATCCTGCAGAGAATGAACCTAAGACATCCTGCAGAGAATGAACCTAAGACATCCTGCAGAGAATGAACCTAAGACATCCTGCAGAGGATGATAACCTGGCCATCCTGTGTGTCAGGTGGTTCTGCCCTCCTGTTTGGTTCCTGCAGATTACATCCCAAATGCAGATTTTAAAATATTAACTTGCTGACTTGTATGGAAACTTCCCAAGTTTGCTATTACCACAATAACCAACCTGAACTCCTAGACTCTGGGATCTCACTCTGACCCCCTACAGCAGCGAGAGTCTAAGAGACCTTGCTCAAAAGCTCCATAATTAAGATCCTCCTGTGTTTTGCATCGAAATTGGCTCATCAGTTGTCTCTGGGTTCCTGCAACGTTGGCATAACAGTTTATTCAGTGCTGGGGATCAAACCCAGAGGGGAGGTACCTACCAGGCAAACATTCCCCAATGCAGAGCATGCCCCTCTTGGCTTGCCCAGCCTGCTTTCTTAAACACACCAGGACCACCTGTCATGGCACCGCCCATCAATCACTGCTCAAGAAAACGTCCCACATGCTTACCAGCCAATCTACCAGCCAATAGGGTTTTCTCTATTGTTGTTCCCTCTTCCTAGATAACTCTAGCTTGTGTCAGTTGACAAAACAACCAACCAACCAGGACAACAGGATCTCCTACTGATCTGCTCTGTGGGCCCCTGCTGACACCACCCAGGCAGGCAGGGACTTCTCCCTACGTGGCCTCCCTCCACTGACAATAGTTACAAGATGGGTGATGTGGCTTCCTTGCTTCTAGATCTTTGTCAAAGTCCTGCAGCTTCACAAGGCCTTCATGGGAGGGGCTTCCCTTTCAACTAGGTGTGCTGTCCGGCTGACTAAGGTCAGCTGAATGAACAGGAGAGAGCAAGCAAGTGGTACACCAGTATATATGTTCCTGCTTCCTGACTGCACAGAACATGATCGGCAGCCTCATACTCCTGCTGCCAAGGCTTCACCTCCTGGAGTTGCTCTTGTCAGGTAGTTTTGTTACAGGAACAAGAAAAAAAAACCCTAATATATGTACACATTATATACATATAATACACGTACATATTATGGAGTCAGTGTTAACAGGACTATTGTTTAAGGAGAAGTTCTTGCACACACCAGGATGAAAACCAAAACGCACTGACTTACACTGTTTCATGTTACCAAGTTAAAACTAACTTATTTAATCTTTGGGGAAAAAAATCAGCATCAAGAAATCAGAGCCAGCAACCAAATGTCCCAAACAGGTCAGTTTCAAGGGACAATAAAACTTTTCCTGCCTAACTCCTTATCCCAACCTGAGGTCTGAGGAGCATGTGATACAAGCCAACCAGTGGTTTGCCTATTGCTCTATGGGCCTCTCTGTGCCCCCACCCCCATTATCACCTTATAAGGAAAGTGGCTTCCCCTCCACTAATCCAATTTAGGTTTTGTTTCTGTTCTTTTCTAGCCCTTTGTTCTGTTTTTACAGAGGAAACCTTGTACTCAATTCCTGAATGGAAAATAAAGCCAATTAAGATCATTAAGCCAAACTGTTACCATTTTGTCCCCTGTCGGCATAATGCCGCATTTACCAGAAATGGCAGGCAAAGCACGTTTTTCTCCATCTTCCAAGAGGGATCCAGTCTTTTCTTTTCTTTGAAATGAAGGCGCTGATCTTTGGATGTATTCTCAAAAACTTCCCGGCTCAAAACAAGTAAACAAATAAATAAATGTGTTTTTCTTTCTGCACGGCTGAGGAGACACGAAAACAAGCTCTTGAGAGAGGGTCACTCAGTCCTTCATCAAAAGGCCGGTCTGTCTTACCTGTTGGGAGGTGAGGCGAGGCAGTGCCTGCTCCCTGGTGCCCACGGGTGAAGACTCTCAGAGTACATGGCATGCGAAGATGTTGAGGACCAATGACAGGGATAAAATAGGCTCCACTGAGAAGTGAAGGCCTACCCATTCACTCTGAAGACATTGAGACACTATTCAGATCTGGCCATAAACCTGGCTTCAGCATGTGCTCCCAGAATCCCTCAACGTCGCTTTTTCAAGCTCATCTCCCAAACAAAGACATTTCCATCTTTAAAATCAGCCACATTGGTGTGCACAGCAGTGCAGAAATGTGTTCAAATGTTAATGCAAGCAACTGCTGTTAACTTCTTGTTTACCCCAACACACAAAAGTGGAGCTTTACCCAGTCTTTCAGCATTTAGTACATTCTTGCCAGACAGACTGGACATGTCCTCAAGCCAAGGGTGTCACTGTGACCTCATCTGGTCTCACCCCCACAGAAATGCATCTCACTCTTTACCCCTCCCCCAATGGCCCCACTACCCTCAGTTATTAACGAGAGAGCAAAGAAAGTCAGCCCAGGTATGGTGCTGCCTTCCCACAGTGTATATGCTCAGCAGGCTGAGGCAGGAGAATTGTACTATTGGTAACTACGGACAGCTACAGTACTGCACAGCAGATTTGGGAAGCTTTTTTAGTTTTGACATTTTACACTGACGTTCCCCTCCCCAGGCCCTGCCAAGCACATTCTATTCCTTGATTCTACACATTTGATTATTTTAGCTACTTCATATAAAAGTATCATACCCTTTTGTGAGTTGTTTACTTCATACACTGTAATAACCTAAGGCTTATCCAAGATCACTTCATATTGGACAATTGTCTACTTCTCCCTACTTTGCAAAGGCTGAACAGTATTCCAATATGTATGTATATGTATGCATGTGTTTATGTGTATGTATGCATATGTGTATATGTGTCTGTATGTATGCATGTGTGTATGCATGTACATATGTATGTATGCATGCATGTGTGTATGTATGCATATGTGTATGTTTATGTTATGCTAGTATTTATATGTGTGTATGTATGTGTATATGCATGTGTATATGTATGCATGTGTATATATGCATGTGTATATGTATGTGTATACATGTATGTGTGTATGCACGTGGATATGTACATGTGTATGTATGTATGTACATGTGTATGCATGTGTATATGTATTATGTGTGTATGCATGTGTGTATGTGTATATCCTATATCTCATAATAAATCTCTGCATTTATTATCATATATCCTTTTGTTCAGTTTTCTCCAGAGAACACTGGCTCTGAGCTAAACCACTCAGCAAAGCTTTCCTGTTCTTACTCTCCTCTCCATATCCCTCCTGCTCCTCATCTCCTGTGTCCCAAGCTGTCTTAAAAGCACTTCATATGAATTAAGGTTACCTCATGGTTTCCCTGAAACACTATGAACTATGGACTTTTATTTTCCCATTTACAAATGAAGAAACTGACGCAGGGTTTGGTGGTGCATGCCTGTAATCCCAGAATCTGGGGGGCTAAGGCAGGAGGATAGTTGTGAGTTTTTAGGCAAGTATGAGCTACATAGTGACAGCCCATCTTAAACAATCAAACTAAAACAAAGAAAACAAGGAAAGAGGAGTAAAACAAAGAAAACAAGGAAAGAGGAGTGGGGGACTGCAAGGCCGAGGAGGGAGAAGGAGGATTTGGGGACCAGAGTTGGGTAACTCTTAAAGTGACAGAGTTAACAGGGTAGATTGGCACTTAAATCCAGACAGCCTGAGCTCCTCATGCTAGGTGTCACAAATTCTGTCTCAATGCCCATAGTCCTTGGCCAGTTCTCTGGAAAGTCCCATGAACTTTGCTCAATGACTTCTGCTGGTCTTCAGATTCAGGGAGAGCAGCTACCCAGCAACTCCCGATCCAAGCCACTTAGAGAAAGCACTAGAGCTAAGAGTAAAGAGCCTCTTATGGCAGCCTCCAAGGCAGACAGACAAGTATTTGTCCTTTTCCCACCCAGAGAGGTTCAAATACACCCAACCGCTCCGCCCTGGTTGGCTTTAGATCCAAGGCTTCCCGTTGTGGTTTCTGGCGTTAAATTTCTGCGCCAGATTCTCCAGAAAAGTTGTGTGGCTGGATTAACCACGAGGTACTTGCTGGGCAGGGTGCTGCAGCATACTGCTGTGTTTATTTTAATTAGATTCCAGCAGCTGCTGAGGGCGGGCAGGGCAGTGCGGCTGTCCTGTGGCTGACCTGGCATGCTGTTCAGGAATCTGGCATTGCAGCCCTTTGCACAGGTTCTGTGGATGCCGCGAGGGGCTTGCAGTCTGTATAGGAGTTACAAGAGCCAATGGGAAAGCTTGGTCTGTGACCACGCCTGACCAGCCAATGAAATAGTCCGGTTTGGGGAACTGGTTGACCAGCCTGGATTCTGGGTAGCAACAATCCATGATCTATCTGGTGACACCATGGCGTCTCTGAGGCAGTTTATTTTGGGCGTCACGGCTGTTACCCAAAGTCAGGAGTAATGTGTTTCATTCGCAGACATCTAAACCCCCAACCACAGGCATGTTTTCTTCCAGGGCAGAGGGCAAATGCAATTACATCTGTGACCAATTTGCACAGCTGGGTGCTCAGTCTCCTGACAGAAACATTTATTTGAGATTCAGGGGAGCTGGGTCACTAGACAGGAAGCAAGGTCCAGCAAGCATTGTGTTGGCCAATCTATGAATGCTTGCTAGCCTGCAGAACAAAACAACAGAAACTGGCACGTCAACGCTGGCTTTTCGTGGCTGAGAATGAGTCTCCTCCACAGGAGGAGAGATTTAAAGGCATAAACAACAGTGAGAAGTTTGCAAACAAGAAGCAGTTGTTATGAGCTCTGGCGCACGCCCAGAGAGCACATTTGAGCACAGAGGCAGCGGAAGGTGCAGCTGCCCCTTCGACCCGTGGCATGGTGGCCAAATCTTCCCATCCGGGCCTTTTCTGTATCATGCAAGAGAAATTCCTGTCTCTTTGAGCTCGTCAGCTTTTGAAGGAACGGAGGATGTTTTTAGAACCAGGGTCGGGTTGAGGTGGAGTGATACGGTGTCTCTCCCAAATTCAAAAGAAAAAAAAAGAATTAAGCTAAAAGTAAAAGGCCATTTGATTGTCTTCTTAAAAAGTATGAGTCTTCCAATTAAAATTTATAATACATATATTAAATGTATAATTTGAGAAGCTTATCGAGTGAGATTTTTTTTTTCCCTCTCACTTCATGAGAATTCCCCAGAGGGCCTAATAACTGTTGAGAACTTGTTTACTGCGAAGTATGAGTTTGGTATGGCGAATAATTTCAAAGGGGGATGAAAATCGTATCAGAGTTTGAGAGTAAAAATTCAGTGTTGGTAAGACTATTTTCATAGTTGTTGCTCTTGCTGGTGGTTTATATTTGAGACAGGCTTTCATTGCATAGCCCAGGTTGGCCTTCCCTCCTGACCCCCTTGCCTCTAACTCACCACACCTGGCTTAATTCCCTTGACAGAGACACACAGTAGCCGCAGAGGTGATACTGCACCCCCACACTTACCTGTCCTGCTTTAGTTAAAACTTCCACCATCTGCAGAGATAAGAGGACCCCAACAAGTTCAAAGGTACGTTCCAGGCCAGCCCAAAACAAAGCAAATAAAAGCATAATTTCATCATTTTCTATGGTTCCTTAGGAGAAGGCTAGCAATTGCATGCATCCTTAAAAAAAAAAAAAGCAAGACTTATTTTAATTTTATTTATGTGTACCAGTGTGTCTGTGTGTGTGTACCAAGAATACAATGTCCTTGGCAGTTAGAAGAGGGCATTGTATTTCCTGGTTGGCTTTGCAGGAGACTGCAAGGTACCCTGTGGCTGGTGGGGCCGCACTCTGGTTCTCTGAGCTGCCTCACCAGCCCATCTCAGCTGAGGACTGTGTCCAAAGGCTGAGCTGCTCCTTTGGAGATCACACTCTCACCTCAATGCTGCAGATGTCCCATTTAGGAGCAAGGCCTCAGCCTGAAGCTGTGTTTACCAACAGGCAAGCTTTCTGCCATGCCAAGGAACGACCAGGTGGGGTTTTCCACAAACCAAAAAGCCTGAGCTGTGCACGTTAGAGGGGGTCCTGGGTGTGGGGGGCCCTGGGT
>NW_022196913.1:50123256-50147210 GCF_008632895.1 Mastomys coucha | reverse complement strand
AGTATGGGGGCCCTGGGTGTGGGGGACCCTGGGTGTGGGGGGGCCCTGGGTGTGGGGTCCTGAAAGCATCTCTGCTATGTTGTGACTCCACATGCTACACTGAGCCTGGCCAAAGATTTTTAAAGGAGGGGGAAAGAATTGGAATGCAAATATTCACAATTTGACAGATAAAACCAAAAGTAGTTCATATCAAATTCCCATTGGACCTCTTGGCAGAAATTGAGAAAATAATCCAAAATTAATATCAATGTAACAGATCCAAAAATTTTATATATATTCTTTAAGTGACAAAGTTGGTTGAGTTTCACTTCCCCACATTTAACCCTTGCCTTGTAAGTAGCTGAGACAGTGGGGTGCTATATAAAGACACACACCACCAAGAAGATGAGAATATAAGCCAAGAAGATAAAGCTTTGCAAAGGAAATATCAGATGAGGGACTTGAATCTTGACTACACAAGGAACTATTACAACCCAACATTCCAAACATGGAGAACAGAAATGAGCAAAAACACAAGCAGTTGGATTTTGAAGACAGAAGATACAGCTGGGAAGCACTTTCGAAAATGTCACAATCATTCATCATCAGAGAGTGGACATCAAAACCTCAATTAGATACTATTCCATACCCATTAGGATGGTCGCTGAATTTTTTTAAAGGAGATAATAACGAATGTCAAGAAGAGAATGGCCACCTCGGAGCTTTTGCACACTGTCTATTGCAGCAGTGGAATGGTACACCTGCCTTGGAGAGCTGCCTGCTAATAGGAAGTATCAATTCATGAGCACAGGACAGATATCCTTTTTACTCTTCATTTATATACTTTTTATACTTTCAAATATAGGCTGTATACTTTTTTTTTTGTTAATTTATCTCTGAGTATTTTTGTCTTTTAAGTGCTGTCATAAGAATAATTTTCCCTAATTTTATTTTTATTTTATTTATAAAATATTTATTACACTCGTTGATGTGTATGTTGGGGGAGTGATATATCAGAGGATAACTTGAGGGAGCTGACTCCTTCCACCAGGTGGGTGCTGGAATCGACCCTACCGTCCGGCTTTTTCTGCTGAGCCATCTCACTGGGCCCTAATGTCATTTCAGCTTATTCATTGCTACTGCATACAAACACATTGATTTCTGTGGATTGATCTTTTATCTGGTAACCGTGCTAAATACCTGTTAGTTTTAACGGTTCTCAGTGGATGTGTTAGAAGTTATTTTGTAATAGAAGATTAGATCACCTGGAACCACAGGGTAATCTCACCCTCTCTAGCTGGACTATGCTGACCTCACACTTGCCCACTACCTCACTGCAGACCATTCAAATGACAGCCGCACATAAAACTATTTTTTTTATTATTATTATTCAGCCCTCACTGAATTAGATGTTCCAGTTCCTTGAACCAGGCAGCTAGTGTTTAACATTCATCGTGCCACCCAAATCAGGAGAAATAGACTGACTTCCCAGGGCATATTTCAGCAGAGCAAAGCAACTCTTAGGAACTGGGGACTAATCAAGAATGTGTTTAGCTAAGTTAAAACAAGTGTGTCTGCGTGTCTGTCCACCTGTCTGTCTGTCTGTCTTTCTCAAATACTGGACATCATACCCAAGTAGAACTACAGCCAGGACTGGACTACCCAGCACCTTAATGGCATCCACCCTGGCCATGGCAGGGTGTGCTGGAAGAGAAACCACTGCTTTTTTTTTTTTTTTCTTCTGTCTACCAGTTCAAGGAGCTGTTTTATTTTCATGCACGGAAAGTTCTATAAAGCATTCTAATTAATGAGGACAGTCCCAGCTCCGGCGTGTTTTCCCGTTACTTCGAAGCGTTCCCGTGCCTCTGGCACATCTTAACGTCTTGGGTTGGGAAGACCTCCAAAGAGATCTGTGAGTTTGCTCTTGTTTATGTGGCTGTTGTGTGGTGGAAACAAGATACCCCAGATGTCAGAAGCAAGATGAAATAAACTTCTTGGTCCACGGGTAAACTGGGCAGAGTGAGCTTTGTGTGGGAGCCCGCAAAGGTGGAAGTGCCATTCAAAGGTTGCCAGAGCCCGAGAATAAACTTGCCTTGATGAAGCTCTGGACCGTCTCCAGTGCCTTCGCAAGATCCATGCCCAACCTCCCTGAAGTGCACCATTGAGAAAACGCCTTGAGAATAGGTTGACTGGCACGGGCGCAACACGGAGAGAATGGCTTTAATGAGCCAAAAAAATGTGGTTTCAAATGCCCCTGTCTCCCAGTGTCACCGCCTGCCTTTGCCAGCAGAGGCAAGCTCTTGTTCACTGGCGCAAACTCCTAGAGACACCAAGCAAGCAAGTCTGTACAAACTCCAAGCCGGTCGGCTGCGTTCACATTCAAGTCGAGAACGTTTGCTCTTCGTGAGGACAGACATGTCTGAGCTGATGGGGAGCTGTTTGTCCGGCCTTGAATACTGGCTGGCTGGCATGCTGAAGGAGCCCCAAGGTCTCCAGCAGGGAGAGGTTTTGGTGGGGATTTGCTCTTGGTTCCTGGTAATGGGGTGGGGTGGAGCTGTTATTCATAGGTGGATTATCCAGTTCAAGGATTCTCTGGTTTTGGGCCTGTCCTCCTCTTTAAAGGCTTCCTGACTGTGGTCGTGTTAATACTCAATAAAGAGTAGAAAACAAGAATTAAAACTATCTTGCCACATGCTAGTCATGCCTGAATGCTATCGGCTCATGGCAAGAGAACGAGGCGTGGTTAAAGTCGAATCTGGATTTTGCAGGAGAGCTTCCCTTCTGTGTTGTTTGTTCCTTGGCTGGGGTGTCTTGGACCTCTCTTGGGAGGAGGGAGTCTCCGACAGCTTCACTGGGAAAAGCCATACAGAAAGCAGTGTTATCCCCGCACCCAAATTTTCACACATTTGTGTAATGTACATCCACCCACTACCTGATTCAATTCCCTCTAGTGCCCTACCTACCTTCCTCCAAACTGTGTGTCCATATATATAATATACATATATATGTAGATATAGATATAGATATAGATATAGATATAGATACAGATATAGATATAGATATCTCCACCCATGTGTTTGCTTGTGTGTGTGTGTGTTTGAGACAGGGTCTCTCTGTGTAACAGTTTTGGCTGCCCTGGAACATACTATGTAGACCAGGATAGCTCCAAACTCATAGAACTCCACCTGCTTCTCTGCCTCCTGAGTGCTGACATTAAGGGCATGTGCCACCACATTTGGCTACTATTAACCATATTTAATATATAATTAACGATGAATATAAAATAATATAATATAAATATATTTATAATTAAAATAATAGATGTTTTTAATTATGTTTAATTTTATATTTTGTTACCAATAACTCCAACTCCAACTAGTAACATCCATATGTACATGGGTATATGCCTACCCACTGGGGCATGAGCAACCTGCATTTGGCCATGTCACCAAATGGGAGAGATGCTTCCTCCTCTGGCAGCCTTAACGTCAATGGTTCCTCCGAGGGAAAGGGGTTGGGGAGGGGAGGCTCAGGCCTCTGCTACATCCAGGCTGAAATTTTTACTGGCTTCATCTTGTGCACACATCTGTAGTTTTTGAGACAGGGATCTCTCAGTGAAGCAGAAGGTCACTGATTCTGCTAGGCTGGCCGGCCAGTTAGTGTCAGGGAGCTGCCTGGCTCTGCCTTCCTCTTCTGTAGTCCTGGCCTTGAGCAGTATGCTGCCATGTGGCTCTTTATGTGGGTTCTGGGGATCTGAACTCAGAGCCTCAGGCTTATGCAGCAGGTATTTTATTAATTGAACCCCATCCATCCCAACCCTGTTAAGTTAAATTAAACTATTACATTATTTTATTCACTGAGACAGAGTTCCACTATGAGGACCAGGCTCCCCTTGAACTTGCAGCAAAGTGTGTGGCCTCAGCCTCCCGAGATCTGGGATAACAGGTTTGTACCAGTTTGTCTGGATTTGTGATAACTTGGAAAAGGTTAACAGATGTTCAGAGGAAAGAGGAAAAAAATGGAGAGCTTTGGAGACAGAGGGAAAAATCATAAAAATGGTAAATGAACTCATTGCTCAAAGGGAAAATTGAATAATCAGAGGGTGGGTCACCTCTCAAAACTCAGTGTCAGGAGAGTCCTGTGACTTAAAAAATTCTTTCGATAGAAGCTCTCTAAAACCAGCAGTTTCCTTTGCATTCCTATGCTGGTGGCTCCCTAGCTTTATCTGTTCATTAACGAACATCTCTTGCCATCCGTGTTAGTGGCCGCTTGTGCTTCAAGTATAGAATGATGTGTTAAAATGATTGCAGTTATTCTTGAAGCCGGGAAATACGGTTTTTAAATTACTCATACTGAGCTTTCCAGAGATATGTCTCCCTCCCATCACCCTTTCCCTCTAAGCTGACCCCTAAATTCCAAATCCAGGCATTAGTAGTTGCAAACAGAGCAAACAGGACCTGAACTTCAGTCTCAGCTTCTCAGGCTTGTTCTTCATTCCCTTCCCCCTGACCCAATGTGCAATGATCAGAACTATTGGTTTAAGTATCTAGCATTAAAAATAGATATTGGGGGCTGGAGAGATGGCCCAGTGATAAAGATTTATATTAAGAGCCTGATCTTCCAGAGGTTTGGGGTTCAATTCCCAGCACCCACATGGCAGCTCGCAACTGTCTATAACTCCAGTTCCAGGGAATCTAACATCCTCACGTAGACACACATATGCACATTAAATAAACACATGAAATAAAAATAAATTAAAAAATAAAATAAATTCTTTAAAAAAAGAGAAATTGGTATTGTTTCTTTCTTCATCATTTCATGGAACTCATTAGTGGAGCTATTTGAGCCAGAAAATTTTGTTTTATTTAATTATTTTTATTGTTTTTCACTGTATGTGTACATGTGTATGTGTGTGTCTATATGTGTGTATAGGTGTGTATATGTGTATGTGTGTGTGGGTATGTGTATTGTGTGTGGGTGTGTGTGAGGATATGGGTGTATATATGTGTGTTTGTGTGGTGTGTATGTATGTATGTGTGTATATGTATGTGTGTATGTATGTGTATATGTATGTGTATGTGTGTGTATGTATGTGTATATGTATGTGTATGTGTGTGTATGTATATGTGTATATGTGTGTATGTATGTGTATATGTGTGTGTATATGTGTATATGTGTGTATGTGTATGTATATGTGTGTGTGATATAACTGAGATGGTTCACTGTATGGGTCCTGGCGATCAAACCCAGGTTCTCAGGCTGACATCAGGTATCTCAGTGACACTATTATTTTTAATTTATGTTTTAAAGCTGTGTTCATGTTCTGTATATGAATATTTTTACCCAAATGCATAAAAATGCACCATATGCTCACCTGGTACCAAAGGAGGCCAGATGATGATGCTGGAGCCCTTGGAACTAGAGCTACAGATAGTTGTGAGGTGTCATGTAGATGCTGGACACAGCCTGGATCCTCTGCAAGAGCAGTCATTCTTTCAACTACTAAGCCAATTATCCAGTCATACATTTGTAGTAATTTTTAAGGTCTCATATATTCCAGGTGGCTCATATCTCTCTGTGCAACTGAAGATGACCTTGGGCTTTGAACCTCCTGTGTCTACCTCTAAGTGCCAGGGTTATAAATGTGTGCCACCAAGTCTGTCACTATTCTGTTCTAGAGACAAAACCCAGAGCTTTGGGCATGCTAGGCAGGCAATCTACCAACTGAGCCATATCTCCAGCCCCGTTATAGCCAGCATGTCTACAGTTTCATTTAATAGAGGCAGCCTCAAAACTCAAGATTGTCTAACTTGGAACTGTTGTCTTTAAGACCCTTCACCCCAAAGTCTCTAGAAGTTGCAGGAAAAAGCAAACAAGCAAACAAAACAATACAAAATGGCATAATGTCAAGAAAATGAACAAATTAACCAACTAGTACAGCCACAGTAATAGTCCTTAAATGTCTTTGGTTGCACTAAACTTTGAAGTTCAGATAAAATATATGGGCCTGACTCTCAAAATCTGCACGAGTTTGGCTGCAGCTCAGTTGAAGACAGCATGTTCAAGCACTCGAGGCCCTTGGGGCTGACCCTCCACACAGCCGAAAAGAAGCAAAGCAAAGCGAAGAGGGCTGTACAAAAAACACAATCTCCTGGAAGACCCTGACTAGGGTTCTTACTCTGATTAGAATTCCCCAAATTGATGACGGACAGGAAACAAAGAAGCTTAGAAATAAAGGAATGACGTTGCAAGGAGCTTTCAAGCCAGAGACATGGGAAAAGTAAGATGGAAAAATAAACGGAAACTTATTGAGAAAATGTTGGGAATGGCCCCGCCGTGCCTTCTGTGTGATCATCTATCCTGGTTCATCCTAACCACATCCCAGGAAGGGGAAGGCTTCAGTTGGAGAGGGCCACCAAATCCCTGTGAGAGCAAAGCTTCAGTGCCAGCGACATGGAGAGAGTGTCTGGGAGGAGAGTCTAGATTCAAAAGACCCAGCAGGAGCTGCTCTGTGATCAAATCCGACTTGACAGGCAGGGACATTTGCTACGCTGTCATTGCTAAGCAGGGATCTTGGATGACATATTTGGTATGCACTTGAGATCCCACCGTGTGTAAACCAAAGAGCAGACATATGTTCAAGTCATGAGGGGGAAATGATGCTGGGTACAGTCTAGATGACTCAGGCCTCTTCAGTTCCTAATAAAACAAGGGGTGGAATGACTGGATAGAAGCTGGTTAAATATTTACTGAGGGTGACTGCTGGATTTAGATGAACTACCTTGGGGGACTACTGAAGAACTGGCCTGACAATGACACATACTATTTAAGGGACTTGGAGAAAGCATAGTCAAGTGATTTGAAGCTAGTAGATTTACACTGAGGAATCCTTTACTTGATTCTTCCTGAAATAGCAGCACACAAATCCACCCAATGATCAGAAGAAAAAGGATGTACCCAATGTACATGGGAGGTTTGGGGACCAGCCCAGAGACAGCACACCTCAATCTTGCCCATGGTTCCTGGCCACAACTCAATACATCCATACACTATTCAGAGGAGGCTATTCTCAAAAACGATTGATATTTCTAGTGACAGTTACAACACAGGCCAGGGACCAATGGCTGGTAGAATGTGCTCAGCTCAGCGCTTCAATAACTCTGTTGCCTGCCAATCCAGATGTAAACTCTTGGCCCCTTCTCCAGCACCATGTCTGCCTGTGAGCCACCATGCTCCCCACCATGAAGACAGTGGACTAAGCCTCTGAACTGTAAGTCAGGCCCAATGCACCGATTTTCTTTGTAAGGGCTGCCGTGTTCATGGGGCCTCTTCAAAGCAATAGAAACCCTGCCTAAGACAGTTGCCATGCCAGATCAGGTTGCAGCTGCGCTGCAGCTCCTTTCTGCTCTGTCCAGTCTTGCTATTTGGCTGGTTTAATAAGCGGGAAACCAGCTGTTGTCTTTTTGGCCTGCAACACGGAGAAGCCCAAATGGCAAGAAACCAAGTCTCCAACCAACAACTGTCTAGACCAAATGCCACTTATTAGGAACATATCTTCTCCAGTCACACCAGAGATGAAGATGACCCCAGCTGTCACCTGGACTGCGGCCCTGTGGGAGAATCAGGGTAAAATGCAGCAAGCTAAGGTCAAAAGCAGGTTCTCAGGTTTGGAATGAGGGCTCAGTGTTTAAGAGTGCTGCTTGTTCTTTCAATTTTCCAGAAGTTTATTCTCAGAACACATGGTGACTTACAACCATCTGTATCTTCAGTCCCCAAAGCTCTGATGCCTTCTTCTGGCCTCTGCAGGCATCGTACACACATGGTGGCAAAACATTCATACACACAAGATAGAGATAAATGAACCTTTAAAAAGAGAGTGGATTCTTGACCCGCAAAACCACGTTGATATATTATTTTAAGTCATTAGTTGGAGCATTTTTGTTAAGATATTAGTGTCTCTGTACTTTCTAAAATTAAAAAAACCTTGTATTTTAAGGTCTTAGGCTGGCCTGGAACTCTCTACCCAGCTGAGACTGGACTCTAATCTTTCTTGCCCTCTTTATCTCCCAAGTTCTGGCATTTGGGAGATGTGTGCCGGAGCCCTCAGCTAACTAATGCATTAAGAGACATGAGTCAGCAGCCAAGATGCTTTATTAAAACCAAAATGCCAGGTGTTTCTATAGGGGACATTTTCAAATCCTTAAGGGAAAAATACTATCTATTTTTTTACAAAATTAGAGAATAATAATAAAAATTCTCAAGAGCAAAGTTACCTACTTCGTTTTGTGATATCAGAATCAAGTCTATATTGAATAAGGAGACAATCAGAAAGCAAAAATGGAGACCATCATAAACTATGCATTTCAATGTAGAACTTTTAAACATTACTCAGGGTAATTCAGCTGTCCCATATCCATGAGAGAGTATCAACATAGCCATGTGTTTATTCTGCTGTTATTATTTAAATAGTAACATGAATGTGAATTCTTAGTACTTTCCCAAAGATGGCTTTTGATTAGAAAAATGATTATTTGTGTTCATTTACTCTTTATAAATTAATAACATAGTAATTGAAAGATACAGTAGTCACTTTCAGAGGTATCACCCTAGAAAGCCTATTATGCTCACCTCTTCATACATGGTCTCACTATTTCACCCTGGTGGGCCCATAGCTAGCAACTTCCTGCCTGCTGGAGCCTCCCATATAACAAGTACAGGCATACACCACTGCCTGCCCCACCAAACATCAAAGGCAAGATGAATTCCAGATGCAATAATAACCTGGACATCAGCATGCAATGTGTTTCTCTTTGTTCAAAAAAGGAACACCTTTAAGTGTATAATAACTTTTCAAACGTCATCAAGTGTAATCTGTAGAAGAGAAGGCCAAATTCAGCCACATTAAAAGTTAAATTTCCTCTGGGTGTGTTGGTGCACACCTTTAATCCCAGCACACAGGAGACAGAGTCCAACCTAGTCTACAAAGCAAGTCCAGGACAGCCAGGGCTCTGATGCATAGAGAAATCCTGTCTCCAGGAAAAAAAAAAAAAAAAAAAAAGGTTAAATTTTCTGCATAGTAGAACACTAAGAGCCAAATAGACTCTACAAGGAGGGGTGGGCTCTTGATTCTTCCTTGTGTTTGACAAGTTTGACAGTAGTTATTGACTCCCTAGAGCCTCAGAAGATCAGACCTATTGGTTAGACCGATTGGGAACTGACAGATTGAAATGTTCTTTGTGTATTTAAGCTAGCACTGTTCTGGGTGCTTACATTCATCTTAATGACCAACTCTCAATGATGCTTAGCTCATTCCTGTTTGTTCAGTAAGAGCTCTGAGAGCTTTGACAGGATTCCAGGGAGGTGTGTATGGAGAGAGAGAGAGAGAGAAAGAGAGAGAGAGAGAGAGAGAGATACATATATATATGTTCTACCAGGGTGAAACAGTGAGACCCTGTATGAAGAGGTGAGAATAATAGGCTTTCTAGGGTGATACCTCTGAAAGTGACTACTGTATCTTTCAATTACAATGTTACTAATTTATAAAGAGTAAATGAACACAAATAATCATACTATATATATAGTATTATATGAAATAAATATATCATATATATGGTTATTTGGTATGATGGGATGTTCTGGGCTCATCTTGTGTATTTCCAGCCCTAGCTCTGGAGTTGCCTGCTTCTCCAAAGTGCCCTGGTTTCTTTTAGCAGGACATGGATTTAGCAACCATAATCCAATAGTGAAAGTTTAGCTCAATAGTCAGCTGTATACTTAGGAGGCATGTGCTGGGCTAATTCCCCAGCACCAAAAAAAAAAAAAAATCTAAATAAAAAGAATCCATGGTCCAAATATACTCATTTAGAGCTTAATAAAGCCAAACCATCTTTACACTTCAACTCATTATTTCATACAACAAACCCAAAATATCATTGGGTTTACTTTGAACTTGGTCAGTTTATTCTCTGAATCTCAGTCTTTTTTTTTTTCATTTGTAAAGTACAGATTATAATAATCCTCACTGTCAGATTTATGGGCCATGACCAAGTAAATACTGTGTGTGCAGCCTGTGACATGAGCACTTAATAAATAAATAATGGGGGCGATTTACAACCGAGCACTGGCTTTATATTTAGGTCCTAACATATGGCAATTTCAATTTAAAATATTATTCCTTAACAATTTCATAACCCTCTCTGATTAGCCACACACACACGCCAGATCTCTGTGACCTGATTTGAGCATTTCCACTATCATATGGTGGGATTCAATTAAGGAAGCCGAGGAGAAAGAACAATCCATGCCAGGTTTTTTTTTTTTTCTTGGAAGGCCATCTGCTGCTATGACCCATTTCACAACATCCAAATTCATCAGCCGCTGCGGCCTCCTCCCTCAGTCAGTGGCCTGGTAAAATATAATTACTTTGCAACTTTTCAATTCCAAAAAGTCAGCTCCAATTAAATAATGTTCATCCAGCAGTGAGCTGAGGGAAGAGAACCTTTGCATGCTAGGACTTTGATAGAGAAGTGGGAAACAAGTTTGCTTCTTCTTACATCTTAGGCTGTAGCATAAACAAACAGTGGTGATTGGAGACTCCTCCTTCCAGGTCTTGTTTTGGGGTTGGTGAGTAACTCCATACTTCAATGAATAAGTAACAAAATTTATCTTCACAGATCTGATTTTTCAAAAAACTGGACTGATCTCTTTAAGGGAAAAAGAATGGGTGGGCTAACCCTTGAAGCAAACTTCACTTAAAACCGTTGTTTAAAAATAATTTTAAATAAATCTTTAAAAGGGGGGGGGGGGGCTAGTGAGATGGCTCAGTAGTTAAGAGCACTGACTCCTCTTCTGAAGGTCCTGAGTTCAAATCCTGGCAACCACATGGTGGCTCACAACCATCTGTAATGAGATCAGACGCCCTCTTCTGGTGTGTCTGAAGACAGCTACAGTGTACTTACATATAACAATAAATAAATCTTTAAAAAAATAATTTATGCCTCCAGAATATATATATATATATATGTATGTGTGTGTGTGTGTGTGTGTGTGTGTATACATATATATACACATGATACTCCTGTCCCCAAATAGGATATTCTCTAAAATTTTGCTGTTGCCAAAGTGGAATTGTTCACTTTAGTGACTGCATAATGTCTACAATGTAGTTAACTTCTTTACTTTGCAGTGCTTGCTTTATTTGAAAGTGTCTCTATAAAAGTAACTGCTTAACAACCCAACACATGTGATTGTTCTTGGGACAACTAGGTGCACAAATCAGAGGCATGCAGCTCAGCGAAGTTTAGAGCTGAATTGATAACTCAGGAGAAGCAGCAGAAGGTCACCTGCTTCCAGCTCTTCCGGAGCAGTCATTAGCAGGTACCCTTCTGACTTCTATGAGTGTTCATGTGTCCAGGGGCTAATATAAATGGAAACCTATATTTATACTTTGTCATGCTTAGCTCATTTCCTAGGATCTATTCATCCCAATGCTTTAAGTTACAATGTAATAGTGGTTCTTATTCTCATATAATGTTACTAAGTTCACAGACAATACTTTCTTCTGTTCCGCTTATAGCCTTAGTAGCATCTTAGTCCATTTTGTGCTGTTGTGTGACAGGATTCCTGAGTTTAGAAAGAATAGAAATTTATTTCTCATGTGTCTAGAGGATGGGAAATCTGAGATAAAAGGGACTGTAGGTGGATTACTGGCAAAGCCCTGGCCTCTGTTTATTGGGTGTACCTTGAATGTTGTATCCTGTGGAGAAGTTGTTTGTTCTTTACATGAGAAAAGGGTTGAGGAGCCAAAGAGACAAAAGAAAGCCTAGCTTGTCATTCTCCGGAGTCATCTGAAGGTTGTACCTAATGCCACTACCATGGCAGTTACATTTTATCTTGGGTCTTCCAGGGAATGAACATTCAAATCATGGCTGCTCACTTTCACTTTTCAGCTTGTGTGAATAGTCAACACTTTTCTCCATCTCTTCCAGCAAATGCGTGCTCCCACCTAAGGTCCCTTTCCAGCCCTCACAAAGTCTTATTTTTATGACAAAGGTTATTGAGTTTATGACCTATCCTAAAACATTAAAGCAATGATCTTAGCAAATGGGAGAGAAACTTTAAAGGGAAATATTTTAGCCGTCTCTGAATATCTAAAAGCTCCTGTGCGTCTATCTTGAGAACCCTATGCACCTTATGCTATTATAGAGAGAGGCTGTGGGCCAGAGAATGGAAGTGTACAGGTAAGGTGTAAAACTGTAAATGATTGTGTGCTGGGTGTGTGTGCCAACAGAGGACAGCTCTGTAGAAGTGGTTCTCGCCTTCCACGTTCATCTGGCTTTGGGGATTAAAATCAGGTCATTAGGCTTGTAAGTGAAGTCCTTCCATCCTGTGAGCCAGTTTAAGTGAAATTAAGAAAGGACTTTCCACCGGGCAGTGGTGGCGCACACCTTTGATCCCAGCACTTGGGAGGCAGAGACAGGTGGATTTCTGAGTTCAAGGCCACTCTGTCGTGAAAAACCAAAAAGCAGAACAAACAAACAAACAAAAAAGGCTTTCCAACTAATTGTGTTAGCTCATAAAACAAGCACACAACCAAAAATCTCAAACCAAAAGGAGACAAAACAACAACAACAACAACAGGAAACAAAAAACAGGAAACCAATGAAATCCAAGCTTTCTTAAAATTTGTTAACTCCCTGGCAGGCAAGAGCACCTGCCTGCGTGGGTCCCGCGGCAGAGTGCTTGCAGAGTGCCTGCGTGGGTCCCGCGGCAGTGCTTGCAGAGTGCTTGCAGAGTGCCTGCGTGGGTCCCGCGGCAGTGCTTGCAGAGTCCTTGCGTGGGTCCCGCGGCAGAGTGCTTGCAGAGTGCTTGCAGAGTGCCTGCGTGGGTCCCGCGGCAGTGCTTGCAGAGTGCCTGCGTGGGTCCCGCGGCAGTGCTTGCAGAGTGCTTGCTTGCCTATAAGGATGAGCTGATGGAAAGGTTTCCACTGTGTTGAAGACAGATTAGATCAGAGGCTCCTGTTGTGGTTTGGGGGTGAGAGGTCCCATGGTCCCCAGTTAGTAGCAGGGCTTTAGAAGGTTGTAGGCCCTTTAAGAGGTGGATAGAGATTTGCTGGAAGAGGAGGTGGGTCATGGAGGGCCTATCAAGTTTGACAGCTTAGCACCACTTCCTGTTAGCACTCTGCAGTGTCTTCCCTGACTGCTGGTAAGTTCCTGGCCACAACGGGGAAGAATCCTCAGACTGTGAGGAAAAACAAACCCTTCCTGCCCCAAATTGCGTTTTGTTAGCTATTCTGATCATAGCAACAAGAAAGGCAAGTAAAACCGTTCTAAAACGGGTGTCTATCTGAAAACCAATTTTGAAACTCTAAAATGCAGATTCTCAGAGTCTGTCCTTGAAGCGTTTGTGAAAGGCGGCCTAGGGAGAGGGCTAGTGTTTTCCATTCACTCCTTAAGCCAGCCTCACAGAGGAGTCTTCCTACAGACCAACAAGGACAACTCTTCTCTGCATTAAAAGGACAGATGTTATCTGCAGCTGTTTCAGATGATACTTAACAACGTGATAAGATTGCACCCCAAAGACCTTAGAACACAGGTCCACCTTTGATTAAACACGGGTTTACCCTTTGATTGCTATCTCTGACGTGTTTTTCCCCAGTAATGACTGTATACAAACCATAATCCTGAAACAAACAAAGCTGCCTGTGAAATTATGGGTTAAAGGTTAATGATCTGTAGACAAAGTGTCTTTGGAATTCTGCACTCAAGTGTTGGGGGAGGGTGCTGCTCCCAGTCTCAGCTGCTAACTGGATAAATCTGTGATTGAAAAACCTCATTAAAGAGTACAGACTTTAGTCCTAGTCCTGTCCACTCCCCCCCCCCCCCCCCCCGTTTTTTTTTTTTTTTATTTATTTTTTTTATTTTTTTGAGACAGGGTCTTGATAGCATATTCTGGCCTCGAACTCATATTGTGGCTCCGGCTGGCCTTGAACTCATGATGATCCCCCTGCTTCAGCCTCCCAACTGCTAGGATTATAATCAGGCACCCCTGTATCTATTTTGATCAATTATTTGCCTCAGTTTCCTTATATCTAAAGTGCGTGGGGGAGGGCATGACAGTCTACAGAGGGAGATTTTCTCCAGGACTAAAGGTAAGTGCATCTCTAGTGCCTACCCAACATTTGGCATGGAGCAAAATTACATTAACTATCAATGTTCTCCTGTTTTTATTTTTTCCCCCTCAGTGTCAGAAAAGAGCAACTCTGTACGCTTTCTTCTGTCTGTAACTCAGAACGTAAGTTAGACCCTTGATATGGTAGCTTAAAAGTATTGTAAGCATTTCAAAAACACTTGGCTCTCGTTTTGAATGACGGTATATAGATAGTGTTTTGGCCCTCAACCTTTTCCAGACATTTCAGGGATACTTAAAGGAGAGTATATTCATGGAAAAGGAGTTGTTCAGGCCTTAACAGTTAGCAGCATTTCCAAAGGTTCTGAAAGGGGAGCTGTCTCAGAGTACATACATCTGTTCCAAAAGGGTTGACTACATTGGTTCATTCTCTAGCTAGTTACTTTGAATTTCAGCTACTTCCTTGGGCCTAAATTCAGTCAGGTATTTGCTTACCTTTATTATTAGTGTTTTCTGCTAACCTGTGCAAGCAGAGCTACAGTGTGACTAAGTTTCTGCTAGAAGTGGAGGAGTTAAGACTGTGGTTTCTGAATCTTTGGTTGTCACAGGCCAGTTAGCTACTTAGTGCAAGAGACAATACCACAGCTACTTCCCCTGGGCCAGCTGAAGCGGGTAGGCAAGTCAGGTTACATTTTGACTGGGTTCCTAGAGAAAGGGAATTAGGTTAAGTTATAAAAGAAATACATAGAATATGTAATACATATGCTCTCAGCAAATGTATTACAGCTGAACGAAGAAAAGAAGAAAAGAAACCAGGTCTGGTGGGGCATGACTTTAGTCCCAGTGTTTGAGAGGCAGAGGCAAGTAGATCTCTGTAAGTTCAAGGCCATCCAGGTCTATCTTAGTCCAGGCTAGCCTGGGATACATAGTGAGACACTGTCTCTGGAAAAAAGAAAAAAGAGAAAGGAAAGAAGAAATAAATAGATATAATTAATAATTAGAATTAGTTGCTAACAAGCAGGAAACAAGAAAACTGACAAAGAAAAGCTAAAAAGACAAATTCTGGCTCAACCCCACCTCTAGGAATTTAGAAAATCATGGAATAACCAAACTGATTGTATATGTCATGTCCTATACAATGGCAGAGTGTCAGACCACGAGCGGAGAAAATATATCCCAGAATTCTCCGAGAACACTGCCAAGAGTACTTTTAACAAGCCATCCAGCATGGGAGCTAAGAATCCCTATGGCCCAGGCACAGTTGCTTGTATAAGACAAGGAAGAAGAGACTCATTCATAATTCAGGCATGGCGGGAAAAACCTGTGGTCCCTACATTCAGGAAGATGAAGCAGAAGGATCGAGACTGTTTTGAGCTCAGCCTGGGCTATCTGATAAGACCCTGTCTCAAGAACAGAAGAAGAAGACAAAACAACGGTAAGTAGAATGATGAGAGGCTTGAAGAGGGAGGGATGGTGGAGCCAGGCCTAAGGAAAGACGGCATGCTGGGAGAATGGGCGCTACAAAGAGTCAGGAGACCCTTGCTCTAAGTGATCTCTCCCCAGTGAGCGAAGAGACAGCAGAACTTTTATTAGTCCCAGCCCCTAGCAATCATGTAAGGCCAAGTGTATTCAATCTCTAAGGGCAGGGAGCCTTGATGGCACCCTGGCTACAGAGTGAATAGTGAGGAATTAGGCACCATTGAGTCTTTCCCTGGGCTAGGTATTGGCACTCATTACGTTGCACTAACATGCATTAGCACATACTGTGTTCCTGAGACTGTAGCAGGCAAGAGAGATTTGAGCAGCTATAATAATGGTATTACTGATAAACATAATATATATGTATGTATGTGTGTATATATACACAGATACATGTATATATGTATATACACAGATACATATGTGTATATATATACACACATGCATATATATACTGTTATATGAGTGCATGCATATAGCAAATGTAATATTAATTTTTATTTATTTTATTTTTTACATCCCAATCACTGCCCCCTCCTGGCCCTCCTCTCACAAAATTCCTTCCCCTAATATTAATTTTTTTTTTTAACCATGGTGTGAAAGGGGCCTGCATCGAGTAGAAGCTGCCATTCAGGTTCTGCATTTGAATGTCTTTTTAGGTTAGCGACTTGCAGCCCAGTCCTTTCTCACGGTGTGGGGCAGTGCCATCCAGCTAGAGCAGCCAGTCAGCCATGAAATCATGCAGAAAAACAACTGCCACTATCTAATGTGCCGCATGGCTAAGCTAGAACATTTTGTAGTTAAGGGCATTCCATGTGGGCCTGAGTTATGGTATTTTCAATTTTCAATGGGATTATGGAGATGTTATCCAACTGTAAGTCATCTTTGGATCTTGTTGTGTGGGGGGCAGGAGGTTAGCTTCAGAGAACAAGGGAGAAATGACAGAGCGTTTGGGAAAGCAAACTTAAGCTTTCGGCCAGAGTCTGGATAAAAGATAGAAAGAAGAAAAAGAAAAGATTACACTTATTTGGTAAGAACTCAGAAAAGTTGTCAAGCTTAGCAGGGCTTTGAGGCAGCAGTTGTTTATCAACGGCAAGAGCTTGGGGCTCCTGAGAGGTATAAGTTCATTATATCCTTTAATTATGCCTCCCCTGTCTTAGCAGGTCCTCAGGTGAATTGGATTCCTGGGGGACAGGAGGGGTTCTCCTGGACAGGTGATTCACAGGCCCAGCTGGATTGTCTCTTAAGGGAGAAGTCAATGTGTGTAATATTCTGATTTTTGGAGCTGGTAAGAAGGTCCTGTCTCCACCCAAGGGCCAGAGAGAGAACTCAGAACCCATTCGTTTGATCAGGAGGAGGTAGCTTTCCCTTTAATGGGCCTCAACAAAGTTCTGACATCTCTGTCATTTCTTGCTCTCCACCCTCCCCACCAGGAGAAGCGATTGTGAAACTTTTCTTTCTAGTGTTACTAGGGAAACAGGAGTGGTTCACTCCTGTGTCATGAGGGAGGACTCCCTCATTAGCCTCCATATCTATGTAACATAATGAATCCTTTTTTATGGTATATAAATAACTATAGGATAAAGTGTGTGTGTGTGTATTCTATTGGTTCTGTTCCCCTTTAGAACTCTGCCTAATATAAGAGTGTGCATATATGATTGATTCATGTACATAAATATGTAATATATATGTAAATATAGAGGTAATATATGTAAATATGCATGTGTGGTGGTTTGAGCATGCTTGGCCTGTGGGAAGTGACTCTATTAGGGCTTGTGGCCTTGTTGGAGAAGTGTGTCACTGTGTAGGGGTGCTTCAAGGCCTCCTATGCTCAAGTTCCACCCAGTGAGATCCTCCTCCTGGCTGTCTGTAGAAGACAGCTTCTGCCTGCCTTTGGATCAAGATGTAGAACTCCCAGCTCCACTCCAGCACCATGCATGCCTGGATGCTGCCATGCTTCCTGCCTTGATAACAATGGACTCAACCTCTGAACCTGTAAGCCAGCCTCAATTAAATGTTGTCCTTTATGAAAATTGCCTTGGTCATGGTATCTCTTCACAGCAATGGAAACCCTAACTAAGACCGCATGTGTATCCATAACCAGCACGTGTGTGTGTGTGTGTGTGTGTGTGTGTGTGTGTGTGTGTGTGTGTGTTTAGTATTGGTAGTAGATGCCTTCCCCCCAAAGATCTTCTATTCTGGGGGATGGATAAGACAAGCTCACTTGCAATCTGAGTGTGAAGAAATGTCTGTGGTGACTTGAATACGCTTAGCCCAGAGAGTGGAGCTATTAGGAGGTGTGCTCTTGTTGGGGATAGATGTGGCCTTGTTGGAGGAAGTGTGTCAGTGTAGGAGTGGGCTTTGAGACCTTCCCCTTAGCTGCCTGAGGAGTCAGTCTACTCCTATTTGACTTCAGAACAAAATGTAGAACTCTCAGCTCCTCCAGCGCCATGCCTGCCTGGATGCTGCCATGCTTCCTGCCTTGGTAACAATGAACTCTGAACCTGTAAGCCAACCCCAACTGAATGCTATCCTTTACAAGAGTTGCCTTGGTCATGGTATCTCTTCACAGCAATGGAACCCTAACTGAGACACCATCTAAGTACCAATGCCCACACAGGCACTGTGAAGACCCAGAAGAAGTCATTTAAGGCTGAGGGGTCCATGGGGCAGTGAAGAGCATGCAGGGTTTCAGCAGGCATAGGTTTTATGTGTAGGGATTTCAAATGCTTGAGACAGGGGCGAGAGTGATGGAGAAGTCAAGAAGAGAAGTGTACTGTTTTTGGATGAGCACAGAGAACAATCTCACTCAGTTATTGGCCCTAGGACCCTGGACAAGAAACTCTCCATTTCTCAGAGGAATTCAATCATGTGGCCAAACTGTGACCAGCACTTCTCTTTGAGATGGATATAGATCTATTGTTCTTATTAGAAGCTCATTTCACTATTGTCCTCGGTTAAGATACATCTACCGTAGGCTTGATACCATGGAGCTTAAAGAAAATGGATACAAACACCTCCTAAAAACCCCACAGGGGACTTATAATATGGACTAATATAATAAACAAAATCTATATTCATCTGTCATCCACCCATCCATCCATCTATCCATCCATGCATTATTCATCCTCCCATTATTCATTTAATATTTATTAAATTTCTTCATTGAGTCTGACTGATCTTAGCTGACACAATAGGCAATTCATTAACTGCATCCACAGCTTAAAGAGTTGAAGCGATCTCCAGGCCTATGGCACATGCCTTTTGGTTTTCATTTGCTGCAGATGACAGAAAAATGGAGGTTGATCTTGACATTGCTGATTCTCTCCAGAATTCATTCACAGCAGGGGAGACCAAGCACATTTCTTTTAAGCTCAGAGATGTCCATTTCTATGATTCAGGGTCATTTGTTTGGCATGTAGATGGGATGGTACCAAGATTCAATGAGTGTTACCAAAGACCCCCGATCAAGTTGGTGGAAAGAGGCCAGAGGTGCAGCTCATTCATCTGTAGAGAGATGTTACAGGATGCTTTAGCTTGTGTACTCCCACTTCCCACCTAGACTTTGGGCCACCAATGGCCTCCTTCTGGAAGACTAAAAGTTGATTCTAGAGGGCTTCATTGCTACCATGTTCAGCGGCTGTCTCAGAGTAAGAGAGTAGGAAAGTCTTTTCAATGCCCACATACTTCTAGGACTTGTTTTGTAACTTTGGTTTGTGTTCTGGAAATAATTCCACTCAAGACCAAAAGGAATATAGCCTGCTCCTCAATGTATGACCTGCTTCCAAAAGTTTCCTTCTTTTTAAACATCAAGATTCCTTTGCTATGGAACTTTGTTGAAACCCCTTAGTGAGCCAGGGGTGTCAGCCTCAGCAGACAATTGAAAAAGTTTCAAGTTGTCATGTTTTAGATATGCAGTGATCCCCCTGTGTCTAGTTTCCTGTTTTCCAAGGTTTTAGGTAACTATAGTTAACCTTGGCTCAGATTAAGTGGAAAACTCTAGAAATAGATAATTCATACATTTAAAATAATTAATATAATATATTATTATAATTATTCTATATTACTATTAGTTGTTCATCTCTTATTATGCCTAACTGAACTTTATCAGGGGTATGCAGATATAGGAAAAACATTATATGTAGGATTTGCTCTTTGCAATTTCTGGAATTCAATGGGGGTTTTAGAATACATTCTCCACAGAGGAGGATGACTTTCATTGTTTCCAATATGGTTCGCTTTCTATTGCTATGTGTTCTAGATAGTTTTATGTCAACTTGATACAAGCTACAGTCTTCTGAGAGGAGGGAACCTTGATTAAGAAAATACCTTCACAAGACCGGGCTATAAGCAAGCCTGCAGGGCTTTTTTTTTCCCTTTTCTTTTCTTTTTTTTTTTTTTTTCAATTAGTGATTGATGAGAGAGGGCCCAGCCCATTGTGGATGGTTCCATCCCTGGGCTGGTAGCCCTGGATCTTATGAGAAAGCAGGTTGAGCAACCCATGATGAGCAAGCCAATAAGCTGCACTCCTCCATGGCCTATATCAGCTCCTGTCTCCTGGTTCCTGTCCTGTTTGAGTTCCTATCATGACTTCCTTCGGTGATGAACAATGATGTGAAAGTGTTGGTCAAATAAACCCTTTCCTCCACAAGTTGCTTTTGGTCATGCAATAGTAACTCTAAGACGCTATGGTAAGTATTAAGAAAAAACCATGAGAAATGTCCTGGATACTTGGTCCTCAGTCTGCACCATTACCCAATTATAACTCAGGCGGCTTTGGAAGGCACTTGTGTGTGTGGGCAGAATCTGGAAACATTTGGAGACGCTGTCTGGAGAAGCCCTGGAGGACTGACTGAAGCAGAGATGACAGAGAAGACTCCAGTGGGATTTCAGTAGGACAGAGGCAGATAGGATTGCTGCGAATTGAAACCTGTGCTCATGATGTCCCAAATGGGAAGAACAACTCTGGGAAATTAGACCAGAGGCCACGTGTGTTGTGTTACAACAAAAACCTTGTCCACAGTTTATCTCTGCCCTAGTAGTCTGGATGAGGCTTGATTTAAAAACGATGGGCTAACGAATGGAGTCAGGAAAACATCAAGGTGTCTCTGAATTCAGACTGAGTCATGGTTTTCCTGCTGGATGCTTTTAGCCAGGTTTATAGTACCAAAGAGGAGGAGAAGCATATCACAGAAAAATGTAATGCCTGTTTATCTAAAAGAGAAGTACATATAAAGTTGATAGCAAGGAAGGTCTAGTTTCTCAGGAGATTGTGGCCATCAAAAAGAAACCAAGTACTTTACACTACGGCAAAGATTCACAGACAGCTTCTAAGGCATTGGCCAGAGCCCCATCCTTCCGTATTTTCCAGGCATATGAAAAACTAGTCAGGAAGACTTTCCCTATAGCAGAGTGCACTCCTGGGTGCCTGTTGAAACAGGAAGCTTCACCGTGGTCAGAACTCATTGCCTGGGTCAAGGGGCCAGGCTACCTCTTGGGCTGGCAGTAGACATTAGTGCTGTCTGCAGGATGCTAGTTCTGTAGACATGCAAAATTATAGCATCATGGCGGCTTCTGCTAAATTCCAAAGGAAAGCATATGAAGCCAGACAATGTGTGGCCAAGTCAGAGTGCCTATCCACAGCTCTGACAGTCATGAGATGTAAGCAGTAAGCCACCAAGATGTTCTGTAGGTCAGGAACAAGGAATGTGGAGCTGGCTGTGGTGTGGCCTTTGTGTCATGCACTCGTTCTGAGGAGCAGTGGTCAGTCTCCACCTGATCTCATTCACTATCAAGTCTACAAGCAGAGGGATGCCAGGCTACCTGGAATGTAGGACAGCTTCAAACTGATTAACCCTAAACTTGCTCTTCTCTTTTTTCCCCCCATGAAAGAATTTGTAATTTCTTGCATTTTCTGTCAGGAGGAGATAAAGGGGGAAGTTGGTCTTGTGGAAAAGACAGCATCTCACGTTAAAGCCAGGCAAGGTGGCTCATACCAGTGATTTCAGTATTAATTTGAGTTTGAGGCCAGCATGATCACCCTGGGTTATAGAATGGGACCTTATTGAAAACACACACACACACACACTACACACACACTACACACAGGCTTAGTGAGCTGTGGGTAAGGGTGCTTGCTGCCAAGGTTGAAGACCTGAGTTCAATTCCCAGAAACCACAACATATGGTGGAAAGAGAGGTGTAGCCCGTGCAGTCGTCTCACCAGCAAGAAGACACGCGGACACTAGGTTCCTTCTGCAGCAACGTTTATTGTCCTCATCCGTAGGGAAAAAAGGGTCGAGCCAATAATCCGCACTGCTTATATACACCACAGTGCGGCGTGTCTGCCCATGATTGGCTGTTCGCTCATTACCCTACGTAATGCCCCAGAATGGGCCGTGACTTTTCACTCTACGCACATGCGCAAACAGTTCTCTATGCACATGCGCAAACAGTTGTTTACTAGGAGTTGACAGTGGAAGTAGGCGCCATCTTGCCATGGTGAATGTCTCTCCAGCTTTACCGCTCCCCACAGAGAGGCAACTCTCACAGGTTGCCCTCTGACTCAACATATGCATTTTGATTCTTGGACACCACACACACACACACACACACACACACACACACACACACACACACACAGTACATGTAAAATAAAAATTAATAGAATAACAACAACAAATAAGCAAAAAAATCCCTCCAAGCCCCAAATAAAAGGACAATTAAACAAGTAAAGAGTGGAAAAATGCCCATGAAATCTGGTGTTCTCAGAGGCAACACACATTCAGACATATGTCTTCATGGGCATAATGCTCCAGCCTGGTCTGCAGGGTGAGATCCTGTCACAAAAATAAAGCACACCCAAACCAACCAGCCATCTAGACAAACCAAAGCCAGGTCCAACTGTATTACTGGCCCTGCAAAGGTCACAACTAGGCCACTTCACTACTGTGAGGTTAGCTCAGGCCGTAACTAGCATAATTAAAATTCCACAGGAAGCCCAGCTCTCAGGACCAGAAGCCACAGGAAGGGACAGGGTAGGGAGTGAGCTGTGTTCAGTGGTGACAAGGTCCCTAGCTGAGTGACTCCCTAGGTGCCTGTGCATCTCTCCCTTAACCAGGCATATCTTTGTTTCTGAGCTCAGCAACAGTATTTCCAACTGCTCCTCTTGAAGGCACATCTAAGGGTGGGTGTAGCTGAAAGCCTCATAAGATCTCCATTCCTTAGAGGTAGTGCTGCCACAGGACCGGTCAATCTGATGCTCAATTCTGTGCCTAACAATCTCAACAAATGATCATTATTATAGAAGACCAAATCTCACATTTGAAACCCCAAAGAAACTCTATGCCCTAATATCAGAAAGTACCATGTACTTACTATGTTTTGAGAAAGGGTCTATGTAGTTCTGACTGGTTATGATTAACTCTAGAACAGTTGAAGATGACCTTGAACTCCACCTCTCAAGTGCTAGAATTATAGACAAGTGCTGCCATGTGTGTATGTGCACACACACACACACACACACACACACACAAACTCGCAAGGGTTTGTGTATATATATACATAAAGACAAGAGGTGGGCATCTTTCTCAACTGCTTTATCATATATTTTTGAGACACCACCTCTCACTGAACCTGGGACTCAACTGACTCAGGAAGATTCATTACCCAGAAAATCCCTCCTGTCTACCTCCCATCTCTTTTGTGTGTGTGGGTCTTGGGTCTCATGCACAACCCACTTTGCTGACTTGAGTCATCTTTCCAGACCCTTTTCCCTTTTCTAGAGACAGGGTCTCATTCTGTAGCTCATGTTAGAGTTCTATGCCCACAATAGACCCATTATTAATTTCTTTTTAACACAACTGTTTGTTTGTTTGCCTGTTTTGAGACAGGAACTCTTGTAGCCAAGGCTAGCCTCCAACTCACTGTGTAGTCAGTATGTAGTCAAAGTTGACCTTGAGCTGTCTGCATCATCTCCCTCCCAAGTCTTAGAACTGTATGCGTGTACTATCACACTTGTGGAATACAGTTTTAAAGGGCTATTTCTGCTTCTTATTCCCAAGCATCCAAAAATAGACAAAGAAGAAAAAGAAAAGCATACACATTTTAAGCTAAGTATGAATAAAGACTCATTTTATTAAATCACTAGAGGTACTGGTATATGCCTTTAAGTGGATCTCTGTGATGTGGTTAAGCCTGGTGTACATACAAGTTTCTGGTTAGCCATAGATACTTAATGAGAACCCTGTCTCAAAAAAACAAAAACAAAATAAAACAACCCTGCCGCAGACTGGGGTTTCTTGCGGGGGTCCCTGTTCCGCGGGACAAGGGATTCTGGCCAGGTGGGCACGGGATTCGGCTTTGACAAAC
>NW_022196913.1:50121421-50121870 GCF_008632895.1 Mastomys coucha | reverse complement strand
CTATATCGTAAGAAATATCTGCATCTTTCTACACTCTCTGTAAATGGGCCTTAGTTTACTGAAATGATATATGACACTTAGTGGCTAATCTAACTTTCAAACAACATAGCATATAGATAAGACACACAAGAAAAATTCACATTAGCAGCAATAAGTCTAAACAAATTTGACTGAACAGCGGCAGCATTAGCGGTTCTTGTTGTTGTAGTCTGTGGTGGATGTCTGCTTCTCTATTTCTGTCAGCTGTTAGTTTCTGTTTTCTCTGTTCTTCTCCCTGCTCTTCTCAGAGAGTGGGAGATGTAAGGCTTTTTGTGGAAAAAACATAATACACCCTCTTCTCGAGGTGATTAAGAAATCTGGGCCTTTTTAGGCTCCAGTAATAAAGATTATTTCATTTTACCTAGGCATAATTATGTCTGGTTGTAGGGTGCCATACTTGGCATCCGAAT
>NW_022196913.1:50119931-50120514 GCF_008632895.1 Mastomys coucha | reverse complement strand
GTTAGAAACCAAAAGTTGCTACACAAATCTTATAAGTTCAGATCAAAGAGTTTAAAACTTAAGCTTCTGACTGTCTCTGTCTCCCAAGTGCTGGGATTAAAGGCGTGCGCCACCACCGCCTGGCTAGTTTATCTATTTTACCTGCTTCTTGAACGAGCAGAGTTCCATCGTTATGGAACTTCCTTCTGAGGGATTTTTGCAATCTCCTCAGGTACTCTAGCCCCTCCGCAGCTGGAACCTGCAATTAGGCGCTAAATTTTCATCTCTTCACTCCTACAGCATGGGCAATTCTCTGTTCCACTGCTGGTGAGGCATCTAGGTATGAATCTGACTGCCCCATAATACTTAGATTACTCACCTAAAACTGATCTACCTATCAGCGGGTCTGCAGCACCCTCGTGAGATCTTTATCCCAGCCTAATATTAATTGAGAGAAGAAAAAGAGAGTAAGAGATAGCTTACCTGACTGAAGCCCCACGTTGGGCGCCAACTGCCGCGGACTGGCGTTTCTTGCGGGGGTCCCTGTTCTGCGGGACAAGGGATTCTGGCCAGGTGGGCACGGGATTCGGCTTTGACAAACAGA
>NW_022196913.1:50102185-50119315 GCF_008632895.1 Mastomys coucha | reverse complement strand
GGCAGGAGGCTGACTTTCCTTGAAGTTTTCACCTCAAATACCGCCATCACGCAAGTGTGCGTGACACAACCCCAAACAAAATCCCCAACCCAAACCTCTATACATTGTAACCCTGGAAATTCATACTCACATTATCATTTAGGTACATTCTATGCCAAACTTCTCTCAATGAAATACATACCATCTGGATCCCACCTCAGTAATGAAGTGTGGTTATAGAAAGGATAGCCATCTTATGTGAAATTTGCATGTGGCCAATGAGCTGAGGGTATAGCTGAGTGGCAAAGTGTTTGCCTACCATATACAGGGGCCAGGGTTTGATGCTCAGCCCTTGATGTGGGGAGGGGTCAATTTCTACAAGGTCAGTGGGTCAGCTGAGGCCAGCTCTCCTCTTTTCCCTCTTCCAACTTCCTCCATAGGTTTCAGAGGTTCCTTTCTTCTTTTTCTTTTTCTTCTTTTGAAACAATAATGGTGTTGGGGACTGAACCCAAAGCCAGTCCCTGCTAGGCGAGCACTTTACCACTAGGCGATGCCCACTCTTGATCTAACTTGTGTCTTTCAAAGTTCATACTGATTTCCGTTATTCTCTACCCTTCCAACTATCAAGTGTTCATTGACACATGACTCCCATGCATCCAGTGGACAGGATGCCTCTGACCTTCCTGGGACACCATCCTGTCCTGTTATCTTGGTGTTACTGAAGTGGAGTTCACTATAAGCACACAGCATGAACCTCCCTCCCTCACCATTTGCCTCGCCTTCTCCTTTGATTAACATCAACACAATGCCCCAGACTTACTTGTCTGTTGCTTTCAGCTCTCATTTCTAAAACATACTAATTCTTTCCACAGGCATCTCTGGTTGCTTTCATCTAAGACAGTGTGAATGGCTTCCCTGTAAGTGGAAGAATGAGTATGAGCTCCAACCGAGTACCCTGGGCCCCAGGGCAGTTAATTACAGGCAGAGTGTCTCAGTGAGTGTTATTGTCCTTGAGTTTCAAAGAACTACGCTGGACATAAGGCAGTTTTCTTGCATTGGAAACATGAAATGCTCTCAGATCCCTGGAGCTGGTGATGACTCTGGCATCACTTAAAAGGAGAGACCTAACCACAGATGATTATAGGCTATCCCACTGCAGTCCCAGACACAACTGTGGGCAATGCTCGAAAAAGAGCTTGCTTTAGGGTTACAGAAAGGTAAGCCATGTGCAGGCAGTTTCGTGAGGAAACAAATCACTCGATAGGAAGCCTGACACTTAAAATCTCCCTGTGAAGTTTGCTCACTAACCTCAGATGACAGTGGATGCTACCCCAGCCGTTTTGATATATCACATACAGCACCCACGAGGACATTCGTTCTCTTCTCTGCTCCTGTCGTATTTGCTTGTGAAAGACAGATTGCCATGTGGAGGCCAAACCATGGTTTGGCGCTAATGAGCTGACCCTCTGATCATCATTTGCCTAGTAGGTAAGGACTGGCAAGATACAGAAAATAGCTCTGCCCATTGCCATAGGCTCTAGCATGTGAGGCAGAAGAGTCACCTCAAAACTCCCTACAGAAGGTCTACTGGGTGTGGGAGGCCTCTAAGTACCCACCTAGCTAACCCTTTCCCAAGCTCCTCGGGTCCAAGGTCATGAGTCTCCAGTCAGTCTGAGTCACAGGAAGGGAATGGAAAACCAAGAGCTTTTCAGAAACAAAGTAGACAGAAAGCCTAATGAGAAGCGAAATCTCAATCATAGATGACAGCTCTTTTAAAATAGCACATGGGAGAAAAATACAGTTTACCACTTCGTTCTCCATCCTCCGCAATGTCTCAGATGGGAAGGTTTTTAAGATGCATTTTTCTAAATACTGGGGGAAGAAATGCCCTCCCCTGGATATAAAATCATGAGGGAACATTAGATCTCCGTGCTGTATCTCACATCTGTCTTGTCTAAATGCACCAAAAAACAGGCTGAGAGTCTAGATTCTAGGACATAAAGAATGGTGAACAGTGCTATAGTTTCGATCTTAACTGTCTTATAAAAACCATGGGTGTCTTTAGGAGGCATTAGGGGGTGCTGGAGACTTTAGGAGTTGGGGCCCCGTGGCGGGAAGTTAGATCCCAGGCACACACACTTAAAGGTGATACATTAGAAGCCCAGATGTTTCCTGTGTCTCTGCACCCCTGGCTTCTGGAGCTTGCAGCATCTCATGTCTCACACCCTGCCATGGTTCACGGCCTTACCGCAGGCCCATGACCAAGGTTTCTTGCTCTGAAACTGTGAGATCAGCAGCGGCAACAAAAGGTTTCTCGTTTAATCTGACTTCTCCAGTAGTTCCCTCACGGCGACAAAAAGCTCACCAACAAGATCACCATCCGTTCTACAATCAGGAAATACCCGACGCACTCATTCTTGCTTGTTTCCTGAGCCCCTCCTCCTTAGGAAGCCACGTGGGGGCTTGACAGCCTCCCCTGTGGCGCAGCTATAGCAAATACAACTTTAAGACATAGCTGCTGATTTAAGCATAGCCATTGTAGCTCAGGAGGGATGATTTTGAAACAAGCCATTTTTCTGGCTCGTTGGCCCATTCCTTGGTGGAAATTCCCACCTTTCTAAGGATTATTCATTTCCCTCAAGGATTTCCTTTTAAGCTAGTTAGTTTGTAATAGAAAAAAACATAAAATGCTTGGGACTTTATCTTTTTTCTTGCTTTTGCAGTTCAGCTCAACAACCTCCAGGTGGCAGTAAAGACTCCAATCAATTTTCTTGACTTGATTAAACCGTCTGTACACTGGCTTCATGGGGTCTTACATCTTTAGGTGACAGGTCTGTTGAGAATGACTTAGCGCGAGGAAGGCAACCTCAGTCCGGACTGTTTGGCTAGAATCTCTGGGAGGGTGGCCCAACCCTCTCCACCCCACCCTTTTGTGAGGTGTGTGCTTCCAGCTTTAACCTTCCCCCTCCCCCACAAGGAACTTTTGAGAGCCAAGCTAGAAGCAAGGCTTAGGATAGGGCTATTCTAATTCAGATGTCACTCAAAGCCCTTAGGCAATGGATTTCAAGCCAAATCCAAGCATCTTGACTTTTAGTTTATTTACACTAAAACACATATCTAAGCTCAGGTTTTAAATGGAAAAGTGTTTGGTCAATAACGTCCATTAACCCGGCATCATTTTAATGAGAAGAGGTAAGAAGCAAGATTGGATTTCCTAAATAACACAGCCAAAACCGCAGCAAAACAAATGTTAGCAGAAAAGCATGCTGGGAAAGAACTGCTTGCTCTCCAAAATCAAGTTTTCCAAAAGCCAGGTGGTAAGAACGTTTTCATAACATGCATGTTCCTATTCTTAAATTTTAATTTGAAGAAGAAGAAACAGAGGAAACTTTAGTAGTAATGTTTCCCATTGCTGGGATAAAACGCCTAGCCAAGTAAGAAAGAAAAAGGCTTGGTTTTACCTCAGCATCGGCATATGGTGACTCATGACCCTGCATTGTAGGTCAGGTTGAGTACACCTATTACACAGACTTTTCCTGGGGAACACGTCTTCTCGTTCCAGATGGGGCACAGAGGACGGATCATAGCGACGATTCTTCCGACAACAAACCAAAGGAAAAAATTGTCACCCAGGTCCAATTTGGTAAATCAATGAATTGACGGAGCTTATGGGAGCACAGACGGGGAGCTACTTACAGGATCAGAGGAGACTCGTAAACACCTGCATCCCTGCAAAAGGACCACCCCATCATGGCTGATGACTCATGGAAGATACATCATGGAATCCAGGCCTTCGGTTAGCCTTAAGGCTCTACGTTTTCTGGTACCTCCCAAGATAACTGTTCGGCTGAGGTAGAATTACACCCAGCTGGGAGGCAACCGAGGTGAGGCGTGATTGGCTAGAAACTCTGGGAGGGCGGACCAACCCTCCCCACCCCACCCCACCCCTCTGTGAGGAAACACCAACAGGCTGGATCTTGTTGAGGGGCTCTTGTGGGTAATATAGCTGCTCTGTAATGGCTGTTAACGTTCAGAAGAAAACATACTGCAGCAAAACTCTACAGTGTTGGCTACTGGGCCTCGCCTGTCACACTAGTATGTGTCTCAGCACTGTGACAGAACACTTGATAATAACAGCTTAAGGAAGGCAGTGTTTACTGTTGGCTAGAAGTTCGAGGATCCGCAGCATCACAATGGTGACGGTAGAGGAGGTCAGACACATTGTACCATATTCAGGAAGGGGAGAGAGAGAATGTTATCCACACTCTCTCCCTTTAATTCAGTCCGAAATCCCAACCTGTGAATCGCACCCACCCATCTTTAGGATTGGATTCCTTCTTCAGTGACCATTTCCTTCCAGAGACATATAGACACACCCAGGAATGTGTTTCCATGGTGATTCTAACTCCCATAAAGTTGAGAAGATTATCACACCTGCCTTTCTCGTTTGCTACTCAATTAGATCACAGTAACATATATTCGTTTTAAAAATAAAGCAAACAAAAATCCCAAGACAGCAGTTTGTGAATGTTGTAAGCTGCAATTGCTGGCAGAATGGCTGCTTAAGAAACTCATTGTCCAGATGTCCACTCGGAGCCCATTGTGTACAGGGCACTCTGTTGGGTGGTGAGAGCTAGGCTGGTACTTTCTGGTTGTAGATATAATGATTCTTCTTCATTTTATCACTTTCCCCCCAAAGAAGGAGAGAAAATGATTGACACTTGGTATAACTTGGTATATAGATCTCATAAAATCAATCTAGGGACAGCAATACAGCTCGGTGGGTAAAGGTTCTAGCTGTCTGTATAGTAGGAGAACCAACTCCCACAACTTGTCCTCCCCTCCCCCTCCCCTCTCCCTGTCTCTTTCCCTTGCCTTCTCCTTCTCCCTGTCCTCCCTCCCCCTTCTCTTACACACACATACTAAACAAACGGAACAAATACCTAACCTAAAACTGGATAAACTCCAACCATTTCAAGTAAAACCTCCACGATTCCACTTTCCCAGAGCATTTACTACCCCGAGGCTAGCTATAACGTTCATTGTCCCCCTTTTTACAGGCCTGTTAATGTAGTTTCTGTTCCCTCTTAGTTCAATCCCAGTGGAGTGTGTGTTGTGTTTATTGGCGTGGCTCCATGCTTTCCACTGTTTGTGGGCATGCTGCTCTGAGAAACTGCTTGCTCTTCTCCGTGACTGCACCCTTGCAGAGGGGGCTGTCAGAGCAGCTGACTCTGAAATTAATGTAGGGACCACTCCCTGATAGCATGAGCTACTAAGCAATGCAAAAAAGCTGTGTGTGTGCATGTGTGTGCACATGTGTGTGTGTAGTGTGCTTGTGGGGTGTGTGTATGTATGATGTGCATGTGGTGTGTTTGGGTGCATGTGTATGTATGGTGTGCATGTGGGGTGTGTGTGTGTATGCATGTGTATGTTATGCTTGTGTGTAGTGTATGTGTGCATGTGTGTGTGGTATGTCTGTATGATGTGTATGAGTGTGTGTAATGTGCATGTGTGTGGTGTATGCATGCGTGTTTGTGTATATGTATATAGTTTGGGGTATGCATGTGTGTAACTATATAACCTAGGTCTCAGGCTGATCCTCCTGCCCCAGTCTCCAGGGTGCTATGTTTGCAGGTCCATACCACAGCTGTATTTTCTTGTGCATGGCTTCATTTGTCATCACAGCAAAGCAGGTGTCTTGCATGGCTAGAAGCTAACCCTGGACTGAAGTGCGGTGCTGACTTTTAAAGGAGAAAGGGTTATTTTAGCTTATGGTTTCACAAGTTTCTGATGGTGTCATTTGGTCCTGTGGCTTTGGGCTGGTGCCGTGCAGGACTTCGTGGTGGGACTGTATACCCAAGGTCTGTCTACTTTATGGTGGCTCAGAAGCCACACCGAATCAGGAGTGGCTGGAAAGAAGGCTGGATTCTGAATGGCCTAGGCTGGAAACCAAGACATGGGCCCTGGAGCTGGGTGTGGAGTTGGGTCTAAACCATAGCATGCCAACCCACTGCCTCTGGGTGAGGTTCTCGTGGGCTTTATTTTAGGTAGGATTCCTTGGCTAACAAATGGGTTCCTAGCAAGAACCCAATTTCAGGTTTCTGTTTGATGATGTTGTTCTGTTAGAGCAACATTGTCTTTTCTCAGGAGTACCCACCAGGCACCAGACACTCAGCAAGGTACTTAGCTAAGCACACAGGTACACAGACAGGTACTCAGTCAGCAGTACTCAGGTACACAGATACTCAGTTATGCACTCACTTTTGTTCTTGTCTTTCTTTTCTGATAAGGGAAAAATAGAAAATATGATGCTGTTTGTGTGTGGTGTGTGTGTGTGTGTTTAATTTTTTTTAACTAGAGTCTCATGTAGCTCAGGCTGGCCATATAGGATGGCTTTGAGGATGATTTTGAATTTCTGATGCTCTTATCTTTTTTTTTTTTTCAAGACAGGGTTTCTCTGTGTAGCCCTGGCTATCCTGGAACTTACTCTGTAGACCAGGCTGGCCTCGAATTCAGAAATCCACCTGCCTCTGCCTCCCAAGTGCTGGGATTAAAGGCGTGTGCCACCACCGCCCGACTGATGCTCTTATCTTTACCTCCAATTGCAGGGATGCCAGGCAAGTGCCACACACACACCCCCACCCCCCGACACACGCACTTTGTGCAGTGCTTGAGATTCAACCCAGGACTTTACACATGTTAGGTAAGCCCTTGGCCAACTGAGTAACAGCCTCGGCTCTGATGAAGGTCTAACATATAGACTTCATAAAGCCATAAAGATATAGCTTTAATGAGACCAATATAAATGGTGTATTTTAATCATTCCAGCAAAGCTCGACTCCAACATGCCTCTGCTTAAATGGAAATAAGTAAATTCTAGTTTCCTCGGGGGTGCAGCCTCACATACTCTGAGAAAGGAGACTAGCTTCCTAAGATGTTTGGGAACACATGAACAAGTGCACATTCTCCCTGAAGAAGCCATATCTAATATAGATTTGAATGTCGCGTTGCTTCTGTATATGGCTCCTTGGCCTGGGAAAATTACCTGAATACACCTTTAAAACGTCTGTCTTCAGTTTTCTTCTGAACTGCCATAATGGCTGATGGGAGTATCTTGCCATCTTTTGCACTCACCTGCAGTTTTGAAGGTCCCCAGAAAGGCAGGCATGACATGGAAAATGACCCGCCAACATGAGGCACGGGGAGGAGGGAGGAGTAGGAGGGAAGTTGACTGATAGCCGGAAGATTGTAATGACAATTACTGTATATTTTCAAAGTTACTCAAACAACTTGATGTTAAATGTTCTCGCTAACATGTTAAGAAAGTGTGATGAAGCCTTCAGTTGTCATGTTGTACTCATGATATACCCATGTATCAAAGCACCTTGTTATTCCCTATGGACATATACAATCATCAAATAGCGTAAAAATTTAAAATAGTCCCAGAAGGTAGGCATGGGTGGCTTATGCTTGTTATTCCAGAACTTGAGAGACTAAGGCAGGAGACTTGCTATGATTTTGAGGCCAGTTTGAGACATACAGTTAGTCCAGATTACATCATCCTGATTACAGTAAATAAACAAACAAGCAAATGAACAATAATGCTCCAAAATGTGGAAGTGGGAAGGGAGGAAGGAGGGGAAGGGAGTAAACAGGAGGAGGGAGAGGGGGGAAGCACAGCATTATAGAGATATAACCAATTTCCTTTTATGGATTTTATCATGACCCATATTAAAATGACAAAGATACATAACACAAAGGAAAAGTTTACTCTTGTGAAAGGCCTAGTTCCTGGGGTGACTGAGGCAGGAGTATTGTAAGTTCAAGGTTAAGTCTGAGCGGTGTTTTTGAAGGAATGGACCAAATGCTGCATTCAGAAGATGAGCACATCGAAGAATTACCGCTGACTGACGGATTGGGGGAGTCACAGAATATTTTTAATGAGTCCTAGTCTTTCAGGGCTGCCTACAAAGCAGATCCACCTGGAGTATACAAAGCCTTGTAGTAGCTTCTGAGGGATCCGGAAAGCAGGGCGCTCAGAGAGCGAAGAGTAGCTGAATGTCCACATCCAAAGAGACTGGCCCAATGGGGGTGTTCGTGGGCCGGGCAGACTCCTGCATAACAATGAAAGAGACCACTCTGTTGGTTCCTGCTGTAATCTGCCCTGCGATCGCCAGCATTGCATGGTTATCCCCAGGTACTTGAGAGAGGAGTCCGGTTTGGAAATAATTTTTGTTTCTCCCAAAAACTAACAGAATTAAACCACAGCCACCAACTGTCTTGTTTTTGAATCAACACAGAAAAAACCTGGTCAGAGGTAAGGGAAGGGAATCCAAACGCAAACGGCAAGGAGCTAAAGCAAGCGTGAAAAGGCCACTGTGCAGCCAAGGTGAAGACGCCAAGTAGACTGCACTGCCCAGCCAATGGGCATCCTGCCAGTCAGGCCCAGCAGCTGTCTGCCTCCACAACGGCCACTGCTGATCACATCTAGGCCAGCGCCAGAGGCTGGTGTTTCTCCCCTCAGGCTCTGTAGGTGAGAGCCTTAGGTTTTCTGAGCAGGAGCCATTCACTGAGGCAGCAAAGAGCAAGGGTGGTGTCCTTCACACCTTTGAAACCCGTTGGAGCTGGGCCTGCTCCTCTCTCTCTCTCTCTCTCTCTCTCTCTCTCTCTCTCTCTCTCTCTCTCTCTCTCTCCCCCTCTCTCTCTCTGCTTTTTGTTTTTTTGTTTGTTTGTTTTTGTTTTTTGTTTTTTGAGACAGGATTTCTCTGTATATCCCTGGCTGTCCTGGAACTCACTCTGTAGACCAGGCTGGCCTCAAACTCAGAAATCTGCCTGCCTCTGCCTCCCAAGTGCTGGGATTAAAGGCCTGCGCCACCACCGCCTGGCTGCTCCTTCTTTCTAGTTGACATCCCGCAGAAAACTGAGTGACTTAACGACTAGAGGATTCCAGACTCCTTACACAGGGGTAGTGGAGATTTATCTCCAGGCTAGGCGAGCAGACTCACAAGGCGATAAAAAAGCTGAGAAAGAGCCCAGGTCTTGGGAAATGTTGAACTCCGATTGGTGACCAGGGTGGAAAGTTCACGGATGTGTTTCCAGCACAGACTGGAAAATAGGGGCTGCTGATAACGATGAAGAGAGGGCTACAAACTGCAGCCACTGCTCATGCCTGGGTCTTCCTTTTAACTTGTAACTCGTGGGTGGCCCTTCCATCTGTTCTTCTGTCCTTCTGTCTGTCTTTCCTTCCTCTTCTTACCCTCTTTTCTTCCTTTTCTTTCTTCCTTCCCTCCCCCCTCCCCCTTCTCCTCTTTAGATTAGGATCTTATTATGTATCCCCGACCGTCCCTCCTGCCTCGGCTTCCTGATTTCTGGATTCCAGCTACCCCAGGTGCACACTGTTACATCTGGCTTATATTTGTCTTATTTGGCAAGCTGGGCCTGACCCAACACCTCCCCAAAATAAAAAGTGAAAAAAAGTTAAAAGAAAAGAAACAATAACAGTATCCTCCTAGGGCTTGCTCTGTTTACCCATCTGGGCTTTTGTTCTCCATCTTGGTTTTTCTTCCCCTTTCTGTCCACCAAACACCCTCCTTCACCTAAATCACTGTAAGTGCTCTCCCAGGAGGGAAGGCAAGGTGCGCTCCAGCCGACAGTGAAGGCGAGTCTGAAGACCACAAAGGGACTCTAACAATAATTTTCTACTTTTTTTGGTGCCTGAGGAAAGTGTCCCTGATCTTTTAAAGTTTTTAGTATTTTCAAAAATAAACATTTTGGGGAGTGGGGTGGCAGAAAATTCCTTTCTGTCATGTGTAGGCCCTGGGTTCCATCCCTAGTACTATAAAACTGACAAACTTGAGAACACACACACACAAACACACACAAACACACAACCATCAATACAATATAAAGTCACATAAAAATGGACTTTTGTTGGGCATTGTGACTGTAATTCTAGCATTCCAGAATATGAAGCAGGAAAATTTGTCCTGGGTTTGAGGCCTGCCTGGGCCATATAGTGAGTTGCAATCCAGCCTGGTTTATCTATCAATCAATAAATTAAATAAATAAATAAATAAATAAATAAATAAATAAATAAATAAATAAATAAATAAATCATCTTTAAGTTTTAGAATAGTTTTGTTAGGCCTCTTCAGAACCCCTGATGCCTGCACAGCCACGTCTCCATCAGGACTTGTATTACCCGCTTGTCACATTCAATATTATCGAATGAGTCCCTAACAATCTTCGTTTTCACCCAGGGACTGTGCTAGTCTCCAGTAAACTGCCACTCTTGGGTCCCACACTGCACTGCCTGGCATCTCTGTCATTGTAAGCTTTCTGTTCCTCTGTGGGCCATGGCTGTTTGGAGCATCTAAGCCAGGGATTTGGTAGACAAGCCTCGAGAGCTGTTTTTCTCATAGTTGCTCAGGATTAGGAGTTCTGAGAGGGAAACTTTTTCTTTCATCCAGGCTTCTGGCGTCTGTTTTTCTGTCTCCTTCAAAGCCCAGCGCCTGACCCAACTATCAAGGGTAAGAATCACACTGCGCAGGTGTAGCCCCGCCCAGGTGCTCACTTGCCATTCCGGGTGAGCACCTTTGCTGTTTATTTCGCTAAGAGCAGAAATGTTTCTTTAGAAATTGAGGGCGTGCTTGGCAGTAGCTGATGAAAAGAAGGTGCGTGCGTGAGTCATGTCTAATTATAGCTGCTATCCAGGGAGATATAGGATGTTCCTCATCAGCAGTGGATTATTTTAAGTCATAAATGTGAACGGTATATAAATGCTCTTTCTTTGTTGTCAAAGAAGAAAACCTTGCTTTGCTTTTCACTGGTATAATGTGTGTCCATTTCCTTTCTTTGTTGTTGTTGTTGCTTAACTTTCAATTACTAAAAGAGTCAGATTCTTGTTTCTATGTTTGGTTATTATCCTGGGTTCATCTTTAATATGGTCCTCCATCACTATCTTTGGATCCTACAGCAGAAGTGAGGTTGTGACCATACTAAAAAGGACAATGCTTACCATGTGAACTTGCGGCCCTCAGAACCCATGGAAGAAGCCTGATTGATAACACGCGCTGTAATGCCAACACCAGGGAGGTGGAGACAACAGAATCCTTGGGGTTCACTGGCCTGCCAAAATCTCTCGTCTCACAAAATAAAATGGAAAGTGATCGAGAAAGACATCCATGACTTGTGGCTCCCCATCCAATGTCGACTTCTGGTCCCCACACACATACATCCCTCTCTCAATGCAGTAATAATATGTTTCAAGTGGAATCTATTGCAAGAAAGCAAGAGGGTCAGATTAGAAAACTAATATTATCCTTCATATTATTGAGGCCAAAGAGAGCCCATGACGTCATGGCCACATCAAGGCATACTGAAAGCACTCAGTAAAAGGTCAATTGATGACCACTTCTTTTTCTTGACATGTGCTTTTTCTATTTTATTCTATTCTATGCCAATGTATTAGACTTTTTCATCAATGTGGCAAATACCTGAAAGATGTAAAAGGAATAAAAATGTTCTTGGCTCCTTGTGTCAGACATTTCATGTACCCAATGTCAGAAAGCTTTCAGTCATAGCCAAGAGAAGACAGTGTTAGGCCTGGCTCACTTGATTCCACTGCTTCAGAGGGTGGTGGAGCTGTAAATATCATGACTGAAAGGTAGGGGAGAACAAGGCTCTTCCCTCATGGTATCTAGGAAGGAGAGGCCCAGGGCAAAGGGCACCCCCTCAAGGACAAGCCCGAGTGGCCTACATCTTTGAAGGAGGCTCCAGTTGCAAGAGTTCCATCATCTTCAGTGAAATGCATCTGTTGATGAAGCCATTGCCTAACTTAAAGGCCTCATGATCTGCTCATCTCTTAAGGGGCAGTCTACCATCTGGGGGCCAAATCTTCAACTTACAAGCCTTTAGGGAAAGGCTAAAACTATAATACTATGTAAACGATGTGTTTTCGTATTGCCAATTCTTGGTACTTATGGAAAATTGGTTTTTGGATGCCTCCTCAGATCCCTCAAATAACATAGCATAATGTAGATATATCGCCTGTGCATACCCTCTTGTTACTTTAAATCATCTTACTCATGATTTCTAGTATATTGTAGATGGTCCATAAACTGTAGTCTTGGTGTATTATTATTAATAGTCACAAGCCTGCAAGTGTTCAGTGCAGACATAGTTTTACGAAATCCTTTTAATTTAATTTTTTTCTGTTTTTTTTTTTTCCCTCCAGGCTAGTTGCCAGCTCTTGGTTTCAGGTTGTATACTGTAGTAGTCAGTTTTCCCTCCTCTTTTTTTTTTTTTTTTTTAAATAAAAGGACTTGTGTGAAAATTGTCAGTCACTCATTCCACTAAAAAATTGCAGATTGGAATATCTACAGTCAGGGAAGGAGATACTAAGAGAAAATTAGATAGCAGAGAGATTATAGAGCTTCTTAAGCATGAGCATGCTTCTCTAACGGTCTTCACTGTAGCTCATTTATAATCATAAAAAATTCAAGAAGATCAGTTATGTGAAGTAACCCCTAAGGGTAAAAGACAGATGATCTAATTGATAATGTTCACTATTGTCAAGCTCAAGATCAAAAGGACTGTGATGTTGTGTAACCTGGATGTAAAATGCACGGATGATGGTGCCTTGGCTCTTCTCCTCCCAACTCTTTCTATGATTCCAGAGACTTCTTCACTAAGAGGTTCCCTCAGCTCATTTCCCTTATCCAGCTGAAAGAATAAAACTTTTCTACCCTCCTAAATAAAACAGTTGAGCTGAACTGGTAGGCAGGCATTGGTGGCTGACCTGGGCCCTGAATACATTTTTATCTATAGTTTGTTGAGTCCATAGATGGAGAGCTAATGATCACTGCACATAAATTTTATTGCTAATAAATATATGATTATGTATACAGCCATATGTCACTTCATGATGCGGTGTGTTGCGAGAAATGAATTAGCTAATTTTATTATTGCATGTACATCATAGAGTATGCTTATATGACGGTATAGCCTGTCATACACCTGGGAGACATGGCACTACCATCATCGTTTATATGGTCTATTACTGACTGAAAGAGTGGTATACAGTGTGTGTGTGTGTGTGTGTGTGTGTGTTTGCACTATAGTATAAGACTTACCTTCATGGTCAATTTGATAATATTAGCGGCTTTGTGTTAAAACAGAGAACAGTACACAAGGGCCTACTATTTAATACTGGATTCAAAATAATACAAGTAGGTAAGAAAAAGTAAACAGGCGTCAGTAAGTTAACTCGGTGTGTAAGGTTGCTTGCCTCACACATATTCATCTCTGCCTCCTAAGTGCTGGGTTTATTGTCAACATACTTGGTAAGCTCAAATACTTTTAAAAGTTCTTTAGTTTTTAAAGATTTTCTTCACATGAGTATGTATTATATAGTGAGCATTCCCCCTCCCCCACTCTTCCACCCCCTTCCCGTTAACCTCTTTGGATGCCCTGGACAATTCGCTTCTGCTTTTATTTAAATACAGATACATGATTTTATGTGACCATGAAATCTAGAATCCAAGAATGAGAGAGAAGACATATTTGTCTTTCTGACACTGGCTTGATTCACCTAATATGGTTGTCTCCAGTTGTCATACCCTTAAGACAGTTTTGACTTTGATATTTTGGGGAGGGGGGGTGTTCTGTGGGTGAGGTGATGGAGGTTGACCCTGAGGACTGGAGGGTGAGCTGTGGCTCCAGGCTTTGACAAAACAAGCCTGTAGTCACCCAGGAAAGATCCTGCATGACAAAGACTGCAGGGTGGGCCCCGGGGCCATGAAAACTTCTACCTTACTCTGAGTTTAACTCAGTTTAGGAAGCCCTAGCTTTCACCCCAGCTGGCTTTGTCCCCTGTCTGGAGAGCCACAGGCCATGCGTTTATTCGGGAGGCTGACACAGAGTGGTTAGGGACTATGCTGATCATTGTTGATGTTCATTACTTCTCCATATTAATAACACTTTTGAAATACACTTCAAAAATAACGACAAACTTAGGGAAAAGGTTATATCCGGGTCAAACACAGCACAAGTTTTAGGCATCTCTTACTTATCCATTCATATATTTCCCAGCCCTTAGTATGCTTCCTGCATGGATGTCAGGTTCCGAGGTTACTTGGAAGGCAGTGCACAAAGAGGCCTTGAGTAAGGATGTGCAAAGTTTTGCTCTTGTTCAATTCAATTAAAACCCGGTGGTATTCTAAACATTTATATAATTACAGGCAGTTATTATCCAGATTGTTTTCCAAAGGCCAACTTTGACTCAGTGCTCTTTTGAAACCGCCACAAAGAACAAAGCAATTATTACACGCAGGGTTAGCTCAGGCAAAGAGCTTGAGTACAAAGCCGTTTGTCTTCACTTCTCCAAAGTGCATGGGTTAGTGTTCAAACGGCAGCTCTGGAGCTTGCCTTTACAGACAGGAAGTATGGAAGAGGCCTGGATGCTTTCCATTCTCTGGAGAGGCATTTTCTCTCTCTACGTATGTACTAGATTAAAAATAGCATTTCACTTCTCTGTGGGTCTCCAGTAAGGATTAAATGTGAGAATAGGTCATCTAGTTTACATTGTGAACTGTTAACTAAGAGATAGCATAGTGAGACTCTGAAAAGGCAGCTGTGGGTGTTGTGAAGGTTAGTGACTTCATCTCAAGTTAAAATGAGCTTCCAAGCTGCTCCGGGTGTGGGAGAGGAGATTCACATCTCACCAGAGCTCAGGTACTCTGGCCGAGTCTGCCTGAGCACTCTCCACTCTGCAGGGTGGGAAGCCATGGTATCCCAGTCCTGGGGGGTGGGGGGCGCTGCGGTGTGTGAAGATGGAGCAGTCCCAGGGGTTCTGAGTCTCAGGCATCGCAGAAGTCGCTGGATCCCTCAGAAGAGCTGAGAACGAATTGGGAGCCCAGGAGCAGCTCAGTCCGCCCTGGAGCTGAGAAGAGCAAAGGGAGGGGAGAGAAAGGGGCACCTGGTGGTTCCTACCAGGGCAAGAGTCCTTGGTCCTTCCCATGGCTGAAAATGCTGGAAGGCTTTCCTGCAGGAGATTAGATGTGACTCTTTAGAGGAAGGCCTAATCCATTGCTCCAGTGCAGCGAGTCTAGATGAAAGGAGGCAGTCTATAACTTTTAGGTTTTATTGTAGGAGAGAGAGAGAGAGAGAGAGAGAGAGAGAGAGAGAGAGAGAGAGAGAGAGAGAGAGAGAGAGAGAGAGAGAGAGAGAGAGAGAGAGAGAGAGAGAGAGAGAGAGAGAGAGAGAGGAGGAAAAGGAGGATGAGAAGTGAGAATAAGAGCAAGAAGTTAAGAGTAAGAGAGGGGAGGGGTCAAACAGCTCCTTTTGTTGTGGGTTGTGCTACCTTTCTGTTCCCAGGTAACTGTGGGGCGGGGCATACCTGGCTGTGATCAGATGACTGGGGGTGGAGTCCAGCCAGAATACTGGGAGCTTGGAGCATTGTCTAGCCACAGGATAATGGAGTGAGGGTTTGTGTCTGGCGTCTATGTCTGGGGGTATGTCTGGGGGTGTAGCTTTACTGCTCTGTCCCTTGTAGAATTTTCTACTGGGTCTCCGGAGTAAGCCTCGCTCAATCAAGAGCACAAATAGCCCAACACCCAAGGTCCAAGACTACTTAGGAGAACACCCTTCCTCCTGAGCAGACAGACATGTTAGCGTTTTAACAGCTATTTCTCCTAATCAGATCTGGCTATCCCAGAGAGCTCAGTGTATATCTCTGTAGTTCTATTTCTTTTGGATTGCTAAACCTTTCCTAAGAGGGTGGGTCACAACTGCCCTATATAGCCCTTCTTGATACTTTTTTTTAACAATTCAAAACAAGTGGAATATACATCTCCAGTTGTTTTGCACTTCAAGAAGTCTGAGTCCCATTTCATAATATGAGCATAATAGAATTGTTGCTGCTTCCCTCTCAGGAATTTACACAGCAAAGTAATCTAACATATACACTTACTAAAGCAGGGGTAAAGTCCTAGGTTTCTGATATAAAAAGAAAGGTGATTGTTGGGAAGTCTGATTGCAGCTAGAGGGACTTCTTATGTTTTTTAGAGTCTGTCTTCTTAAACCATGGGTCTTGACATAACTGCATGCCAGGGAAGGTAAATAAATAAATAAATAAATAAATAAATAAATGGCAACAGCAAAAGGTCTCCAATGTGCAACAACCAAAAATTAATCAGAAACAAATATTGTTATGTTAGAAGCACAGCTCTCGTCTAGACAAACCATACCAGGCCAAACAGTTCCACATGAGGTTTATTGTAGGAGAAAAAGGCAAAGATGGCAATGAAGAAGAAGGAGGGGGAGGAGAGAGGAGAAGGGAGAAGAAGAAAGGAGAGGAGAGGAGAAGAGAAGAGAGAAGAGGAGAGGAGAGGAGAGGAGAGGAGAGGAGAGGAAAGGAGAGGAGAGGAGAGGAGAGAAGAGGAGAGGAGAGGAGAAAGATCAAAGGGGGTCTGCCTTTTATTTGGATAGTGACTTAACTGCTTGCAGGTAAAGGTGGGAGGTGAGCCAAGTGGATTCTGGGAATGTGTGTCGGTTGCCTTGGCAACAGATGTGCAAGTTCCTGTCGCCAATGTGTGATGTCACCAGAGTCGGAGCCAATCTGCAGTGCTGATACCCTGATATCAACAAATATGTATGGACCTAAGGTGCTTGTGGCCATGGGAGCCCTTGCATGCCGTCACTGCCACCCTGGTTCTGAACCTGGAGACTGCTCACTTTGCCATGCACATACCATCACAGCACCATGCCACAGTCCAGTCTGCAACCCCTTGGCTCAGCTCCAAGGCTGTTGTGTATCAGGAGTTGTGTGCTTTTACTGTGTATCTGAGGTTTTCCTCTCCTAACAGAAACAAAGTTTTAATTTTGAAACATCGACTTAATACTTTCTCACCATCATTCCTCAGCAGGCAAGTGCCTAATTCTTTTTGGATTGAATTTGTGCTTAGAATGCCTGATTTCAGACAAACATTTATTTGTTTATTTTGGGTGGAGGTAGAAAGTTCTGGCTGAGGGAGGAGGACAACATGGGGAAGCCAGTTCTTGCTCTTTATTAGATGGGTCTAGGGATCGAACACACGTCATTGTGCTTACTGGCAGATGCATTTACTACTAGCCCAGAATGTTTGATTTTGA
>NW_022196913.1:50071356-50102175 GCF_008632895.1 Mastomys coucha | reverse complement strand
TTTTAGCTTGGATTAGGAGAGAATTTCTAACAAAATCTGAAATGGCCCTTAATCATGCTTCTGCCATTTTGTATTATTTATGTAAGTATTTATGTAGAGCGGTATTCTTAGAACTGATGACAATAAAATCAAAATATTGATCAACTCAGAAATATTGAAGATAACCTGACTCCCTGCAGAATCAAATATTCAGCCAAGATTTAATTCTTTATGTAAAAATAAACAAACACATGCATGTCAGTATGCTGAATTGATTTAATCTTTAATAAATAGTAAGATTATATATGCCAAAAATTGTTCTAAAATACATTTCTTTATTATCAGTAACTGATCTGTGTACCCATTTCATATATCAATGTACCTGTGGTCACATAAAAATTTCTTGTGTGTCAAGGCGTCTCCAGCAGAAAATGTTTAAGAAGCCCTTTATTATAGACCAAATGAAGCAAATAGCTGAAGAAAATATGAAAGTAAAAAGGCTTTACATACTTTTTAAGACAAAGTCTTGCTATCTAATTCAGACTGTCTTTGAATGCCATAGTGCTAGGATTATAGGGATAGACCAGCCACCACATGCAGCTCAAAGGCATCTTTGTGTATACCATCTCAGTGCATGCCACTGAGCTGGATCACTGATACACACATATAACCCCAGAGCATGGGAGGTGGAATCAGGAAGATCAGGTGTTCAATGTCACCCTTGGCTACATAGTAACTTTCTGGGGGCCTACATTAATCTCTGCCTCAAAAAATGTAAATATAAAAATGATAAATTAAAGTAAGGACTTTTTCAAATGGCGTCACGACATCCAACCCAACCTCATCTATCTAAATAGAGCAGTGTCTCCCTGAGCTTCCAGATTTATGACACTCCAGCATCTTCTACACCAGAGTGCGAGTTTTGTTCACTAGCTTATCCTGAGGTTCCAGACCAGTGCTTGACTCCCAGGTGACAAGTGACTGCATGAAATGCAATTTGAAGTAGCCATGAGTGAAGACCTAGGATCAACCTTAGAAGTGGCAAATTCTGGGCCAGCTGTCTGTCATCTTATTTTGATGGCAAACATTATGCTGAGCAGATCTTTTAAGAATCTTCACACAAATTCTACTCTTCCCTGCGCCCCCGGTGAGGAGGGGTAAGTCAAACTTATATACTGCAAACTCTCTAACCAACCAAGCTTTTAATCATGGTCAAGCTCTTAGAACTGAACTGATTAATTGATACAGAGCAGATATTTCATAGCTCAGCTAGAGCTGGACTGTGTACCCTCTCCAGTTTTGTCTCCTGTTACTGCGATAAGCACATAACAAAGAGCAACGTAGGAAGGAAGAGATTGTCTTGGCTTACATGTTATAGTTCATCATTGACGGAACCCAGGACAGGAGCCTGAGGGCAAAGAACTGAAGTGTAAATACAGAAGTGCTGCTGCCTTGCTCGGCCAGCTATTTCATACAGTTGTGTTCTCACAGGCCAATGTGAGGGAGGCCATTCTTTAATTGAGGGCCTTTTTCTTTAGGTGTGTCACATTAGCAACCAAGATTAGCCAGCCATTCAATAGCTGAAGATGACCTTGAGTTTCTGAACCTCCTGGCTTCTACCTCTGCAGTGCTGGGATTATGGCCCTGTACCAGTATTCCAGTTTGTACAATATCAGGGATAGAGCCCATGTCTTTATGCACACAAGGCAAACACTTTACCAACTAAGCTATACACTGTCTTCTGGTTTTGCAATTTGAGACACTCTCATTTGAAGTCCAGGCTGGCCTGGAAGTTACTCTTTAGACCAGGTTGGCCTCAAATTTGCCAGCCTTTGGCTTCTACCTTCCAAGTACTGACTAGGACTGCAGGCATGTACCACCATCCCCTGCTTATAACAATATTTTCCATATTACAATGCAATGTGCAGGAGCTGTGGGTGAGCAGAAGATGAAGCAGTAGTCTAGAACTAATTAATCCACATTATAACTATTCAGCTGATACCGAAGGCGTCTCAAGACGCTAACAGCCTGGATGTTCTTTCCCATATGGTGTAAAAAACCCAAAGCTGTGCATGTTACCTGTGTTCCTTCTGACGAGGACTGTGAAAGTTCAATTTCATTGAATTCAAGATAATTTACGTTACTGAGTAACTCAACAACTTATTCTGCTAGGCATGTCAGTGAGAGGTGAATGAAAGGCTGAGTTCCAATCAACACAGGCTTCTTGATGTGTGTGTGTGGTCTTTGTGACACGCTGCCTGCAAAGCACCAGGGGCAGGAAATGTCCTAAGCTTTCAGGCTGTAGAGTGAAGGAGGAGGATTAGTAAATAGCTATGCACCTGAATCAACAGGGCATGCTTTCCTACATTGAAAAAAGTACTAATAAAATTGGAATCTTGTTAGAAAGGAAAAGACAGTGAGGGAACTATTATGTAAGCACCAGTGGTCTGTCTGTCTGTCTATCTGTCTGTCGTTTGCAACTCAGGAGATAGAACCCAAGGCCTTCTATATGTTAGGCTGTTGCTCTGTCACTAAACTACACCTCAGCCCTCCCATTTCCTCTCTCTTACTTTATATGCAATGACATTAACTAACTCTTTGTGGGATCAAGTTCTGTGGACTTTGTCAAGTGCATAGAATTGTATAACTGTTGCTACAACAACCAGGATGGAGAAAAATGTATAGGAGAGGGTCAGGGCATTGGGTGTGGTCTATGAGGATCATTACCAGTCTGCAGCCAGCCTGGGCTACCTAGGGACACCTGTGACCATGTCTACAATCAGTTAGCATGGATTTAATGCTGTGTGGTAAATGTGGAGGTGTGTGTGTGTGTGTGTGTGTGTGTGTGTGTGTGTGTATGTGTGTGATGTTCTTGTGCTGTTTCCTCTTTATGAGTCCACAAAAGTTGGTGGTCAGGCAATCTAAAATTTCATACAGGAAGACACAGACAACATGTTAATGGGCTTTGAAGAAGTAAGAGACACACTCTAGCCATGATCTGGTCTTGATGGCCACTCACAGCTTCCGGGACACTATGTTCAAGAGGCCAACTGAATGTTTGTCTTTGCTCACTACACTGTGGCTGACCTCATGGACCCAGTCATTCCCAAGGACCCCAAATCTTGTTTGACTCTTTTCACCCTACCAGTCCCTCAGCTCACAAGGCTGGGTTCCTGTTCCTGTTATCAGGTTGTGTTTGCATTGGGGGAGGGAGGTTGGGGAGAAGCCGAATCTGCAGATCTCATTCCAGCCAGGACCAGTTAACTCAGGCTAGCCTTCAGAATCTGCCTTTAGCAGGTAGAATGTTGCTGTCAAGCTATTTAGAGGACATGTGCACATGGCTTCTGTGAACTTGAACACTTGACTCTCTTTGAACACCATAGGGGATACAATAAAGTCAAAGTTAACGCTTGATTATTAGGTCTCTGTTACATAGCCAGTTTGAGGCCATTTGGGGATATAGGAGAGAGACTCTGCCTCAAAAAATATATTAATTATTAGAAGGAAAGCCAGGACAGCAACATTACAAACCAATGGAGTGTCCAGAAAGAGTTGCAGTTCGGCCTGTTCCACAATACCACAGTGTCTGAAGTCCCTTGAATGAGCCTGTCTGCAGCTGAACAGCAGTATCCAAGCCATGTGGCTTTCTTTCAGGGAGCTGGCGCCAATGCTTGTCTCAAGTGCCCAGGGCCAGCATTTGCCTTTGTGCAAAGTAGAGAAAGCCATCCCTGCACTGTAATGCTGTATTTCTACCTGTTAGGATATAGATAGCTGTGATATGAAACTGTGATAGGCAATCGATTGCAAATCCTTGAGGCGTGAACTCTGAATGGTGTTCCTTAGGGGTGATACAGTGGGTAGCCAGCACAGCTGTTCCAGCAGTCTCAAGAGCCAGTTGTTCAGGGACTAAGAAAAACTCTCATTGTTTCTGAAGGTCTGGGCCCATGGTCTGGAGGGTACCAGACAGTTGGTTAATAAGTTAGTATAGTGATTACAGGGTGATTATTAAATTAGAGTATACAGCATGATTTATGGTCACTATCTCCTTAAATCTTCAGCAAAAAATTGTGAATAAACATTGTTTATATTTTATATTTTTGTTATATTATTTATTATTATTTTGTATATATCAGAGAGAGAGAAAGAGAGAGAGAGAGAAAGAGAGAGAGGGGGGAGGGAGAGAGAGGAGATCAGAAAACAATTTTCAGGAGTCAGGTCTCTCTCCACAGTGTAGTTTCTGGGGCTCAGACACAGCTATTGATATGGCTTCAAGCATATTGTACCCATTGAACTTCATCTCAGTAGCCTCTAGTCTTTTAGAAGCAAAGAAATCCCAGATGAAACAATGTATGTAATGCCCTAATTTACACACACAGTGACATTGCCCACCTGGATTCACAACAGAGCCAATGCTAAGGTTACACTCTTCCACCTTGGTGTATGCTTCTAAATATGTGTACATTCTTCACCGACTGCTCTCCACATTTCAGTGGAATGCGATGGACATAGAGTCAGTTGTTCTATTTTAATTCCCACTGCTGCATTTCTCAAGGAGAAAGGAGAAGCTCAAAGGGAGTACCCCAGTACTCCCTGGGGGTACTGTAGAAGATGATGTAAACACATTACAAACTGCAGCTGTGAATGAGAAACCCATCTTTTTCAGACCAAGAGACAGAAAAGCGTGCAAATGACTGGTTTGGCTAGAGAGGCGGTGTGCATGGTGCCGACTTGCATCTCGGCAGGCTGAGCCTGCCTTTGCTCAATTAGGAGGGCCAGCCCTCCAAATTGGAAGATGGTTGGCAGAGATTCAAGCCTAAAAGCCTGAGCTTTCAGATCATCCTTAAGATCTTTGGTGAGGCGACATGTCAGCTTCCTCTGAGTACAAACCAAAGAGATGCTGGCTGGCCGGACCACAGTTTTCTTTCTTCTGGGCCTTTTGACATCTTGGGACCAGAGCTTTGGGTCCAATAAAACATCCTCCTTGAAGTCTGGCTAGCTTGCCTCTTTCTCAAAGGAAGCTGAGGAGAACAAATGAAGAATGAAACGTTTTCGCCCATTGGTTTCCTGTTTGCTTCTCTTCCGCGAACGATTCTTAATTTAACCGATTTCTTTCTTAATTAGATTTAGCAATTAGGGTTGCCCATTAACCTAAAGTTTTCCTGTAAAAGTCTCATCTTCCACGGAGTCTGCCTGCTTTACAGCCCCGCAGCTGCCTAATTGGCAGCTAAATTCGCATCCATTCAGAGCACACTAGATATGCGCATGCGCAGCCTTACCCAGGTGGCTGGCACCCGTCTGCTTCGATGCTGGAAGCCCGTGCCAAGCACCTCCGAGCATCATCTTGCCAGCCACTCTGAGATGAAGGGAGAACAGAGCAAGACACTCAGGGGCATTTAGGTCTCCACACCTCATTTGTCTAGTTATCCAACCAAAGCTTATTGGACATTGGCCATCTCTAAGCACGTCCGGTTGGCAGGTACTGTCTGCTAGGCTGTGCCCAGAGTAGATCTCTGCATACAGGGGAAGTTAAAGTTTTGTGCATAGAGTGAGTGGACATTGTCCCACTACACTGTGGCAGACTTAGTGGGGGAAAGATGAATTCTATCTTTTTTTTCTTCAGAGAGTAATTGTAGTGGTTGGCTTCAGTTTTTTGAGACAGGTTCTCATAAAGACTGAGCTGATCTCAACTCATTAGGTAGCTGAAGCTAGTCTTGAACTCACTCTTCCTGTCTAATACTGGGTAACAGGTGTGTACCCCCATGCTCTGTCAGAGTTATTTTTATTTCCCATTACTTTGTCTTTTGAATAAAAGAGTAGTTCTCTTTGATGCACACATGTAGACGTCCTAATTTCAGGGTTTTCTTTTTTTTTTTCTTTTTCTTTTCTTTTCTTTTCTTTTTCTTTTTTTCTTTTTTTTGGAGACAGGGTTTCTCTGTATAGCCCTGGCTGTCCTGGAACTCACTTTGTAGACCAGGTTGGCCTCGAACTCAGAAATCCATCTGTCTCTGCCTCCCAAGTGCTGGGATTAAAGGTGTGCGCCACCACCTCCCGGCCAGAGTTTTCTTTATAGAGAAATTTGGGTTATCCTCCCAGGCCGCAAATGTAATAACAAGCACTTCCCATTTTCTGCTTATTTGTTTGTTTGTTTGTTTTGAGAAAGGATATCACATAGCCCAGGGTAGTTCCAAATTCACTGCGTAGCTGACCATGGGCTTCAGCTTCTGATCCTCCTGCCTCCATCTCTTGGATGCTGGGATTACAGGAGCATGCTAAGACTCCATGCATGCCAAGCAAGAAAACTACCAAGTGAGCCAAAGCCTAAGCCTCACATTGTATTAAATATGCAAGTGCTCATTGCATAAGGCATGGGTCTTTTCTCAATTTCTGTCGATGTTAGCTCTCTTTTTAAAAGTTAACGTATTATGTAATAGGTTCCCGTTACAGCATGGTCACACAGATATGGCATTACACCTCGTCCCCCTCCTCCTCCAGGTCAGTGTTCTCCCTTGTAGATCTTATTTCCACCTCCAGATAATCTCTGCTTCTGCTTTCTTGGGAGGTGGACTCTAACAGAAGAACTCTAAGTAATCAGGCAACCTAATTGCTAAATCTAATTAGGAAGGAAATCAGTAAGATTCAGACTCTTCTTGCAAGAGAACCAAACAAGAAGGCAAGATGGCTTTATTGGGCCGAAGCAGAACAGATGTTTCTACAGATGGCAGAGCTGGCAGTGGGAAGCCTTCTCCAGGTGTGGAGAGACACCTACAGCAGGGTGACACCTGGCCCTGGGGCTGACACCTTCTGGTCCTAATGCAAGAAGAAGAGCCTTTGATTTAGCTTGGAAACAGGCAGATAGTTTGAATTATTTGGTCATACCGCTAAATAATTCAAGGTAACAAGCTGTCTCCGTGGCCCTAGAGGTCTTCATGGGAGCAGGATTGTTTTGTTTCATGCCTGAGAGACTGAAGTTCAAAGTCAAAGGCAGTAAACTGGGGGTCTTGATAGAGTCACACTCCCTCCCCTTTTATGACTTCAATTGAGTGGCTTCAAGGTGACACAGTGACCACTCTGGGGAACTATTATGGGTTGGATGTGTGTCTCTGAGAACATCCTGTGCTCCGGATTTCCTGTCCAGATTCTCCTGGGAGTGGCATTTGGAGACTCAGACTTTGATAACTAAGGGACTGGAGAGAGAGAGAGAGAGAGAGAGAGAGAGAGAGAGAGAGAGAGAGAGAGAGAGAGAGAGGCCTGCAGGTCGTTCTGGCTTTCTGTGAGATGCTCTTTCCTTGTTTGCGACCAGCAGATGTTAGCAGATGGATGCTGGGACTTTGGGCACCAAATGCTGGAACCAATAGACCTCAATTCTCTATAAATTTTCTTGTCTCAGATGTTTTGTTACAGAATCAGAGAAGAACCAGAGTGGGGTAGAACTGCTGCTTCTCAGGAGGAAAATGAGATTTCAAACATGAGAAAAAAAAACCACTTTGTTTTAGAATTCAGTGCAGTACTTAGGGTTCTCTTTGTTGTTGTTGTTGTTGTTTTTAGAGACAGGGTTTCTCTGTGTAGCCCTGGCTGTCCTGGAACTTACTCTGTAGACCAGGCTGGCTTCGAACTCAGAAATCCATCTGCCTCTGCCTCCCAAGTGCTGGGATTAGAGGCGTGTGCCACCACTGCCTGGCCCTTAGGGTTCTCTATACATGGGTTCCATAGGTCACAGGGCGAAATTAATTTTTATTGAATTACTTATTTATTTACTTTTGGAGGTGAAGTTACGCACACAAGGTTATTTCTTAACTCTAGGGGTGTGTCCTATCTGCTGTTTACCTCTTATGAGCATGGTTTGTGAGTTATTCTGTTTGTCTGGTTTTGTTTTGGATGACAGAGTCTTACTCTATGGCCCTGGTTGGCTTAAAATGTGCTACATGATCTGAGTTGTCATTAACCTTCAGACAACTTCCCCTTTCTTTCTTTTTTTTTTTTTTACTATCATCTCCAGCTGAGGAAAGCATTTTTTAAAAATGTTTTATTTTATTTTGGTGTGTGTGTGTGTGTGTGTGTACACATGCATGTGTGCATATGTGCTTGCACACACTTACCACTCAAGTGTGTGTATGCATATGAGTGCAGGCTCTGGGAGAGACCAAGAGGGTCCCACAGTGCTTGAAGCTGGAGTTGTAGGTGGTTCTCTGCAAAAGCAGCTCGCGCTCTTAACTGCTGGTCTACTTCTCTACCACTGCCATCCTTTTAAAATTTACTTCTTCGTGTTTTTATTTATTTGTGTATATATGTCTTCGTGAAAGTTAGCATGTTTATGGAAGTTGTGCACGTCGGTGCAGTGGCAGAGGTCAGAAGACGGCATCAGGTGTTCTTTTCCACAGCTGTCTTGTCCTGAGACATAGGAGTATCTTCCTGCACATAAGACTTCTGTCTCTGCTGGGCTGGAATCTGGCAAGACCCAGCAATCCTCCTTCCTCCACCCCAACCCTGGGAGTCCGGGTCACAGACATTTTCAGGGATACCTGGCTTGTTATATGGATGCTGGGATTCAAACTCTTGTCTTTATAGCTGCCGAGCCAGCTCTCCAGCACCCACAATGGCCTTTTCAGAAGTTCCCTCTCCTTGAAACACCCGCCTGACAGGCACATTCTTCTGGCCTGCAGCAGCAGCCCTTTTCCAGTGTTGAACACAAAGGACATTTGTTGCATGTAATTGTGTTCGAAAGCTGTCCCATTTCCATTACGAATAATCACGACACCAGGGGGTGAAGGGAGACAGAGACGCCACATTTGAAACCACGAGAATGCTATGATTCATTTTGGTCTTCCTTATTAAGAATCCTATCTCAGATAATTTGCAGCCAGGTTCTACCCCCAAGCAAGTTTCTTCAGTCATGTTAAATTCATGGGGAGAATCCCTTGAGGATTTAGTGCTGAAAAATAGACAGCTTTAATATCGGCATGCTGATGTAAAGAGCGGGAAAGGCGGCGTGTTCTAACCGTTTAGGGGAAAAAATGGGTAAGTTGTTACTAATAAGCCGTGCTACGCTTTTTTTCTCTGCCATTTTTATCACACGAAGGACTATGGAAATGAACTTTTCAATGCGGGATGATTGCCTGACGGCTTCAGTCTCTAGGTCAAACTTTAGTTAGGGATCATTTCTCTATTGCCACAAAGGGCACACACTGGAGCCTAGGATACGAAGCCAGATCCCCGGGCAAGAGGGCGGTGGAGAGAATCACAGGAACCCATATATTTCTTGATCTCGTTTTACAACTGTTTTGGATTCAGACACTCAGCTTCTCATTGCCGTAACAAATGCCAGAAGGGAACCAGTTGGAAAAGAGAGAAGTCGATTTGGGCTCATGGGTTCCGAGATTTCAGGCCCCGGTTGCGGGCCCTGCTGCTCTGGGTCTTTGACTAAGTAGTGCGTCCCGGCGGGAGAAGTCCGGAAGCAGAGATGTTGGGCATGCCCTAGAGACCTAACTTCTTCCGGCTAGGTTTAATTTCTTAAAGGCCCCAGCCCTTCTACCTGCAGGAGATCCAGTCTTCAACACATGGACTTTTAGAGACACTTTTTAAAACCTTGTTACCTTTTCTAAAGATGGGGTTTCACATAGCCCAGCCAACCCCCTCTGTGGCTAACTTAGACCTTCGGATCCTTCTGTCTCCACCTCCTGAATACTGAGGAGCTCATGCGTATACCACCCCGTCCAGCTGATTCAGCACTGGCAATCGAACCCTGATCTTCGTACATGCTAGGCAAGCATTCTGCCAACCAAGCTACATCTCCAGCGTCAGACACTAGCTTTCCTATCGGTGAGGCTGGAATAGGGGTTGCCAGAACCTAGGTCACCTTCTTGGGCAATGTCCCAGTGTTACTTCTCAGGCCTTTATCTCACCGTTTTCCTCTGTGCATCCAGTCATGTATCCAATATTCCAGTTATGTCAGCCTGTCTGCTGGTCTCCAACTGTGCCGTGTTTTTCAACACACTCCTTCTATCCACCTTTCCCACCAGGGAAGCTGATTCATCTTTTAAGAACCCTTGCCAATGTGACTTCTAGAAGATTTTCTCACTCTAAGCAAAGCTGCGACACTTTTTTTCTGTCTTCCATTGCACCTGCGACCTGCTTTGGCCGTGGAGCTAAGTGTGCTGGAAGGATTGATTTGCAATCTCAGCTCCACTCGGTGTCCCACGGAGGACGAGGACCTCCTTTCAGACATTTCTTCTCTCCATTCAAAGGTTTTACAATAGTAGGAATATTGACTTTTTAGGCAAGAAAAATGCATTTAAAAAATATCATTACATTTCCTTTATTCTGTGTGTAGGACAAAGTGTACAGGATTTGGTTCTCCTCTACCGTGTGAGTCCCAGGGAACCTAGGTTATCAGGTTTGACAGCAAGTACTTTTACCAGGTTGGGACAATTTGCTGGTCCACAAAACCAGGATAGACTTCCAATGTGACAATTAAAAAAAAAAAGTCCTCAGACATTGCTAATATCTCTGGGGGGGGGGCACACTTTACAAGCACAGAGTGAGGGGAGGGGAAGGGAGAAAGGGAGAGGGGGAGGAGAGGGGAGGGAGAAGAGAGAAAAGGGGGGTGGGAAGTAAGGGGGAGGGGGAAAGAAAGGGCAGAAGGAGGGAAGGGAGAGGAGGAGAGAGGGGGGAGGGAGAGAGAAGGGGAGGGAAGGAATTGCCTCCAGTTGGAACCACTACCCCAGTTTTAATAGACAGCTCATCCTAGGTGCTTAATGAATATTTGCTGAGCTAACAAAGCAATGCTCGAATTAATGAATACAAATCCAAACGGATCAAATGCACAATGGTAAATAAACAGAGCCCACATCTGGCTGTAGTGTCTATACACTCATCAAATCAAACTTGAAGTCTTTATCCTAGCATGGAGGCTCCTCAGGAGCAGCCTAGGCATCTCTCTGCCTTTGTCAGGTTTTTGTGTTCTTGCTCTTGACCTCTGGGCACGTCCTTGTGCTTATGCTTTGTCTGCCTTTCCTGTCACTCAAATCCTGAGCTTCCTTCAGGACAAAGACTTTAACTTCTTGCGAACACCTTCTGCCACTCTCTTGCATTCATTTGGGGATGAACACGTGAGCGTGCGCATTGCTTTGGGTCTCAGTGCTATTGATTGGTGTTTTGTTTCATAAACACACATATGGACTTTCTCCTTAGCTGAAGAATAGCCTTGATGGGAGGGTTCACCCTTCCAAGCTTTTCTTCCTGTTACCCCTGCTGTGTGCTGTGAGAACAGATGTTTGGCTTTGCTTGAAGTACACCCTGCTTTAAGTAACTGGCAGATGTGTTCAATCTGTGATCTGCATTGAAGAGGCAAAGGGAGAACTCTTTAATAACTCACAGCTTTTAGAGTAAAATTCATTCAAACAAATATGAAATAGAAGGAGTTTGCAAATGTTTTAGGATTTCTGTGAGAAGGCACCGGATATACTCTCAGTAAGAAACACAGAAATGCATGCATTTTCTTTTTCTTCAATGTTTGTGCTCAAACTCCGCTCAGGATGTTTTCTACAGCAGCAAAACAGTGTGGGCATGATAGTGCATACCTGTGAACCAGTCCTTGTAGGATGACCAGGAGTTTCAAGCCAGCCTGGGATCTTGTCTACATGACAGCCTATCTCACAAATAAAAACTAAAAACTAAAAATTAAATGAACAGCACCACAATAAACTGTGAGATTATCAGGTTAACATACATAATATATACAGACACATATATCATATTATGTGTCTAGGTTGAAATAAAAATTTGAAGGTGGAGGGGATTGTTCAGGGAAGAGGAAGAACACCAAGGGAAGAAGAATAGGGAAGACAAGAGAGAAGTAGGAAGGAAGAGACGTGAATGTGATCAAGCTACATTCCACACGTGTATGAAAAATGTCACAGCGAGACTTGTCATTAATTAGCAACTAATATATGCTAGCAGTTTATTGGAAACAAATGCTACCAGTCAGTCCTCTTGGTTTCTACTGGGTTCAGAAATCTTCACAAACTCTTATTCTATGCAGTATTTCTTCCCCACGCTGTTTGTGGAAATTCATCCAGGTTTTATCCACACATGCTCTCCCACAAGGCCTATGATTTCTTCATTCTCAGTGGATGGTAAGGAGACAGCTCCCAGAATGTACTGGTCTTGGCTTTGAGTCTCTCGTCCTATGACAAGATAATTGTAAGACCGGTATGCTAGGAGGAGGTGGGGAAACAGTTTGCTTTCTACTTATTTCTGCAACCCTCAGGAAAAGGATGCAAGGGTTTTCCCTCAAGTGTTGTAAAGTGGATCATCAGTCCTAAGTCATCATCAGCCAGTTGGGTTTCAAAAGTCCTTGAGCCCCATGTATTTCTCTCTCTTTGCTGACCCATGTGCTCCCATCTGAACCACAGAACCAGAATACTTCTGGGACTATAATGGAGTTTAATAGACTTGGCTCTATGTTCCAATATGTCCACTAAGGTGATCACATTGGGAGGAGGAATAAAGAAAGGGGCCTGGAGGCCCTAAGGGCATCTTTGGTCCTCTGCAGGGGCAGCCAGTGCTCTAACTGCTGAGCCATCTCTCCAGCCATCTTCCACTTTGTCAGTCTTTGCCCACTGAGACTTCTCCCTGGCCCACTTCCCTTGTTTTCTTCATGTCAATAGATAATCAACACTTAGTTCTCTCTCTGTTCTCCTCTGTCGTATGCATTAGTTGTTGTACAAGCTTTCCTGCCCTACCAGTTCCTGGCTCTAAAGGCAGCAGAGCACCAAAGTTCAATCTGGAATTGAAGGTTCCATTCACTGTCTCCCCAGGCCAGAACGTCCTTCAGAGCCTAAGTTCTTACCACTGCACTGACATGCGAGCCTGGGCCAGACCCACGGGCTGCTTTGTAGTCTTGACAGGGGCGTACGGTCTTTTCCCAACTACAAAATGAAAACTTTGTTTGAAGATCCTTCTGAAGCATGTTTCCCCTGGGCCCTAAGCAGAGCTAATCAGTATCCCCTGTGCTCAACAGTGTATCCTCCTTTATGCTTCTAGAAACCAAGTAAGACATGGGTTCTCATGCTCGTTGCTAAGCTGAAGACGTCCCTGGCCCATGGGGTACAAGCAATGTTGTTTGTTGACTTGTCACTCATCTATCCTGATTATCATTCTGAGACTACCATGCACACAAACCCGAACAGCATTTAACTTCCGTACAGAGCACCCATGCATGTCTGCACTACACCGACACTGTAAATCACAAAGACACCGGTACTCTGTTGCTTTTGGTATGCAATAAATTGTGGTTTTGACTATTTTTTTCTTCTTTTAAAAGTTCTGGGGCTCATTAACCATTTAGTTGTTGTCTAATAAATATATTGAATAAGTGAGCTGATTCCTAGAAACCAATGGGAGGCTGTGTTTGGGGTCTGTCTCCCAATTTTGTAACCAAGGTATTGGTTACAGATATTTTATAACACTCTATCACACAAAGCATTTTCAGAACAGATGAGCACACACCAGCACAAAAGACCATGAAGGCCCAACAGAAGCATGCGGTGGTACTGTAGGAAGGCAGTCCAGGACACCACAGTATGTTTCTGTTGTGACTGAACCCTGTGAGCCCCATATGTGTCCATCATAGGAGAACTTTAAGTTAGATGTTCTCATCTTCATGTGGGTTCCAGGGATCTGTGGACTCAGGTCATCAGACTTATGTAGCAAACACCTTTACTGGGTGGCCACTTGCTTCCCTCCTCCCCAGGGATCTGTGGACTCAGGTCATCAGACTTGTGTAGCAAACACCTTTACTGGGTGAGCACTTGCTTCCCTCCTCCCCAGGGATCTGTGGACTCAGGTCATCAGACTTGTGTAGCAAACACCTTTACTGGGTGGCCACTTGCCTCCCCCCTCCCCAAGCTATCCTTTTTGACCGCCATGTCTTTCACAGAATCATGTTTACTTATCTTCAAACCTTGTATGTCCAAAATCATATGAGAGAAGAACTGGGCAGGTCCTCTCAGTGAAGACAACTTAAAATCTTAAATTTCCCCACCTTGAGGTGAGTGCTTGCTCAGCTGCAAAAAACGGCTTAGAGCCAATGACCATGGGAACACAAATGCCTGGTTTCTTTAAAGTCTTTATTATCCTGAATATAAAAGACAGAAGTCCTCTAGGATATAACAGAGTTGTTTTTTTTTTAAATGTGGAAACATTATTTTTTTTTACAAGTGAAAAAATAAATACCTCTTGGAATAAAGGCTTATATGCTAATATGTGCCATAAAAAAGTAGAGTTTTAATATCTGACAAAATGTCTGTGCAAAGAAACAAATGCATAAACACATTACTGCTACATTAAGGCAATATGAAACATAGACTCAGAAATCTCAGTAAAGTGACAGTGTAGGTTTCTAGCTTTAACTTAGCTAGTATTGCACCCAATGAGGTTGGCTAGGTTTCCTGACACCCTAGAAAACCCCCTAGCTCACTAGCTTCCAAAATGCCCAATTGGGGGTGAAAATTGAGAATATGGAAATGTAATGAAGTAGCCCCACCTCTGGAAGACACCCAGAGGGCAGTACAATGAATACGGAAGCACTGACTTAGAAAAAACATGAACAAAGGGAAATAAGACATAACACAAAAAGGAAATGCTATCTAGAAACCTATAAGGCTGAAGAAAATTTGATCTTCAAGCAAGGCGACACCCATGGGTGCAGCTGGAGTGAGGGAGTGAGTGCTTGGGGAAGTGAGGAACCACCTGGGCACACTGGGTGGCTCTCTGGCTCGCCTCTCTCTCTCTCTCTCTCTCTCTCTCTCTCTCTCTCTCTCTCTCTCTCTCTCTCTCTCTCTCTCTCTCTCACCTTTTTCCTTCCAAGGAAGCTACTCTTGCTTTCCAATCTCCAAAGCCCAGGGAGTACTCAACTATGGCATGTACGTCTTTTAACCAAACAGATAGCATTTTTATCAGTGAAAGGCATGGGGTGTGGAGTGAGGGAAACAGAGGACTAGGAAGGAAGTCACCCATGCTGAGTTACCTGTTGGCTCTCAGCCAGACTGGTTCCAATCTGACAACATTGCTGTCAACCCTCGAGAAGTCCTAGATTGCTTTTTTCAATCTGCCAGCTTTCCAGTTGTTCTTGAACAAGTTATAAAGACAGACATGACTTTTATCATGAGGACTATTTCTTTAAGAAAAAAAATTCCTATTAAAAATGTTCAGCACTCCATGACCATACAAAAAGAAGCAAGGAAACCCTTAAAACACTTACAAAATCTGCTGCCTCCAGAAAAGTGAAGGAGACACATGATGTCATTTCCTAAAAGGTGACCACTGTTGGGCCATGTTGCCACTTGACTGACGAAGACAATTTTATCTACTCTTTTACTTGATCATTAAAAAAAAACCAAAGTCTAAGGAATGTGTCCATGTCCCAGAGTTCATCCTGGTGGCCACAGGGACTGTTACTTCTACTCACGTAAGAAGTGCGGTCACATTCTTACTTTTCCTTTCTTCCTTGTTTCTGAAAATGTCTCATGGCAGATGGGTGTTGAGAGTGAAATAGCTCTTCACAAAATTATTATTCTTATAGTTTACAATACTGCAGAGCTTGTGGGGGCATGGCTTGTCCAGTAAGTGCAGGATGCATTTAGATGACAGTCTGACTTGTGGGGACATGGCATGTCCAGTGAGTGCTGGACACGTTAGATGACAGTCAGATTGAGGAGACTGGTGTGGGTGGGCAGGTAGACATGCTGGACATGCTCCACACGTGATCTGCAGACCGGACATGACTGGAAAAGAAGCCATCGCTGGTTAGGATATTTGTGGGACCTGGGAGTTCAGCTTTGGTGCCCCCTCACAGTCAGTTTTCTAGATAAGATGCCATTATGATCCAGTTCTAAGCTTTCAGGTGCTCGAGAACAGGCTTGAATGAATATTTATACTTTATAAAGATTAACAATGAGTGTTAGGAAAAGACATCCACTGAAGGAAATTGTATTTTCTGTCAAACTGTACATGCCTCTGTGTGTGTGTGTGTGTGTGTGTGTGTGTGTGTGTGTGTGTGCACGCACACCTCACTCAAAGACCAGTGGTCATCCTCATGTGTCAGTTCTTAGAAACTTCAACCTCTTTTTGGAGACAGGGTCTCTCACGTGGAGAATACTGGTTAAGTTACAGGGTCAGAATCTGTGTGTAGGAAAAGATAAGCCCAGGACGGAGGCCAACCCTCATGGCGTCTGCACAGGCTGGGTTCCGAGAAGGCACAGGTGTCTTGAGCTCACTGTTCAATCCCAGTACTAGCTCTGTCACTGTAGGTTGTGAGGCCTAGGTGACATGCAAGGCTGGCTTTACATACACCCACAGTGACATTTAGCAGAAACTTTTGAGAGGTGAAACCAAGTGAACATCTTACTGTACGAGGAAATATAAGGTGCAAGAAGGAGAAATGGGTTGCTTTAATTTTTCGTATGAGAATTAGTTTGGCTTGCTAGCAAGTAACAGCCAATCGAAGAGACCTCTGAAAGTACCAACAATAATAAAAGGAAATTAAGGGGCTGGTGGGATTGCTCGTGGCTGAGGATGCTTGCCACCGCCTGACAACCCAAGTGGGATTCCCAGCAAGAATTGACTCCTGCGGATTGTCCTCTGACCTCCACATGTGCACTATGTGTACACACACACACACACACACACACACACACACACACACACACACACGCACACACGCATGCATAAATGCAAATATGGAAAAACGATAAATTGATCACAAATACGGTAGATAAGTCACTGATAACAATAATCCTAAAAATTTATACATTCTTTAACTTGAATTTTGGGCATAAAAAATACAGATATTCCTAGTAAGTGGTACCATAAATCAGGAGACAACCAAAAATGGAAGGAGCAAACCTGGATTCTAATTCTTGGTTTATGTTCAAGATGCATGAATTCGTCGGTCTGAACCTCACATCCAAAACCAAATGGTGGTGAGAGTGTGCTGATCCACTTGTTTCTAAAGGGCACAGTGCTGTAAGTCACTGATCGCAGACGTCTCTCTAAGTGGGGATGCGTGCTTTCCACTTTGTATCTCACACCTATTAGACCCTGAACGGGCAGGAGGGTGAGTGACGCCTTACCTGCAGCTGGGAAGCACAGCTCTCACAGCACACAGTGTGACCACAGGGGCAGAAGGTGGAGTTGATCTCCTCCTCACAGCACACCATGCACAGCATGGCTTCCTTCAGCTTGCGCAGTTTCTCCTGCAGCACCCGGGTCTGCTGGCAGCTGAGGCCTTCACAGCTGCCGCAGCTCATGCTGCTGTCGGAGGACTTCAGAGGCGAGCTGGGAGGGCTCTGGTCATTTCTTGAGACAAGGTCCACAACGCCAGCGTTGTACAGAGCCCTCCTGGCATGGTCATAGACCTCTTTGGATGTTCTTTTGATATCAAAGACATATTTCTTACCAAGATTAATGTTTTCATTCAGAAACAGAGATGCCAAGTGGCCCTTCAAGTCACGACTGTACTGCATCATGACGGCGCTGGTGACTGTGTCACACCTGAATGTAAGCAAGAGTGAACATCAGACTTAGTATTGAAAAGTCTAGGGAGCTTCATAATTCAGACTATCAGATGCTGCTATCAATAAAAACAACATATCAACAGACAGTACTCTATCTCGTCTCTCTCTTGACTATATTCATCCATTTATCAATCTATCTTCTATTATCTACTATCACTCATTCATCCATCTATCCACCATCTCTGTCTCTCTAACATCCATCTATGACCCTATTTATTTGCTTCTTGAGATAATGTACTCCAGGCTGGCCTGAAACTTACGGTCCTCCTGCTTGGCGGGATTACAGTTGTATGCCACCATGCCTGGCTTAAAAGACACTCAATATTGCTGCTGTTGTTGTTTTGTTGAGACAAGATCTGACTATGTAGGTCCTAAAACTCACTATGAAGAACAGGTTGGCTTTTATGTCATAAAGACCCACCTGCTTGAGTGCTATGATTAAAGACATATGCCACCATACCCAGCTTTTTCTCCCCTTGAGATAAGGTCTCATGTGACACAGGCTGGTCTTGATCTCTGCTGCCAAGGGTGCCTTGGAACTTCATGATCCTCCTGCTTCTACCTCCTGAGTGCTGCTGGGACTCTAGATGTGCACCATGCTCAGTTCATGTGGTGCCTCACGCATGTTAGGTGAGCACTCCATGGACTGAGCTGCATCCCTCACCAAGACAGTTAATATTCTTTTGTGCATGTCTGAGAGTAGCTCAGTGACTTTACCTCCATGCTTCTCAGGGCTCTCCAGGAAGCAGCTGTAAATATGGAGGTGAGGCATCCAGTTCCCCTGGCTGTGGGCTGCCACCCAGCAGCTTGTGGGAGCAAAGGGATATTTGTTCTTTGAAGTCGTGGCTTTCATGTTAAGCATGGCTACACATTTTCTGTTCTGCTCTGTAATCTATTTTAACACAAAACATTTGAAGGCTTCCCACCAACTACATTTTTTTTGGCTCTAATTTTCTTTGAAGCATGAGCCTAATCAAAACTCAGCTTGAAAAGTACCCTCTAGAGTCTACAGTGTTATTTAAAAGTCTTCCCCATGGCCAGGTGTGGTGGTTCTTGTAGGCAATCCCAGCAGTTGGAAAGCCAAGACTAGAGGATTGCAGTTGACCTTGAAGCCAGCCTGAGGTATACAGTCAATTCCAGGTGAGCTTTGGACACACAGTGAGATTTGGTCTCAAAAACACCAAGTAAAATTCAATTCAATTAAAAAAATATCTGGAGTATATCAGTTATAGATCTCAGGACAGAGCCTTTCTCAGCAGGGAGAGACCTGTGCTACTGTTCTGGGAAAGGATACAGCATTGGCCGAACAGGTCCAACCCCTGGGGTGATGCTGGGAGGTGGCCAGGAAGGAAATACGGTGAGAGATAAGTAGGAGACTCTAAGTGAGGCACAGGCTTATGCAATTCTGTGCTGATAAGAAGAGCTCCACTAGCTGTGCAAGCCGGGGTATTCAGAGTAGCTATTCTCTTCTATTCTGTACAAGGCGTGTGGACTCAAGGCTAGGAGAAATCACAGAGACTTGCCAGCCACCCAAACATACTAAGCTGTGGCCTAAGCCAAGGAGACACATGGTGGTACCTGCCTGTAGAACGCATGTGTTTCAGTGATGGCTCGGTAGAGCCCACTGGCTGCTCTGGTGCTGATCATTTTAAATAGGAGCACGATGCTGTTGCCAGACTCCTTGGTGACGGTCAAGTAGACGTTCTTTCCTGACTGGGTGGCCATCTGCACCACAGGGTAAGCTATCCTGGAAGGCAGGAGGAGAAAAGTGAGCAGGTTCAGAAGGGGGAGCACAGCATGGTGTTGACAGGCCTTAGCAGGCAGCCCGTGACCCGGCAGGGAACCAGACACTCAACCTGGGGAGTTCCATGATGATGCTAACTACTGATGCAGAGCAGGATGAACAGCTGTGGTGTGGGGGTGCTGGAGTAACCCATGTATGTATAGTATGTGTGCATGTATGCAGAAGCAGATATGGGTCTTTATGGCTTGACTACCTTATGAAATCATTACAATAATTCTGAATGCAATTAATGAGTACATTAAAAAATGAATCACTTGATTCATAGAGTTTGTCTGGTGAATTTCTGTCCATTTTCTCTTTTCAGAAAAAGCAGGTGGATATACATGCTGAGGGTTGCATGAATGCATGTGTGCTGTGTGCATGTCTATGTGAATGTCTATACATGCTGAGGGTTGCATGAATGCATGTGTGCTGTGTGCATGTCTATGTAAATGTCTATACATGCCGAGGGTTGCATGAATACATGTGTGCTGTGTGCATGTCTACGTGACTGTCTATACATGCCGAGGGTTGTATGAATGCATGTGTGCTGTGTGCATGTCTATGTGACTGTCTATACATGCCGAGGGTTGTATGAATGCATGTGTGCCCTGTGCCTGTCTATGTGAATGTCTATACATGCCGAGGGTTGCATGAATGCATGTGTGCTGTGTGCATGTCTACGTGACTGTCTATACATGACGAGGGTTGCATGAATGCATGTGTGCTGTGTGCATGTCTATGTGACTGTCTATACATGCCGAGGGTTGTATGAATGCATGTGTGTTGTGTGCATGTCTACACGACTGTCTATCGAAGACTTAGGTTACCTGTTAATGGGGCTAAAGTCCTCTTTACAGATTGAGATGCCTTCAGGGCCAACCCCAATGAGGAGCTTCTGCCCTTCGCTGTCCCTCACGGCATGCCACTCGATCCCATAGTTCTCCATTGCTGACACAATCTGCAGAACCTGGTATTCTGCAGAAGCCTGGCTCACGCCTTCCAGCTCCTTATGCTTCGCCACAATGCTGCGGGGCACCCAACGGGACACGATTAGACAAATCAATTTATGCATTCCTTAAAGCTTTGAATTTTCTCAAGTGAATTACAGGGATATGGTCATTTATAAGCCACAAAAGCACCAAATGACATTTTCCTATTTCATTTACTAATCAGATTTACTGTAAAACACTTCTAAGACATGGCTCGGGATCTCCACACTGGGGCAGTGAGATTGCTCAGTGGGTAAAGGCGAGTGCTCCAAGCTTGAGTCTGACCTCAGGGACACACAGGCAGAAGGAAAGAGCTCACTCACACCAGCTGTCTCTCTCACACACAATTTTAAAAAGATCTCCACAAATACTGAGAATGCATTATTTGGGAATACTGAAAGAATTATGGAAAATCTCTAAACATACACATAAGACAAACATGTAGGCTAGATCCCCTCATATGTTCATCTACATAGACTTCACAAGCTTCCAGATAGGCAAGCACCACAGGGGACTGATTAGATCATTTGCAACTGAAGAAATCATAGCTCTACATTGTCGGTTGAGGCAGGGCTGCCTCACCTGCGCTCTTTGGTGATCTGGCCTCCCAGTCTAGTAGCCTTCCCTTGAGTGTGGGCTGGATTAACAACTGGCTTCTAGTGAACAGAAAATGGTGGAAGAACTGACATGAAACTCACTTCTAAGATTGAGTACGATTTCTTTCCTGACTCTTCTCTCTTGCTCTTGGATCATTCACGCTGGGTGAACCAGCTACCAAACCATGAAAGAGCCCTGAGGTCAGGTAGCATAAGAAGGAAGCTGGCCAAGAAGCTGCAAGAGTCATGTGGGCCCAGAGGCCTCCCTCAGTTGGGCTTTTAGGTGAGTCTGTTCCCTCAGGCTTAGCCTGTCCCCAGCCACATTCCTGCCTAGGCGTCGTCAGGTAATGTCTGCTGTTTGAAGCTGCTGAGTTGCGGTTAGCTTGTTCCACAGGAATAGGTAACTGAGGAGATCTGCATATTTAAAAGATCAGGCACTTTTGAGATCCTTGTTATTTGTGGCATTTCATATTAGGGCATTTATCTGTGTGGGCAATTTTGTGCTGGTAAATTTCTAAGTAAAAGGCACATGAATCTTCTGAAAATGACAGGGTAAACCTGGCAGTGGTCTGGGCTCTGCCTCCCAAACTGCATCAGGGCACCACGGGGCCAGTTTCCTGATTCTTATCAAGTGTGAACAAGCATGTTAGCCTCCAGTGGCCTCACCTGTTCAAAGTGGAGCTGGAGAGCTCTTTCTCACACAGGTCCTCATAGCTGTATTGGGCGGTGTTCTGGTTGTAGTCTCCAAATTTGGTCTGGGCCAGGAGGGCACTAAGTTCCACTGCCTGCTCTGGGGAACACTGGAGGTGGCCTGCCAAGAGGGACTCTTTAATGTGCAAGAAAAAGATATGCCTGCAAGAGAAGGAGAGAATGATTAAGGCTCAGGATAACAGTATCTGAGGCAGCAGGCTGGGCTGGGGTGTGGCTCGAGCATAGAGCAAGCACACAGTGTATGCAAGGCCCTGGGTGTTATCCCCAGTGCTGCAGAAAACAACCAAACAAGCTCAACTGGCTTTGCAATTTCACAATCGAGCACTTTCTTATTTTAAGCAAAGAGAGCAGGTATAGAGGAATGGCTCAGTGGATGAGGGAGGGGCCTTGCAGCCAGGGTTGAAGCCCTCGGCTCTATTCCCTGGGCCCTCGCAGTGAGGGCAAGGAGACTCCCCACAGGTTGCCTTCTGACTTCTACATGTATGGCATGGCATGCTTCCTCTTCAAATCAGTAAATAAAATGTCAGAAAAATTTAAGTTGTAGAAACAGAGCAAGCCAACATTATAATGTTTTAAAGGAAATTTTAAAATCAGATTTTTGTTTGTTTGTTTGTTTGTTTGTTTTTGAGACAGGCTGGCCTCGAACTTGCAATCCAATTGAGACTGGTATTCAACTCCAGGTCCTCTTGCCTCTGCAGATTATATGCACACACAATTACTATTCTCAGATGGAAAACTTATTGTAGTAGATTCTGATCTTCAGGGACAGTAAAAAAAAAAAAAATGTCCCCTGAATCCTCAGAATCCTATTCTAATGTCCACCCACCAGAGACTTCACCAGCCAGATGTTGTTCAGCATGTTGAAGAGTACGAACAGAGACGACCTCAGGTGTCGACCTCAGAAATACCACCTACCGCCTTTGGCAGGGTGTCTTGTGGCCTAGATATAGCCTATTAGGCTAGCCTGGTTGGCAGGTATATGATTGGCATTTTTAGTGGGTGGTACGGATTGAACTCAGGCCCTATGCTTGCCAGACAAGCAGTTCTCGTTGAGCCTTCTCTCCGGTCCAATTCTCAGAGCTCTCCAGACCAAGTCTATTCTTGCTATCCAGGCCTCCTTGGTCCTACTTACTGCTTAGTGGTGGTAAGAGTTTTTGTGACCCTGGGCACCTCTCCCCTCCACAGTCTGCCAGCCCATCTTCCAAGCTGCTTGCTGTCATTGCCTCCACCATCTTTCTGCTCAAAGTCCTTTACAGGGATGCCTGATGGTGGGTGAAAGCCAGGCTGCCCCAGTGGCTGACTCCGGACACACCTCCTAGAAGGACAGGAGAACCATCCCTCCACTGGGAAGATCCAGCCCTGCAGCAGCCTGCCCCATAGCCTTTTCTCCTGCCCTTCCCCTGAGTCACCTTCTAATCTGCCTTGCATACAGCCCATCTATTTCCTAGTTACACTTTATAACAAGTTTCAACATCTAGTTTCTTTTGCCAGCTGCCCCTGGGCTGGATTCATTGCCTCTAACATCAGAGACCTGCATAAATCCAAGTAAAGCACCATGCACCTGTGTTTATTTTACAGTCCATCCCCAGGTGTGCTCTATTGGAGCCTCTCTTGGTACATGCAACATTCCGCTCTACATTCACCACAAGGTGTGCATCCGCACAAATTCCTGGGAAAACTCAGATATTGTTCTTATTGTCCAAAATCATGAAGAGAGGTTCTCTGAGTCGCCACAGCAGCTAGGAGATAAACTTCGTCTCTTTGATGACTCGTGGTAGTCTCTCCCGTGTGCTTAAAGGCACAACAATGAATTCCAGCATTGGTGAGGCTCTGAACCCTGCATAAGCTCGGCTCGTCACTGTCCTGGTTGTCAACTCTGCTTTGGCTGCATGTCTGAGTTTGTCACTCAAGAGGCTAGCATGAGAAAGGTAAGGACAGGACTTAGGACAAGAGAAGTGACAAATGCAAGGGGCTGTGTTGAGAATCTCAAACTACCAGGCTGACAAGAGCCATTTGTCTTTCTAAACTAAGAAACAGTCAGTTCAGTCTTTCTGCACCTTCGGTAATGATAAAGGATTAACATGATGAGCTATCCTTAAAGGTTTCAAGTTCTTCCACACTCCAAACCCTCAGGAAGAAACCACTGTAAGATGCAGCAAAGCACTCGGAGAACAGACTTCTGGCAGTCTTTTGAGTATTTTTCCGTCCTGCTACACCGAGAAAGGGGTCCTGCTGAGGCAAAGGAAGTACCACAGGCAAAAGCCCTGCTTTTAAAATGACTATACAGATAGCCCACGTGGTAGTCCACACCCTTAACTCTGAAAGCAGAAGCAGGTAGAATTCTATGAGTTCCAGGCTAGCCTGGTATAGTAGTGAGACCCTGTCTTAAAAGAGGGGAAGAAGAAGAGAAAGAAAGAGGAGGAAGAGGAGCAGGAGGAACAGGAAGAGCAGGAGGAGCAGGAGGAGCAGGAGGAGCAGGAGGAGCAGGAAGAAAATGCAGGTCTAAAATTCTCAAAAATGCTGGTGTTGCTCACAGGGAAAATGGAATCTTAACATACATCTGCCTATTCAACCAGGGGTATGTTTTCTGGGTTCTAAAGCCGGAATCTATGCTTATATTCAAGGAGACACCATGTGCCAAAAAATTTTAAGATTAGCACCACAAACCGAGCCTTCTCGATTTAATGGCTGTGAACGTAAAGGTCTCTTTCAACTTATTTTCCTAGCAGAAAGTTTGAAACTGCTTCCTGCTTTATTAAACAGTACAGAGAGCTGCCAACGACGACTCTTCAAAATGTATTCAATTTCTTTTTCCAAATTCTCTACGCCTACTTCTGGAGGGACAGCTGCCAAAAGCAAAGCAAAGAAATGGTAACCCAACTGTAAACAGGTGGCTGAGAGCCTAGAGCAATGCTCACTCTTCCCCAGGAGTGGCTGAGAACTGGAACAAAGGCATGGGGGTGGGGCACACTGGTGGTCTCCAGCAAGTTGAGGCTGAACTGTACTCAGCATTATCCAGTAGGCACAGACTCTCCTCCTTCTCCTCCTCACTGCAGGCCTCTTTTTGCATGGTGTAGTTTCCATGGCTTTATGGTCACCTTTCAAGTGAATAATGAGTGGTCTGTGTGTGCCCTGCCCCACACTGGGGTTATGGGATGGACATGTCTGATAGCTGTTGGGTTTTGTTTTTGATAGCACACAGTCTTTGGAGGAAAGCAACATATCAAAGATTCCAGCCACAGGTGGGTTTCTCAGTCACAGGGTCTAGGTTCCAGTGTAATGGAGCAAGGGTAGTCAATGTCACCAGCTCTGATGAGCCATCAACATCTATTAGTGTGTTCTTTCCAAGAGGGAGGATAGCACTGCTCAAAGACATGTTTCCAACAGGGAATTCAGGGAGGGTTTAGGATTTGTGAGTAGCTTGGAGTTGAGGATTCATTCTCATTAGCTTCCTACCTTAACTATCTGGCTTGTAACTATCTTCCCTGATTTCACCCTCTTATTCTTTCTTTTCCTCTTTTCTTTTCTTTGTGAAAGTGACCAACGGTTACCAATAATATCAAAACAAGCAGATGTAGTCAAAGAAGTCAGGCCTGTAGAGAATATTTTTTTAAAAGTACATCTCACAAGTGGATAACCTATCTAGTTCCATATCGTATACAACATGGAACCACACACAAAAGAAAGGCTTTGAAAAATACCTACTTTGTCTTAAGCAAATGTTTATGAATACAAGCCAATACTACATATTCTTTGCATTCCTAGGGTTACACTTAAAAATTAATTTTTTAAAGTTCTACCCAGTTACTAAGAAAATGGGTATCTTTCTAATATATGGATCACATTGTGGGGCCCAGGGTGCATCATTCTAGCTAAGTCAAGTGCTGGCATTGTAGGTACAAGTGAATTTGCACATGTTATAAAAAGGATGCGTGGCTGGAGAAATGCCTCAGGGCTTAAGAGCCCTGGCAGTTCTTTCAGAGGACCCATGTTCAATTCCCAGCACTCACATGGTGGCCAACAACCATTTATAACTCCAGATCTAGGGGATCTGATACCATCTTATAACATCCATGGGCAATGTGGATGCCTATATATATATGCAAAACACAAAGTAAAATAAAATTTAAAAATAAGGTGAAATTTGAGACATCAAATTTTAATTTTGAAAAAGAAGCAACATCTTTTAAAGTTACAATTACTTATTCACTTATTATATATCTGTGAGTAAGAGCCGCAGTGCATTTTTGGAGGTCAAAGGGCAGCCTATGGGTCAGTTTTCTCCTTCCACCATGATGGCTTCGGAGACTGAACTCAGGCCAGGCTGGTAGTAAGTGTCCTTACCTACTAAGCCATCTTGAATAGCTACAAAGCACACATTCTTAATATAGTTTAGCTTTGAAATTCTCCACCAAGTTCCCTTTTAAAATCCATGCCTTTACAGGGGCTGGTGAGATGGCTCAGCAGTTAAGAGTTCTTGTTGCTCTTGCAGAGGACCAGGATTTAGATCTGTGGGCACTAAGCATGCATGTGGTACACATGTATACATACATGCAGGCAAACATTCATACACATAAGGTTAAAAAATTTTTTAAAAAATATAAAAAGTAAAAGCCATGCCTTTTCATGGTGTTAAGAAATAACAAGAGCTGGGCTGGCGAGATGGCTCAGTGGTTAAGAGCACTGACTGTTTTTCGGAAGGTCTTGAATTCAAATCCCAGCAACCACATAGTGGCTCACAACCATCTGTGATGAGATCTGATGCCCTCTTCTGGTGTGTCTGAAGACAGCTACAGTGTATAATGTATAATAATAAATAAATTTTGAGGGACAGAGCGAGTGGAGCCAACCGGAGCGAGCAGAAGTCCTAAAATTCAATTCTAAACAACCACATGAAGGCTCACAACCATCTGTACAGCTACAGTGTACTCACATAAATAAATAAATTAATTTAAAAAAAGAAATAACAAGAGGCATTTATCTGGAAAGTCTGTGATCAGAAGACTCTCGTCTGAAGACTGACAGTCTCTCAGACACATCCTCTAGTACTCACAACAGACCTTTCCAGAAGCCAAGTGGAAGGAAGCTCCTGTACAGGTTACTGGGATGCTTTAAGTGAGAATGGCCCCCACAGGCTCCTATGTCCTCAGTTGGAGCAACTGTTCGAGAAGGATTAGGAGGAGATGCCTCACTGAGAATAGGCTTTGAGGTTTCAAAAGCCTATGACATCCGTAGTCAGCCCTCCCTCTCCCTCTCCTCTCCTGTGCCTCCCCCCCACCCCCCATTGTGGATCAGCATGGTAAGTTCTTAGCTACTGCTCCAGCGCCATGCCTGTCTGCATGCTGCCACGCTCCCTGCTGTGAAGGTCATGGACCTGTGGAATTGTAAGCTCCCAAACTGAACGTTTTCTTTACTAAGTTGCCTTGCTCATGACAACAGAAAGGTAAGAAAAAAGACCACTGTTGGGCACAGCCTCCCAGTAATCTTGCCAGTTACGCCATCTTGGAGAGCTTTTGAGAACAAATGTAAAATAACTAGACTTGGACTCATGTTCAAAATGTAAGCAGTCAATCTAGCACAACTTTAGAATGGCTAAGTAGTTATTTCAAAAATGTGGTTGCCAATAACTGACCATAATTCCCCCTGAAGCAAATACAGGGAAAGTATTATCTGGCCAGCCACTCACCTCAGGCAGACCCCATTACAATCAAGCGTCCCATCTCTGTCCAATGAGTCACTTAACTGCATTGGTTTATTTTAAACCAAACTCTGACTGCCAAGTTATATTTAAAAACGACCAAATGGAAACAGGAATTGCTATGAGAGTTATGTGGTTTTTTTGTTTGTTTTTTTGTTTTTTTGGGTTTTTTTTTGTCTTAAATGTCGTAACATTCTCATAAAACAAAATTAGTTCAGGATGGACAATAGTCCTACATGTAAATGTTAAAACCATACTGGCTTGAGAATTAAACCTAAGACACCTTTATGGCTAGGGGTAGACAAGTCTTTTCAGAATATACTGAATAAACTCCAGAAAGGGATAAAGAGGAATAAACTAGATCTCACCAAAATGAAAACCTCCTAGTCACCAAAGGCATGAGCAGAGCAGGCATGGCACAGGGGAAACATATTTATAAAACTCAGATTTTACAATGAACTGGTATCTAGGATACATAAGGAATGCGGACAGCTCAAAAGTAAAGGCAAGTGATCAAAATGGAGGACGTGGACATTTCACCAAAGGAGATGCAGGAACGGCCAGAAAGCACATGAAAATCTGACAGACATCATTAATCATCAGAGAAATGCAAATTAAAACCACAACACTCTAGCACCATGTATCCATCAGAAGGCTGGCAGGGCTGTGAGACGCTCAGCTTCCTTACATTCTTTGTGGGAGTGGGAGAACGGAATGGTACAGACACTGTGGGAGAAAGGTCTGGCAGTAACTCATACAACTAAACAATCCTAGGACCCAGCTATTGTGTTCTTGGGTATTTACTCAAGGAAAATAAAAACACATGTGTCTACAAGAAGAAAAAAAAAATCTGCATTGGAAATGTTCATAGCAGCTTTATTCACGGTCAATGGGTGCTCACCAGCAGGACTGTGGGGTCAACAAGCAGTACAGAATACTATCCAGTAGTGGAGAGAAACAAAGCAGGCTGTATTTAGCTCAGTGAACTAACCTAGGCCATTCAAGGCCCCACTCAATTCCCGACAATACCAAAGCAAAGCGAATAGAAAGCAAAAGAAGTAACAACTCACAAAAGCCCCACACATACAAACAAGAACATGACATCTATGATGGATAAAAGAAGGCAGACACGAAGCAGGACTTCCTGGAAGACTCCCCATGCATCAAGCTAAACAGGCACAGCAAAGCTAGAGTGGAAACCCATAATGTTGACAGCAGTTATAGAGTGGGCAGTGTACGCGGGCAGACTGCAGAAAGATGAGGGACTTCCTAAGATGATGGATGCTGCCTGCTGTCCTTCACCTCAGCAGACGCGTTGTTTAAACATGCCCCCATAGAATCTCATTAAGAGATATAATTAGGGTTCATATGTTTTATCCTATGTAAATCTTAACTCAAAAGGAAAAAGAAGCATATGTAAGCAGTTTCTACTTAATGATAAGCACAGCGAAGTATTTAGGAGGAAGGGTTCTTATACGTGACTTGTTTAAAAATGAACCAAAAAACCAGCTGATGGATGGTTGGAACAACAAATAAATGATTAACTATATAACAAAGTAGGCATATTAAACTAATAGTAGGTTCTAGAGGGGGCATTATGGGGGTGTTCATGATAGAAGCCCTCAGCTTTCCTCCATGTTTGAAATGTTTCACAAAGCTGAGAAAATAACACCAGGACTCAGGTTCGGAATGCCAGTGGAGAAAGAGCTCCAGCTATGTCAGACCATTGGGCCTACTTCATGGAGGGCTCACAGATGGAAAACCTGTCCAGAGGCAGATGACTATCGTAGAGTTACTAAGTCAGGTCTCTACCTGGGCTTACGGGGATCTTTTTCAAGCCTCGAATGGAACCACTCTAAAGATGTTCCTCCTTGGGCCCTACAGCAATTTCAATTATATTATGAGGATCGCCACAGGGAGGCTTCCAGCCCCAAGAGAGAGCAGCCTGTGCCAGGAGAATACTGTAACTTGAAAGCACAGAAAGAATACACTTCTAAAGAATGTCCTTACCTGTGGCAATAGGTGTCTATGTGAGCAAGCTGGCAATCTCCGGTCTCTGCATGCACATGCGTGGACATGTGCACCTGTACACTCACCTACATACACACATCACATGCTTCTAACATACTCACACACAAAATAATTATGTGAAATACCACTTTTAAGAAATGCTCTTTGTAGGGCTAGAGAGATGACTCAGTGGTTAAGAGCATTAACTGTTCTTCGGAAGGTCCTGAGTTCAAATCCCAGCAACCACATGGTGGCTCACAACCATCTGTGATGAGATGTGACGCCCTCTTCTGAAGTGTCTGAAAACAGCTATGGTGTATTTACATATAATAATAAATAATTCTTTTTTAAAAAAACTCATTTAAAACAAAAAAAAATGTTCTTTTTATGGGCCAAAGGTGCTCAGATTCTCAAAATAAACACCACACACTTAAATGTGGCAAAGAGAAAAACTTTAAGTAGGATTCAGAAATTCAATGTATAATTTCTTTGGAAATGGTATGTATGTATGCTTTTACTTTGTCTGTTTTATTTTCCTGGGTCCTATTTTATATTTTGGAAAATAAAAACAGAATGGGGGGGGAGAGGGAGACAGGGGAGCGTGGGGATGGGAGGGAGGCTGATTCTGCTTTACTCCACATACAGGATAAAGAACTCGAGTGAGTCTCTGTAACCGATGCACACTATCTGCAGTGCAATTTCATGCAGAAGGCACTCATCCTTAATCACACCAAGGTAAATTACATAAGCAACCTTCACCCAAGCTAATGTTAAGCAAGTCTTTAAACATGACTTCTAGACCCTGTCTAGGACCAGTCTGACTGTTCCAGCGTTGGTCTGAAATGACCACATCCCATTCGCTTTGAGTTTGTCTGTGGCTTTTGGCTTCATGAGCTTTCTTTGTTTTTTTTTTTGGAGATTTTATTTATTTATTTATTTATTTTTATTTTATGTGCATGTCTGGTACCCTCAGAGGCAGAAAAGGGAGTTGGGTCCCTGGGAATTGAGCTATACATAGGTGGCTGTAAGCACTGTGTGGGTGCTGGGAATCAAATCTGGGTCCTCTGCAAAAGCAGCAGTGCTCTAACCACTGACCAGCCCAGCCCAGCCTTGTAAATTCTTAATTTATTGATTAACAAGATATTTTACACAGTGCACGCTTGCTAAATTCTGAGGATATGGTGCTGATCAATTTGGTTGGAATTTATATTATTGGAGTGACAGGCAATGAACATAAGTGGCTATAATGTTAGAAGCGCATGCATGCTCTAAAAGGAAGACAGGTGATGTCTTAGGAGAACGCAGCCTCTCAGGCAGTGCTAGAGAAGGCATTGCAGAGAGAAAGTGGTAAGCTGAAGTTAGGAACTGGGGAGGTTAGATCCTTGCTGCCCCACCACACAAAAATCTTGAGGGAATGCCAGTCCAAGATATCGACATTTCTCTGAACGTTCAGTTCAATACTCATGGAGTTTTCTGG
>NW_022196913.1:50056489-50068989 GCF_008632895.1 Mastomys coucha | reverse complement strand
CTGAGTTCAGTCTCCAGGTCCCACACAGAGAGAACAGGCAAGCTGCAAGCTGTCCTCTTACCTTCACCGGTATACACACAGACGCAGAGTAAAGCTTAAAGACGATAGAGCCTCTTGTGCTTAACAGACACAGTTCAGCATCTCTAAGCATGCCATTACATGAATATTCGTAAGGTGTTTTCAGAAACAGTAAAAATTTATTATGCCACTTTCCTTCATAAACAAAATCTCTCTCCATCTTTAAAAGGCCACAGCAAGGGCAAAGTAGACATTCCAAATCCAAATGGACAGTAGTTTTTAATGTTTCCATCATTTATTTAGTAAATAAACAAAAACCGGTATGTTAAAATCTCTCTGAGGAGCCTGTTCCCCATTAGGAGTTGGAATCTACAGGAGAGCATTTTTCACATGCTGGCACATTTCCAAGCCACAGGACTATGGAAAACATCAGTGCTGGGATCCAAAGTTTGCTGTGGTTTTAAAAGCAACCATTTTCCTTTTTTGACATGCCACTGTAGTCTCTTGCTTTTCGGTAATAAATATTAAACATCGCCTTCCTATTTTGGTTCATCTTTGAGAAAAGTACTATATAGTCAGCTCAGAAGGACGTGTGTGTGTGTGTGTGTGTGTGTGTGTGTGTGTGTGTGTGTGTGTGTGTGTGTGTATTTTGGTCGTTTGAAAAGGAGACCACACCCACAGGCTTCAGTTGTCTACCATGGCTGGTGGCCCTTAGTTTAACAAGGAGGAAAAAAAAAACCCCAAACCTCATGTCCAACAATCATTTTTAGTCTATCTGTAGGCTGGAATTCAGTTTACAGTGGCCCTATAAGAGTTCTTTTATTAAGATTTTGTGAAACTTAAAAAAGTTTTAAAATCTGCAGAAGGCCAGACAGAACACTCCTGCTACACATTGTAATCTGACACTAGGCTGAAGATTGACCAAGTTTAAGTAACCCAAGAGGAGCTGTTTCCTGCTTTCTGTTAGAACAGTCTACAGTGACCTGTAGTAACACGGCAGAGGCGGGGTTACTAGCGGGCATTAGACGAAGCTGTCAGGAAGTCAGTGTCGGGTTTTCTTTTTGTTTGTAAGAAGTCAACTCTGCTCTCCCACTAATATTATCCAGACCAGAAGAAAAAAAACAAAACAAAACAAACTTTGAAAAATCCACCCAGGCCAACTGTGCTATGAAAAACGACTTTGAGTTTTTCCTGAACTTACTCTGCACCAGGTCAAATTTGCTAGGGAACATCTCCGGGAGGACATGATAGGTACCTCTAAATTGAATCAGAGGTGTACTTGACATTGGTTTGTTTTGGCCTCTCTTTACCTTGTCTGCTCCTGTAAGATGAGATGAGGCTCCACAAAGAACTTGACCCTCAGTTTAAGCCGGTAAGGTGCCAGCCCATCCATCTGCTGCGAGATCCGGTTTCTCAGATTCAGCCATAAGCTTTCACCTTTGCTACCCGCGAACTGCAGCCCAAAATAATCAACTTCTATGATTCCCAAACGCCTGCACACCTAAAAACAAAACCAAAGGTAGGTATGGGATATGAGCAATGCAAACACCAGGGCGCCATCCGAGCGAAGGACTGGCACCTACTTTTCCAAAGGTCTACCTTGTTGCAATGCCAGTTGGTAGACTGGAAAAACAAGGTTTTAAGGAAACAGCGAAGCCAAACGCAGCCCTCCAATGGAGGCTTGACCTTGCTTGACTATTTCTAGAATCTGACCAATTGCACAGGGAAAGGAGACCCCCAGAAACAGACTTCCCAAAAAGCTGAGGAAGAATAACCCACAGGGTATTTTATTTTATTCCAATCGCTGGAATTCCCTCCACCAAGCACCATCTGCACAGCTGATTTGGCGGCTTATTATCTGGACAGTTTTAACCATCTGGATTCCAAAACCACAAACGCATGGAGGAAGCATGCCACAAGTGTCAGCATCTGAGCTTTACAGCGCCTTTCCAAACAGCTCAGGTCTACAGGTCTCGAAGGCACGGTGTTTCAAGGGGTCAGATGGCTCTGCCAATATCCATTATGCACACACCGTTAAGAGCCTTAGTCACCCTTAAGAAAATACACGTATAAAGACCCCAAATAGGAGACTGCCTGCAGAACCGTGCCCCCACAAATTACTCAGAATACTCTAGATCCCTAGCAAGCCTGGAGTGTCAGATGAACAGTCCTTCTGAGAAGCAGCTTGAGACATGGGCCCACATGGTCGGCTAGGGAACCCCGGGGCCAGCGACCGTTTACAGCCACCTCATCCCGGGACACGGGTGGCGCTGCCGGGCTTTGCAAGGGCTCTACAGAGGCATCACACACACACCTGCGGCAGGTATGCCGGGCCACCTTCTTTAGAGAAAAGTGCCAGGCTAACGGACAGGGTGGGGGTTCCCGGCAGTGTCCTGGTCTTCCAGGCCCCGGATCCCCCACCGTAAGCGTCCTCTGTGCTTCCCCCACCTCCCACAAACACACCCCACGCTCGCGGGGAGGAGGAGGCTGGAGCCTAGCGTCCCGGGAACGCTCCTCGGGCCGCTGCTGCAACGTCGCCCGGCTCCCGAGGAGCATACCCGAGCCCCGAGGCTTCCGGGGGACAAGCAGGGATCCCCTTTCCGATCACTGTCCTCACCTGGTTGAGACAGTCCTCGCCGTTGGCTTTTGCCTCCACCTCCACCTCCATCAGCACCGCGTCCGGCCTCGTCACATAGCACAGCATGGCTGGGGCCGTCGCCACCGCCGCCACGGCCGCTTCTTCTCGGGTGTGCGCCGGGGCTGTCGCCTCACCGCAATTGCTCCAAGTCGGCTCTGGGAGGAAGGTGCAGCCGTGAGGCCACCCGCCCTGCACCCCACGCAGCCTCTACTCACGTCCCCGCCACCCCCACGACAGCCAGTTCTCGGGAGCTACACGGCCGCGCCGCTCCGACAGCCCCACTGCCTGCGCCGCTACAGGCACGCGTCTTTTATAGAGGCTCCGCCCCTCCGGCGCCGGCCTCCGCCAATCACAGCGTGTTTGCCCCTCCTCCCCAGCTCCGCTAGCCAATAGTCAGTCTCGATAGACTGAAGCTCCGCCTCCCGGCACCGCCTGGAGCTGCGGGAGGTGGGAGCCCATCCTCTCCCCAACCCCCGGTACCGTCGCGGCCTCTGCCACTGGGCGACGCTCCTCCCAGCCCGCTGTCGCCAGCAGCTCCAGGGGACGCCTTTCTGTCCCGGTTTGAGAGAACTGTGATCAAACGCTCCTGCGACGCCACGGTTCTCAGGACTCCTGCGTGGGGTCACTCTAATAACGAAGTGGCTTGAGCGAAGAAGTCACCGAGCCTAAAGTTAAGGCTCTTCCGCTGGGATTTGCCACCGTGGGTTGTCAAAAGAACAATCTGAGTAGAAAAGTTTTTGTAGTTGACCCATTAATAAGCCGGTAACTTGATCCAAGCACTGTTCTTACACTAACACGTGCCAAGGGTTTCTATGGGTGGGTTCTGCTACATTGAAACATCTTACCAAGTTATGTTTACCCAGCTTATCTCTGATCGATTTCGTTCACTATACACCTGATTGATACACTCCCTGTCCTTTCTCTCAGACAGCCAGATGTTACCCCATCTTAAAGGCTCATTTTAGGACCTAGCAGGAGGGGAATCTCAATACAAGAGATTAGTAGTTAAAGGCGTACAGCCTTCATATTTTTGCTACCTGTTTCTCTTGGTCTATCCTGTCCTTTTTGGTTTCTAAGATAAGCCAGGAGATGTGGGTTTCAGGCTTGGATCCTTAGAAAACTTCATCTCTCTGAAGCTCAATGTCCTCACAGTAGAATGGAGGCTAGCTATTTTTTGGACTGCCCCTCCCCGCGCCCACCCCCCCGAGCCCCCAAGCATCGCTGTGAGGCAATCTAGCTATCCCTGCCTGTCAATGACCTCTGTCCTGTTCACTGTGCACTTAAGACAAAATCTTGCTATACAGCTCAAGCTGACAGTATACCTTGTACATTTACTTATTTCTGACGAAGGACTGGAATCTTAACAGAGCCCTCGCGGAGAGAGCCGTGCAAGCTCACAGCTTTGTGTCTCAAGAGCACACATTACAGTTCGCACACTGCAGAACCAGTGTATACTTGCATTCATCTGCCCTGTCTACTGCTCATTCCTTTCCTTCCGGGCAGCAGATCTGGCACGTGTATCTAAGAGATAACATTTAGATTAGTGTTATCTAATCTGTGGAGCATCCCTGGGAAATTAAGCACCAAGAGAGGAGGCAAGACGGAAATTGGTTATATTGCTTAATATTTTTTGAAAGGCCAAAACTTAACCAGCTTAAGCAAGTAGGAATTAAGGGACAGATTTGGGGGAATTTCTAGAAACTGGGAGTAGAACGGAGCTGAGGAAGAACAAAAATAAACAAACAAAATAAACAAAAACAGACAAGAAACTAAAACAGAAACATTTCTATTTTTGTGGAGCAACTATCTTTAAAACTATCTTACTTTGGGTTTTCGCAGGGATTTTTTAAAAAATGGCTTTTTTCATAGAAATGATTCTATATTTATGTTTTTAATATGAGCAGCTAAATAATTTGTAGAAGCGAAGGAAATGTCAGGCTTACTTTTTTTTTTATTAAGAAAAATTTAACAGCCATCAGTTATTTACAAACCAGTTGAATGGTTAAGATTGACACGGGCACTCTAAGCCATATCCACTGAGTTCCTTCTGTGGATCTTCAGTGAGGAGCTAATCATTTTAAAACCAAGTATCTCCAGATAAGGCAGAGAAAGGACTCTGTGGGTAAAGGCACCTGCCACCAAGCCTGATCCCATGACCCGTAGGGTGGAAGGAGAGAAGAAACACCCACAGGTTGTCCTCTGGCCTCTACATAAACACCAAGATAAAAATTAAAAATAAGGCACTGCCAGTTACTACTGAAAAAAAGAAGTGGTTTTAGCAAGGGCTGGGATTGTGGCTCAGTTGATAAAGTGCTTGCTTAGTATGGACTTAACTCCAAGCACCACCAACTGGCCCTGGTGGCAACAGTGTGCCACCACTGTGTGTAATGGCAACAGTGTGCTACCAGGCCAGCAATCCCAGCAGCACCTGCAGGGTAGAGGTAGAAGCATAAGAAACTTGAGATTATTGTAGATTAACTAGGGAGTCTGAGGACAGCCTTAGCTAAAGACTAGACCTCAAATTAATTAAATGAAAATAAATTTAAATAAATAAAAATTAAGTAATTAACAAACTAAATAATTAAAACTATGAGCTGAGTGTTGTGGCACCCATGCAAACATGCCTGGAAGCCCAGAACTTGGGAGGCCTCTGAGGTAGATCACAGGTTTGAGGCCAGCCTGGGCTACACAGTGGGACTCTGTCTTAAAAAAAAAACAAAAACCAAAAGCAAGTGTATAAAGAGCTTGCTAATGGTGTGTGCTCTTAATCCTAGTGCTGGGAGGAGAAGAAAGGATCCTAGAGGCTCATTGGCCAGATACTCTAGCCTATCTGTGATCACCAGTTTTAGTAAGAGACTCTGCTTTTCAAAAAATAAAACTGAAAAATCTAAAAAGGTGAAGAGTGTTATTGGCATCTAATGTTAACCCCTGGTCTCCACGTGCATGCGAGCAAACACACATAAAACACAGACAAGCATAAGCAACCAAACAAGCAAACAACTCCTCCCTCCACCCCTCCACCACCCCCCAAAAAAGTTAAAAACAGGAGGCATGGTAAAGGGAAAGAACTAATGTCTGGTTAGAAAAGGATCCAGGTTTCTCCTGGTGCACGTGGAGGAGGAGGCTATGCGGCTGTCTCTTCCCTGTGATAAGACAGAGACTAGTTAAGAGATGGGAAGATTGCATGAGAAAGTACATTATGTTTAAAAGACTCCGTTAGAGAATAGAAAACCCACCGCAGAATTGCTTCTTAGAAGACTCCACCATCTGCTAAAGCTACAGAGCGTCTGGAGCCAGTTTCAAGCCCCAGCTGAGTCTAGCTCCAAAATAAGAGACTCAGAATATCCAGGTCCGGAGGTTGAGAAGTGAGTTGGATTGGTGATTGAAGCCAGGGAAGACACTCCTACTGTCTGCTTTCCTGTGCTCTCAAGTAGGGCATGAGAGTCAGGAGACCCAGGAGTCTGAGGCAGGGAAGCTGTCATAAATTTGAGGTCAATCTGGACTGCAATTGAGTTCTGTCCAGCTGAGGCTACAGAGAGTGAGACCCTGCTCCCTCCCCCAACACCCCCTCCCCACCTCTGCCTCGAACCAAAAGAATAAAGTTTTATACTTAGCTGGCACAGTAAAAATACAGCCTACATGAATGTAGATTATTAAAAGTGAAAACAAAACCAAAAAAAAACTGTATCAAAGTGGCAAAATTGATGAATACAGTACATGTCTTAGTTAGGGTTTTATTGCTGTGCACAGAAACCATGACCAAGGCTAGTCTTATAAAGACAACATTTAATTGGAGCTGGCTGACAGGTTCAGAGGTTCAGTCCATTATCATCAAGGAGGGAACATGGCAGCATCCAGGCAGGCATGGTGCAGGAGGAGCTGAGAGTTCTACATCTTCATCTGAAAGCTGCTAGTGGAAGACTGACTTCCAGGCAGCTAGGATGAGGGTTTGAAAGCCATGCCCACAGTGACACACCTACTCCAACAAGGCCACACCTTCACTAGTGCCACTCCCTGGGCCAAGCATATTCAAACCATGACACTATACTAATTCTGGCTGCTGCAATGGACCAAACATATGTTTTTCTTCTCTGTCTCATATGCCAGGTTGCAAGAGCAGTACATGCAATGTATGTAATGTAAAGTAATGGTTAATGCCCATATGAATTCTCCTGACTGAGCATGTGGTCTGCTCAACATTGCTGGAGACCCATTTTTGCTCATTATATCCTAATCATTGCATACAGGACTGCAGAAGCTCTGCACTAGGTCCCAGGTGAGACCCTTGGGAAAAGTGGCCATATCACTTGCCATACCTGCCTCTTCCTCTCGCCATTTATTTGTAAGAGCATCGTCTAAGGAACAGTTATCTACTGCCTGAAAAGCTGCCCTTTTGCCTTCACACATTATTCTAGCTAATTATTCACGTACATAACGCTTCATCAGGCATAAGTGTGTTAGATCAAGTTGAGTGAGCTGAAATCTCTAATTTGAAATATTATTCTCATGAAACTCAGTCGTTTAATTTGATCCGTGCCTACCATCAAAGCACAGCACCTTATTTCCAGAATCAGCTGGTTAAAAGGGGAAAGGAGACAGAGGAAGAATTCCTGTATTAAATAAAAACTGGGCAATCTGAAGCGGCATTGTCTTAATTGGATAGCCGTTTAAACGATTTTTTCCCTTCATTCTAGTTACTAGGTTAGTTACTTCAAGTGACATTTTACTTGAAAGAGAACAGTGCACAGAGGAAAATGAAGTGAATGTCATTTTATCAGGATTCTCTGCTTAGAATCGATGAGATGATGTTTCTGTCTGCATACACTGTGCTCTAAATAGTCACTGTGGAGCCAGTGAGATGGCTCAGTATAGGTAAGGGGCTTGTTGCTAGGTCTGATAACTTGAGTTCAATCCCTGGGACCTACATAGCAGAAGGAGAGAACTGACTGCTGAAAGTTGTCCTCTGACCTCCACCTGTGTGATGTGGTGAGTGTAACACCACACACGTAGTGAGTGTAACACTACACACACACACACACACTCAGAAAGAGAGAAAAAGAGACAGACAGACAGCCGGGCAGTGGTGGCGCACACCTTTAATCCCAGCACTTGGGAGGCAGAGGCAGGCAGATTTCTGAGTTTGAGGCCAGCCTGGTCTACAGACTTCCAGGACAGCCAGGACTACACAGAGAAATCCTGTCTCGAAAAACAAAACAACAAAAAACAAAAAACAAAACAATAACAAAAAAAGACAGACAGACAGACAGACAAAATAAAAAGTAAATATTGATTGTGGCATAAGCAAATGATACATAGCAATTTGTAAAATGCAAACATATCAAGATATTGAGATGAACTTGAGATGTTCAATTCCAAATCTAAATGTAATCTTATAAATATTAGAAAAATCATAACAAGAAAGAACAAACACACATACACCAGCTATTATGGTTATTTTTTTAATACTTAATTTTTTTTTATTTTTATTTTTTGGTTTTTTGAGACAGGGTTTTTCTGTATAGCCCTGGTTGTCCTGTACTTAATTATTTTTAAGTGTGTGTGTGTATGTGTGTGTATGTGTGTGTGCATGTGGGTGTGCGTGTGTGTGTAAGTATGTGTATGTGTATGTGTGTGTGTGTGTGTGTGTGTAAGTGTGTGTATGTAAGTGTGTGTGTGTGTGTGTGTGTGTGTGTGTGTGTGTGTGTGTGTGTAAGCACATGGTTGCAAGTGCTCTCAGAAGCCAGAAGAGGTGCCAGATGCTCTGGATCTGCAGTTACTGTGCTTGTAAGCCGCCTAATGTGGGTGCTGGGAACTGAACTGTGGTCTGCAAAAGTAATCCATGCTCTTCGTGGCTAAGCCATACCTCGAGCCCTTCTTCTTCTTCTTCTTCTTCTTCTTCTTCTTCTTCTTCTTCTTCTTCTTCTTCTTCTTCTTCTCCTTCTCCTTCTCCTCCTCCTCCTCCTTCTTCTTCTTCTTCTTCTTCTTCTCCTTCTTCTTCTTTTAAATCAAATACCACCTTTTCTTCTATTTGTCCCCTGACAATTAAAATCCCCTGAAAGGCCACATTTGTGATCTCCTTCAAGTTTGGAACGTGTCATTCGGCTGAGTGATGCTTATAGTTTCAAGATACTGCTCGATTCACCACATTTTGTTGAGCAACAATATTTCAGTGCATTTTGTGAGGCTCTCACAGACTATTTGAGGCTGGGTGGCTTATAAAGCATAGAGGATTATTCGGCTAGTGATTCTGGTGGTTGGAGGGCCTAAAGTGCATCTTGCCAATACCCTGATGAGGGCTCTCTGGCTGCACAGTGTGGTCGAGAAATAGAAGGAGAAATGAAATGGGGCATTTTGTGTTAAAAAAAAAATTCCTACGTTTTCCTTTCCCAGCTCCTGAAATGACAACTTTGAGAGTAATTAGCTATTATTAAATGACTGGACTGTAAGCTTCAGCTTATTTCCTGACTAGCTCTTAACCTATCTAACTATTTAAACTATTCTATGCCTACCACTTGTTTAGTGACCTCTCCTCCAGGCCCAGAAAGCTTCTTCCTTCTCAGAGTCTCTGATATCATCTGCCTGTTGGTTTACTCTGTCTCCCATGTCTATCTCCCATTTCATTTCCCATGAATCTCTCCGGGGCTTTCATTTATTTCTTACTATTTCCCGGAATCCTCTCTCTTCCTGCCAGTGTCCCATCTCCTATTTCCTGATTCATCTCATTGGCCATCAGCTTTTATATTGATGGGTAATGGTTATAAGAGATTCTCTCTGCATAATTGTGCAAAAGAATGATGCATAGTAGCCAAACTCAGTTTATAATAATCCCTTCTCAAGGCAATGGATCCAATCCTACAAGACCTGGTCATCCCTCTGAAGATGGTGCCTTCAAGACATAACCACCTTCCAATAGATTGTGCTGCTAAAAGTTCTACAAATTCAAACCACCATGGAAAACAAACTTCAGTCAAACAACAGCCCTTTGTCTTTGGTAAAATCAGCCAAGTAGTTAATTGGTCTTTTATGTGCATAGAGTAAGTGAAAACTGGCTTCAGGACCCTGATGAGTTTTAAAGTAAATAGGAATCTGAAGGTTAAGGCCAGAATGTAGAAGGAACAACTCCAGGAGAGTATGTCTCCCTCCCTTCCTCACCCTGTCCCTCCCTTCCTTCCTGTCCCCTCCCCTCTCTCTCCTTTCTGTTTTTTTTTTTTTGTTGTTGTTGTTGTTGACAGTCTCCTATGGTCCCAGGCTGCCTTGAACTAGCTATATAGCTGAACATGACCTCCAAATTCCTGATCTTTCTGCCACCTGCTCTCAAGTGCTGGAATTACAAGTGTGGGCCATCATGGCCAGCAACCTAGAGCATAATTCTAGAACAAGATGAGAAGCCCAACTAATAAACTCAGGATTGTTTACCTTTTTTTTCTCGTTTTGGATGATCTGGTTTTTAATTTTGTTCCCCTGGAAGGCAGCAAATTTGTACACATGTATTTTCAGTTTTTATCTTACCACGTTTCCTATCTAGTGGCAAGCTCAAATACATATTACTGTCTTTGGGGGGAAAAGACTATTAATAACTCATCAACTGGATTAGATATATACAAGGAAGACAAATATCAAATCTGTTTAGCTTGGAGCCTGAATTAGATGGAAGGTCTTGTAATATGAAGCTATAATTAGCTGAACTATAAACAATTAGGACAAATACTTACTCATGAAAAACAAGATGACAGTTGGATCGCTATCAGTCTTCTTGTCCCAAGGAAAAGATACTTAGACTTATCACTGACAGATTGCTTGGGGCAATTTTTAGATTTGAGGATCATGGTCTATATAAATTAAACAAGTCAACATTTCTGGGTACTTTGAAGAATAATAAAATCCTTCTCCCAGTTTTTAGTCCCACTTTTGACAACAAGAAGTCTTTTTTCAGATTATAGTTGTTTTTAACCAGCTTTAAATGTTTTTTTTTTTTAAGATCTCATCAAGCTGAGAATGTTTCCTTGAAAAACTGCAAGTCTAAATTGGTGTACACAGGCAAAATATAGAAAGAAAACTCGGGCAAGATACTGAGCAAATGAACTATGCTGAGACCATGGTCCCCCTAAACTGCTCACATGACCACTGAGCAAACGAAATGTGCTGAGACCATGGTCCCTCTAAACTGCTCACATGTGCGGGCCCTGTTTGTCAGCTCTCTGAAGGGACATTCCGTTCTCTTCTGGGACAAATCTTATTGGAGGATGACTGACAGGATTTGCCACTCCCAGTGATATATTATGAGATCAATTAGATCACCCCATAAAAATGTACAATTCTATTTTCCCGTTAGAGATATTGTATATGTCATTAAAATTAAAACATACATAATTAATACTTTAAAAGGGATGCTAAATGTTTGCTTATATCTCTATGTGACACTACCAAAATAACCTTAAATAACACTAAAAAAGCTGCCTTCTAATGTTTACTTTTATTTTTTGGTCTTTTAAATTTTATATGTTTATGTATACCTGTGCGTACATATACCTGAGAGAGAGAGAGTATGTATGGGTGTTTGTATGTGTGTGCATGTCTGTGAGTGTGTGTATTTGTGTATATATGTGTGTGTGAGTATATGTGTATAAGTGTATGTATGAGTATCTGTATGTTTGTGTGTGTATGAGTGAGTATGAGTATGTATGTGTGTGTCTATGTGAGTATATGTATGTGTGTATACGTGTATAAGTGTATGTGTGTCTGTATGTTTGTCTCAATATGTGTGTGTGCATGTCTATGTGAACATATGTTTGTGTGTATAAGTATATGTGTATAAATGTATGTGTGAGTGTATTATATTTGTCTGTGTGTGTGAATGTTTGTGCATGTGTGTGTGTGCCTGCATGTGTGTGTGTGTGTGTGGGTGCAGGCCAGAGATCACCCTTAGGTCTCATTCCTCAGACACAGCCCACCTTGTATTTTGAGAGTCTCTTTCTTTTACCTGGAGCTTGCCGATTCGATTAAGCCGGCTGGCCACAGACCCAGGAATCCGCTCATCTCTGTTTCCTAGTGCTGATGCTACAAGGGCGTGACATCATATTTGATTTTTTTTTTTCCTGAGGATGCTAGGGGATCAAAGGAAGGTCTTCATGTGTGAGCAGCAAGCACTTTATTCACAAGCCATTCCAAGAGCCTTAATTTTTACATATTTGTGAAGAGTTTCACTATGTAGCTTTGACCTGGCCTGGAACTTACAGCAACTTTCCAGCTTCTGCGGCAAAGTGCTGGGATTAAAGGCATTCGCCACTGTACCTGTGTGTACTGCCTAGTTTACGTCAGTCAACTTGACACAAGCTTATAAGATATTTTCTTTATTAGTAATTGGTGGAGAAAGACACAATCCATCGTAAGTGGCGTCACCCTGGGCTCATGGTCCTGAGTTTTATAAGACAGCAGGCTGAGCAAGCTGTGGGGAGCAAGCCCACACGCAGCATCCCTTCTTCCAGCCATGACTTCTACATCAGCTGCTGCCTCCAGGTTCCTGTCCTGACTTCCCCCTGTGATGAACAAGCCCAATAGACCCTTTCCTCCCCAAGTTGCTTTTGGTCCTGGTGTTCAGTCACAGTAATAGTGACCCTAAGACACTGGATCTAATGAGTGCTATGTTTTGCGGTGCTTTAGGGCTGAACCCAGGGCATCACACGTTTTCAAGAGTTCTATCAGTGAAATAAATGCCAAACCTCCATTATTAATTTTTAAATCAACATGGAAAACAATATCCCAAAGAATTATGTAGTTTCACATTGGTGATCTCAACTACAAACATTTTATCATGTTGATTTTCCTTTTTTTTTTTTTTCTGAAA
>NW_022196913.1:49991104-50056407 GCF_008632895.1 Mastomys coucha | reverse complement strand
TTTTCTGAAATGTCTAGATTTTAGGCATGATGCCACCTTTGACCCTAAATGTTTCAAGGGTAGTATTAACTTATAAATCTGAAAGTAAGATTTCTTTTCTATAGAATCTTAAATAATTAGCATAATCAGGAAATTAACATTGATATATTTGTTTATAGTTTAGTTATTCATTTTCTGCCAATGGGTCCATTAATGTCTTCTATTGCAAAAGGAAAAAAACCAAAAACCAAAAGCCACCACCCTTATTGAATATTATGTTCAGGTTTCTTTGACAGCCAGTAACCTGGGACAGTTCATCTGGTCTTTGTTTTTGTGGCCTTGGCATTTGAAGAGTTCATTTCTGTGGACTATCTCTGAATTACAGTTATCATCTTAAGCAAAGACAGACACAACCATGTAACATGGCCGTTCAAAAAACAAAATAAACAAACAAAGCAAGCAGGATGATTAAAAGAGAGGCAAACCTCCTCCTGAGGGGAGGAGGATTACACGTACTTATAATGTGTTCCTAAGTAGACACGGTGTCAAAGCCCCTTCTGAATGCCCATGTTCATACCACGCACTGGAGAAGTTTTCAGCCTTGGTCAGAGAAGCCACGTGCCATGGTTAACGTGGGGATTTCTAATTGGTCAAAGCGCGGAGCATAAGTGACTGGCGAGGCTCAGCCCTAAATGGAACATCTTGCTCACCCCTTCTAAGGCTCAGAGGACATTGTAAAGGAGGGAGGCGAAAGAATTTAAGAACTGGAGGATATGGGACAACTGTGACGCTCTCCTGAATGGGACAGCACAGTTAAACAGGTGAGCAAACAAGGGCACTGGCTACCTGCACAAGGCTGATCCCATCAACTTCCCAGAGACCCTGGGCCTTCCTGAGAAACCATAGGCAGTTAATGGTTATTGGGAGAGTGGAAGCCATCCTCCTCAGTGGTGTAGCCACTGGAAAATTACCCTTGTTGAAGAAAATAATCTCCTCTCAAACTCGTGCTAAAGCAAGCAATACTAATTAAATACAGCTACAGCGGGGTGGGGGTGGGGAGGGAGACATTAAAGTAGGAGGGAGATTGATGCAAACAAGGCCTTTAATAGGAGGGGGAGGGGACAGATAGCGCAGGACAATAGGGGAGCGTCAAACTTTTTATTGTGTCTGTATGAGGCTGTAAAAGAAGAAATACAAACTTCAAAAAGAGGCCCCCCCCCTTTTGAGGTTCCTCATAAGTCTTTTGCTGTTTTGGGAGGTGCTAAGTAAGTCAACGGTCATATATGCGCCTTTCCTAGCTGGAGCTGTATTCTGAGGTCATACGGAGAAGAGCACTGATGCCTTTAGCTGCAGAGCCATCTCCCCCTTCCCATTACCGCCCAGTGATCCGGATAGAGAGTCAATTTGCTGGGGCTGACCGTTCCTTTCCCACCGAGCCTTCTTCGTTCCTGTTGCAAGTTTTTTAAGCTGCATGTCCTTGGTGTATGTGAATCAAACCAGGGAATTTACTCTTTGCCACTCCCTTCCTCGTTCCCTAGAGCCCATCAATCCCTCTAACCTGCTTCTCTATTTCCTATTATCATCACAGTCCCCCCCCCCCCCCCACACACACACAGCTTTTAAAACTATGGGTTGTGTCCCGCCCACTGAGGGCCTCATAACTGAGTATGGGAGCTGTGAAAATATTTGGCAGGAGTAAAAGTTTATGAATGTACAGCAACCAAAAAATAATGCAAACTCCGAAGCACAGAGAATCCAAGGGAGTTCCGGGAGTGCAGTCCTGGGTTCCTGTATTACTTATTTCTCTGTTGCTGTGATTAAAAAATAAGACAGAGACGAATCATGGAAGGATGGGTCTCTCATGACCATGGAGGTGTGGCAGGGATCAGTGGCTGGAGTGGGAGGCTGAGAGCTCACATCTTTATTTTTTAAAGATTTATTTATTTATTTTATGTGTATGAGTACACTGTATCTGTACAGATGGCCGTGAGCCATCATGTGGCTGCTGGGAACTGAACTCAGGACGGCCCACTCGCTCCGGCCCGCTCACTCCGGGCTCCGGTATAATAATATATACTGACACTGCAGCTGTCTTCAGACGCACCAGAAGAAGACGTCAGATCTCATTAGGGGTGGTTGTGAGCCACCATGTGGTTGCTGGATCCAAACTCAGGACCTTCAGAAGAGCAGTCAGTGCTCTTACCCGCTGAGCCATCTTGCCAGCCTGAGCTCTTATCTTTAAATGCAAGTTCGAAGCAAGGTTAGGTCCACAGCTCTCAAAGCCCATCCCCAATGACCGCACCTCTCAAACCTCCCTGAACGGCACCAACGGGGAACATTTTTCACCAAGACAACTGTGGTTGCCTCATAAGACCACTGAAGCTAGTCAACTAGTTCTGAACATATAGCACATACATGTTTGGATTCAAAAATGTATCCAAATACAGTCATGCAGACATGCCACACAGTGTCAGTGTACCTGGACATCTGCGCTCAGATTCCAGGCTATATTATTTGTTATCAAGTGCCGTATTTTTATTGTCCAGGGAACTCTTCCTGCTCTCATAGAAACATAATGGTTTCTTTACGGAAAGCAAAGAATTTCATGTTTTCTCTCTCTCTCATGTAAATATCAAATTAGCATCCTTTTGGATCGAATTGTGTTACTACGTTTGATTTTCAAAATTTCTATTTGAGTGAATGCCTTGACTTTCATAAGAAGGAAGTGAGTAGATAAATTTTGGTTTGGTATTAGAACAGAATTCCAACAAATTCTGAAACAGTCTTATACTATTGCCTTTTGAACAAGGTTTTTATGTGAAGCTGTGTTCTCAGCATTAATGATAATAAACCAAAATTCTCACCAACTCTGCAGTACTGAATATGCTTTATGTCTTGTAGAATCAAATATCCAGCCAAGATTTAGTTCTTTATTTAAAAACAAACAGGCAGGACCACTCATTAGCACGCAGATTTGTATACACTGTAAAAAAAAAAATGATAAAATTACATGTATACCAAAGAATTATTCTAAGAAGAATTTATTGATGACTTATTACCAGTAAATGTTTTATCTATATAGCTAGACACAAGTCATGTAAAATTTTCTTGGGCAGCAAGAGACCTGACTCAGACCTTGCAATCTGAGTTTAGTCCCCTGAGTCCACATGAAGAAGGAGGAAGCTAACACCGCCATTTGTATCATGTGACATGTGTATATGCTTCTCTCCCCCTCTCCCCGCCTCAAATAAATAAATATTAAAATAATAGTTTTAAAAGGGGGGCCAGGGAGGTGGCTCAGTGGCTAAGAGCCCTTGTTCTGTAATCATGAGGACTTGAATTCAAATTCCCCCACAGCCATGTAAAAGGCCACATGTTACCATGCAAGCTTCTAAGGCAGAGACAGGAGACATTTCCAGAAGCTCCCTGACCACCACTGTAACCATAATATGCACTCCCAGCCCAGTGAGAGAGCATCTCAAGGTGACAAGGAAGGATAGATGACAGCATATGACATCCTGCTCTGGCTGCAACATGTGTACACATATGCAGGTGCACCTGCACATTCATTCATATGCATGTAACTCCTGCCCCAGTCTTTCTTTCTTTCTCTCTCTCTCTCTCTCTCTCTCTCTCTTTCTCTCTCTCTCTTTCTCTCCTCTTTCTCTCTCTCCCTCTCTTTCTCTTTCTCTCTCTTTCCCTCTCTTTCTCTTTCTCTCTCTCTTTCTCTAGCTCTTTCCCTCTTTCTTTCTCTTTCTCTCTCTTTCTCTAGCTCTTTCCCTCTCTTGTTCTCTCTCTTTCCCCCTCTCTTTCTCTTTCTTTCCCTCTTTCTATTTCCCCCTTTTCCCTCTCTCTTCCCCCTCTCTTTCTCTCTCTTTCTTTTTCTCTCTCTCCCTCTCCTTCCCTCTCTCTTTCTATCTCTCTTTCTCTCTCTCTTCCCCCTCTCTTTCTCCCTCTCTTCTCCCTCCCCACCTCTCCTCCCCCAATCACATAGAAAAGGCTAGAAAAAGGGCTAAAAAGTGGGAACAGCTAAAGAAGTCCTGGTTAAACAAACAAACAGCCCTCCTGCCCTCTCTATCTTGGATGTCTGGTCAGTGGATGCCACCCTGAGCTTCTGTTCAGCTTCCCTGTTTGTCCTCTGCTTTCAGTCCCATTGCCCTTTGTGGCAATGGAAAATGAAGTAAGTGTCCTTCTGAATGAGTGGATGGAGGACATGTCATTAAGGAGACAATCCAACTTGTGTGTGGATGCTCTCAAACTCCTTCACTCAGTGTCCTGGCTAGTTTGATGTCATCTTGACACAAGCTAGAGGCCTCAGAAAGGAGGGAGCTTCAACTGAGGAAATGCCTCCATCAAGAGCTGGCTGTAAGGCATTTTCTTAATTAGTGATCAGTGGGGGAGGGCCCAGGCCATTGTGGGTGATGTCAGCCCTAGGCTGGTGGTGCTGGGTTCTATATGAAAGCAGACTGAGCAAACCATGGCGAGCAAGTCAGTAACCAGCACCCCCGACCCCCAATGGCGACTGTCTCAGCTCCTGCCTCTAGGTTCCTGCCCTTCTTGAGTTTCTGCCCTCAGTACTTTTGATGGTGTACTGTTCTATGGAACTGTGAGCAAAACAAACTCTTCCCTCCCCAAGTCGCTTTTGGTCATGGTGTTTCATCACAGCAGTAGTGTCTAACCAAGATACCCGGTCACTCTTTCAGGTGCTTGTCCCTACATGACATTCAAGAGCCAGTTCTCCTGCAGACCTCTGGGGTGAGCATCAGCAGGGGCTAAGCTTCCTCCAGGCTCACCAAAATCACATGGAGAGAGAAGAACAAGCAGAGGGAATCTTCCAGGTGTCCAGGATCCATATTGCCACTTATCTTCTTTCTGCCCTCTGATTCACATTTAAGAGCCACCAGAGCATTATTAAGGAAGCGTAATGCACACACCAGATCTGTGCATGAGAAGAGCCCTGGAGGGAAGGGTCCAGAATGCTGGCTGAGATCGTTTGGAGCCATAGACATTTATAAAAGCAAGTTAAAAAAAAATAGATGGAAGCACTGGAGGTGTGCAGTTTGCTTGGCCTCCCTGAGAGACACTTGATTTGCTTTTTAAATATCACAAATTTATTTTAATGAATAGGCCTTAAAATAATTTGGGGGAAAAAATATCAAGAGCGTTATTTCTGGAGCGTTATTTGAAATACTAATGAGCTATTTTAAACTAACCAACGGAATTAAACTTTGATAGGGCACTCCAGAGTGAGTAGAAGGCAGCTCCATTAGCTCCACTTCAAAAGATGAGGATGAACACTACCCCTCCCGCTCTGTCAAGTTAAGGTACTAATTAAGTATTCAGGTGATTTCCTTAAATCTTGTAGAGCAGGAAGTTTTAGTTGGGCAAGCAGATTACTGGAAGCAAACTAAGGAACTCTAATTGACCTTACATTTCACTAAATGCCTTTCTTGTTTTTCCAAGCACTGTACATTCTAATTACCAGAAAATACTTTGAACATGGCTAACTAGAATAGCGCCATCAATCTGCCCCAGGCAAACAGTAAGGTCAAACTTTCCTTAACATTCTCCCATCTCACTAGTGTGCGGTTTCAGGTGGCCAGACAGGAATAAATTTAACCGGAACAAGTTCTGTCATGCCAAAGAAACTTTTTTCCTCCTTTAGCCAGAGGAATGTGTCTTTCCACGTATGCAAATGAGGCATACTTTTTAACATGACAACGTTTGAGATGCTTCAAGAGAGGAATGGTATAATGCTTTCTCTAAACATTTAGGTGTGGGATTAAACTGGAGGTCATATGTTTACAGCCTCAAGGGCTCCCCCTCTGATCCTAAGGCCAAAAGAAATATGATCACTGCAAGTTCCCAAACTTAATAAGCTCAAGGGGTCCAGAAAATGCCTTCATGGATTTATAGGTGGTCTTCTGAGGGCTGAAGGCTGTGGTTCATTGGTAGAGCATTTGTCTAATTTGTGTCAAGTTGTGGGTTCAAACTCCAGCATAACCATGAGGCAAAATCTAAACGTGAAAAGCCAGTGATGAGCGGTGGTGGTGCACGCCTTTAATCCCAGCACTTGGGAAGCAGAGGCAGGTGGATTTCTGAGTTCGAGGCCAGCCTGGTGTACAGAGTGAGTTCCAGGACAGCCAGAGATACACAGGGAAACCCTGTCTCGAAAACAAACAAACCAACAAGCAAAAAACCAAAAAACAAAAAAAGAAAGAAAAAGAAAAAGAAAAAAAAGAAAAGCCAGTGATGGCCTAGCAAGGATCAACCAGAAACTCAACTTCATCACGTGTAAAGTGGAAAACTGTCTATCTTCTGTATACACTGGGTTATTAAAAGACAGAACTACCATGGGTAACAGACACCGTCATCCACATCTGTAGTAGACTTTGTTTAGCATGCACTGGAGGATAGGATTTTCAATTAAGGTTTAGAGGCTTAAAGTATGTAGTATGGGGAAAGAATATAACTGCTAAAATTACTCACTATGTGACAGCCTCAAAATCTATGGATTGTTCTTTTAAAAGTCACATCATTTCATATTCATACTGCTGTTGAGTATCCTGCCTCTAAAAAACGGCACTGTTTTTAATACTATTTGTCCCATGCATTTTGAATATGGTTACAGGTTTAACAACCAGTATGGGGCTGTATTCAATTTTTGCATTATCTGATTTCCATATATGTTGTTAATTTTTCATGGGTTTACATTTGAAATTACCCTTTGGATAAAACTAAGTATTTTTAGTGTTATTCTCTGTCTAAATGAACTTGGAGTGATTAACTTATGTTAAAGTCTCCTGTAATTAAAACTTGTTTATGTGATATTTTATATGGATTACAGTTTGGGGGTTATTCTTTTGACATGTTAATGTAAGTGCTTGTTATTTTATTTCATCTATTTATAAATATCATAAATAATAGTTAATATTCATTCTGTTGTTACTATAGTGATAAGGTCTCCAGAAGATTTTGTTTCATTTGCAAGAATGAAATATGTATATTCATGTGTATATGCGTATGTATGTCTGTGTATATAAGTGTGTATATGTGCATGTGTGCATATTGATGTATGTGTGCATATCTGTATTTATGCTTATGTGTGTATGTGTATGCATGTGTGTATATCTGTATATGTATTATACAGTGCTGGGATTACAGACATATGCCACTGTGCCCAGCTGGAAGGAATAAAGAGCAAATTATAATGAGATAAGCCTTAAAGTATAAATCTTATGGTTTTCCAAACCTTATTGCTAGCCTATAAATATATGTTACAATGTCTATGATGTGATTCTACACTGGATGCTCAAATTAAAAGAAATCTTTTACAATTACAAAAGGATTGCACAGAGAATGCAAGACCCTTCCTGCCAGCTCTGCTCAGCTGCATAGCAACATGGAAGGCTACCACAAGAAGAGCCTGCCACTCTCTCGCCACTAGCTCAAAGCCAATGCAGAGGGGATGGCATCATAGAAGACATGAATACGGAGCTTGATCGCTGTCGCTTTGGCTTGCTTGTGACTTTTTTTTCAGACAGGATCATGTAGCTCAGTGTAGCTTCTAACTTGCAATTCTTCCCCAATTCAGCTGGAATTATGGGTACGTATCAATAGGAATGGAAAAAACTTGTTCTGATGATTTAAAAGGGGGAGTGGGTATCAAAAACAACAAGAAAGAAAGTTTGAAACAAATATAAACAGACTTATACACACAGATAAAGCCAAGTGACTGTTGGCTTTTCTGACATTCTTATCTGGTTTGGTCTTGAGGATGAGCCAGGAAGCAGTCTCTGTTTTGGTATTTCCTATAAGACGTTGTGTACAGTTGCTGTGGACCTCTTCCTCCTGGTGAAATCCTAATTCCGTTTACACATACACTGACTCCCATCTTCTTACCATGACAGCAGCATACTGCCTGTCCACAGGGAAGGGTTCAGAACATCAACTTCTACTTCAGGACACAGCTGTCTCTGAGCACCCACACCTCCAGACACACCTCCGCTTCCTATGCTGCTAACCCACACTTCTCCATCTGATGCTTTACCCCTCCTCTAACTCCAAGTTGAAACTTTAAGTTTTAATTCATAAGATTTGGGATTACAAGTCTGTATCAGTTTAATTGACTAAAAAAAGACATTTTAAAGTACAATTATTTCAAATGTACAGTACTATAAAAAATTGCTCATGTTCCTTGTTCCCAAAATTAAAGGACCTAGGTCCTGAATCTGTCACCCTAAAGTTTCCATCACCTCCAAAAACTGTGCCAAAGGCTGGTGACCCATTACCTAACGCATGAGGGTCTGGGGCAGTTCCTATTTGGAACACAGTAGGTGCTAGTAGAAGAACACATGCAGACAGGAACAGAATGCATAACTCAATCATGAGGCCAGGAAATGATCAAGGAAGATGGCAGCCCTAACAAGGGGTCTTTCTAGTGGCATTAGGCCTTACTATCTAAGTACTAACACTCACATGCTGAGCTGTCATGTTAGCCATTTCAGACCCTTGGATTTAGGAAGCCTTTTATCATAAAAAAACAAATAGGCAAAAGGAAAAAGAAAAACTACACAACTTAAGAAACCATGCCAAACTAATCCCTCAAGCGAACAGAACTGGTTTTAAGATAAAGTGCAGTTTTATATTATATACTTACATATTTCATCTTTTTATCTTATGAAAGGATGATGGGTCCTGTTTAGGCCTCCACCCTCCTGACAGAGACTTTAATTATGCGTCATTCAGGCTTTCTACAGGATGTACTGACATCCCATCTAAAGTCACAAGAGGAAACACAGCATTTGATCATCATGATGGTTACATGGGGTTGAAAGAGCTGCCCTGCTTTCTACCAACTTTGTGAATAGAACCTAATAGCCAATAACAGGGCCTTCTCTTCTTAGTCACAGACTGGTTTGTTTTGTTTTTTACAGGTAATACATTCAATATCATGATAGTCAATATTCTTCAGAACTTGGGACTTGAATGGAAGAACCAATGAACACTATTTTGTATCTATAGCTTTTGTAACTGTACTTTCAGCTATGGTTTTCATTTTTTTCTTTCCATTGTGTGTGTGTGTGTGTGTGTGTGTGTATGTATGTGTATTTATATGTGTCCATTTGTGTGTGTTTGTAGTACCAGGGATTGAAGTTAGATCCTCCACCCCTGGGCAAGTACCCTCACTGATCTGCACTTATTCTGTAACTCAGACCTGAGGCTTTGAGGTTACATTGAGTTTGCAGTCCTTGAAGATGTCACTGGAAAATGGAAAAAAGCTCTCACACTTATTGAGGATAGAATTGGTATCATGAAAATGGGCACATTACCAAAAATAACCTGCAGATTCAGTGCAATCCCCCAATGTATTCTAATGACATTCTTCACAGAATGAAGGGGGAAAAACCAATCATTAAATTTATATTGAAACACAAAAGACCCAAATGACCAAAACAGTTGAAAGTAGAAAGGGCCATGTTGGAGAGCCCATATGTGACCTTAAGTTAGACCACAGAACCATGGTGACAAAGCCAGATGGCACTGCCACAATAACAGGTATGTAGACCAGTTGAATAGAATATAGATCCCAGAAAGAAGCTCACATAACTACAGCCATCTAATTTTTGACAAAGTTGTTTAAACATACACTGGGAAAATGACAGCCTATTCATCAAATTGTGGTGGGCAACAACAAGTTGTGGTGGGCAAACTGGGTATCCATATGCAGAAAATGAAATTAGATACATGCCTCTTACTCTGCACACTAAACAATGAAAAACATTTCAAAAGCCTTAATGTAAGACTTGAGATACTGGGATTGGTAGGGGAAATTCACGGTATCAGTATAGGCACAAATGTTCTGGAAAAGACTCTAATACCTCGGAAAATAACCCAGCAAATCAACAAATGGTGTTCCATGAAACTAGAGTGAAGAAGCAGCCTACAGAATGGGTGGGCGAAAAAAAAAAATCAGAAATGCAGTTAATACCTAGCACATATAAAAACTGCAAACATCAAACAACAAAAGTATGAATCTCCAATCAATGGATTAAAGAAATGAATATATGGTTCTCAAAAGAAACACAGATAGAGAATAATGTCTTTTTAATGTGCCCATTGTTCTCAGCCATCAAGAAAATGACTTGATTTTACTTCACGCCAGTCACCAGGATGGCTGTTATTAAGAAAACAAATGTCAACACATGCTGGAGAGGACGTGGACAAAGGAGAACCTGTATCCACTGCTGGGGAGATTATAAATTGGCACAACCGTGATGGACATCAGAAAGGAGATTCCTCATAAAAGTAAGAATTGAACTACATGTAATCCAGCATATGGCTCCTAGTCATGTGCCCAAAGAACTTGTAAGTCCTGCCACAAAGACACACACACAACTGTGTTTATTGCTGCAGTATTCACAGTAGCTAATAAGTGGAACTAAGTTAGATGTCCATCAACATATGTGTGATGGTTTGTATATGCTCACCTCAGGGGGGAGGCAATTGTTGGAGTAGGTGTGTCACTGTGGGTATGCACTTTAAGACCCTCATCCTAACTTCCTGGAATCGAGTATTCTGCTAGCAGCCTTCAGATGAAGATGTAGAATTCTCAGCTCTGTCTGCACCATGCCTGCCTGGATGCTGCCATGCTCCCACCTTGACGATAATGGACTGAACCTCTGAAACTGTATGCCAACCCCAACTAAATGTTGTCTTTATAAGAGTTGCCTTGGTCATGGTGTCTATTCACAGCTGTAAAACCCTAACTAAGACAGCATAGTAGGATGAAGAAAGAATGGTACATAGACACAAAGGAATTGTATTCAGCCACAAAGAAAAATAAAAACAACACAGGAGATGGAGACAGGTAGACCCTGAGAGCTTGCTGGCAGCCAGTCTAGCTCAAACAGCAATACTCACAAGCTTCAGGCTTAATGAGAGACCTTGACTCTAGGGAATGAGGTGGAGAGTGATAGAAATGCCCTTCCGACTGGTGGTTCTACATGTATACTCTCATGCAACACACAAATACACACCCAAAAGAGAAAGGCAATAGGTCTCACCTCCATCAGGTCTTTAAACAAATAAAACATAGGAAGTAGACTACGGCCAGAAGCTAAGCTGGGTCTTTATTTTCCTACAATAAACACAGGTTGCTTCTGCAGCACTTTGAGAAATTCAGATATGCAGCAAGCTGTAAGAATAATACAGAAAGCAGGCTGGACAGAAGTGGTTCTGTGTGCCTAGCATTCGAGTGCTTCAGTCATTAACATTTTATCACAGTTATGCTCCCGCCGTGTGATATTTTTCTTTATCACAGTTATGCTCCTGCAATGTGATATTTTTCTTTATCACAGTTATGCTCCTGCCATGTGATAGTTTTCTATACCACTTGGGGTTACATTGCAGATTATTTGCCTCATCCCTAAATACTTCGGGGTGCATTTTCAGCCACAGGGTATTGTTTTAAAATAGCAACATGAAACATAAATGAGTGCTGATAAAATACTATTATCTAATCTACAGACCTTATTCAAACTTGGCCAGTTTCCTCAATACGGTCCTTTATGACAAAAATAAGATAAAATAGAGGAAGAAATCAATTTGGTCCAGGGTCCATTCCAGGATCACACATTGCCAGATCTCTTTAGTATCTTAAAATATGACACACACACACACACACACACACACACACACACACACACACACACCCTTGATGTTTTTGACAAGTCTAGATGATTTATTTATTTCATAGAATATCTCTTAATTGCTGATTAACCTGTATTCATATTCAACTGCACAGTCCTATGTGTCTGGCAGGGACACATTGTATTCTCAGTCTATTGAATCAGGGCTGGGGAGAGAATGTTAGTGTATACCACTGTAGATGATGGTAACTCAAGTCAATTGGTTGAGATAGTAGTATCTAGCTGTTTTCTCCACTGTAAATCTATTTTCACCCCTTGTCACTACTAAGTACTTTGTGGGGAGAGATTTTGAAACTGTACAGAAGTTGGGCAAGTGGACCGTGCCACCAGACAGAACTGACAAGGTTGAGTGAGCCTAAACCCCGTGGAGAACGGTAGGAGTGGGGCCAACTCCTGCCTAACGGTACCTGCTATGGAATGTGTAACCATGACACCCCACTGAGAGGACCATGACAATCAGTCACATAGGGATAACACCTGAAGTCCTTCCCCCATGCAAACAGAGCATCACTAGCATCTCAGACTGAGCCAATGGGTGGGATACCCCTGATTCCCACCCCACTCTTCAAAGTTTATAAAGTCCCTATCCACATGGAATAAAGTGCACAAGTTATTTCTCCAAGACCCGTCTGAGAGTAGCTGCTTTACTGAGCTGTAACCCTTTGGGGAAGAGTTTTCTCTCCCAAAGCATTCATCCCTTGACCTGGGACCAGACTGGCAGGCCCAGCTCACACTCCAGCTGCCTACTGCCATAGCCACTACAAAGCCCACCGTCACCACTGCCCCTACTGCTGGTACTGGTGCTTCCATGGTAGCTAGTGAGACCTGGGACCCCAGCTACCAGCCCTGAGTGGGCTTCCCTTCTGAGAGCTAACACTTCGTCCATTTCTAGCCAGACCGGAGACCAGCGGAGCCGTCCCAGTTCTGCTGAGGACAATGCATAGAAACACAGTCTTACCTGTTAGCTTGAGCATCAGATTGCTAATCCTTGCTAATGAGATTTCAACTGTGCTATTTGTCAAAGGCTGACTTCTTAACTCCATTGTTTCTTCCCCACTTGTCTATTGATGGTTTACTTTAGGGAAAAGTATTTCCTCTTCTATGTTTTTTAAATGTTAAATTAAAAAAAATTGTGTGTGGGGGGGGTGGGAGTAATTTCCTTCATGAATAATATGTTCCCATCATTCTACTCTTCCCTCTCTCCCCTTCATACTTTCTTGTCTCCCCACTTTCCCTCAAAGGTATGACCTCTTCTTTAATTATTGTTGTCACATATATATATGTATGATATATACACAGTCTGCTTGAGCCCATTTAGTGTTGGTCATATGTAAACGTGTTTAGGACTGTCAGGAGCTCTTCCCTGGAGGAGACTGATTCCCCCTCTCAGCAGTTGTGGTGGATCGACTCTGCTTGGTCCATGGGAAATGGCATTATTGGGAGGTGTGGCCTAGTTGGAGGAAATGTGTCACTGTGTAGGTGGGCTATGTTCAGGCTCTGCCCAGTATGGAATGAAACCCTCCTCCTGGCTGCCTGGGGATGGTAGTCTCTCTCCTCCTGGCTGCCTTCAGATCAAGATGTAGAACTCTTGACTCCTCCAGCACCAGGTCTGCCTGGATGCTGCCATGCTTCCCACCATGATGTTAATGGACTGAGGTTCTTAAACTGTTAGCCAGCCCCAATTAAAATGGTTTCTTTTATAGGAGTTACCTTGGTCATGGTGTCTCTTCACAGCAATAAAACCCTGACTAAGACAGCAATCAACAGCTGCTGTTTCTCCATCCAGGGGTAGGTAAAGTCCTGTGGTGTTTTCCCCCATCCTAATTGGCATGCCAACTGGTGTTGTCCTCCTGTAGGTCTTGTGTAGGCAGCTACACTGTTGAGACTTCTTGAGTGACGCTTCCCTGTCATGTGTAGAAGACTCCATCATGTGGCAGGCATCCTGGTCTTCACACAGTCTTTCCATCATTTCTGAGATGTTCCCTGTGCCTTAGATGAAGGACTTGCATTTTAGATGCTCAATTGTGGTTGAGCATCCCATGATCGGCTATCCTCTGAATTTTTACCTGATGTGGGTTCTAGTAACAGTCTCCATCTGTTGCAGAGGGAAGCTTCTTTGATAATAGATGGGAGTTAAACTTGATATAATATTTTCTTTTTTTTTTTGTTTGTTTTTTTGTTTTTTTGTTTTTTTCGAGACAGGGTTTCTCTGTGTAGCCTTGGCTGTTCTGGAACTCACTCTGTAGATCAGGCTGGCCTCGAACTCAGAAATCCGTCTGCCTCTGCCTCCTAAGTGCTGGGATTAAAGGCGTGTGCCACCACTGCCCGGCCTTGGTATAATATTTTCTAGTTCCATCCCTTCACCTGGAATTTTATGATTCCATTTCTCTTTTTAAAAGTATTTTGTATATATGGGTGATTTGCCTGCATGTATTCATGTGTACCATGAGCAGGCCTGGTGCCCACAGAGGCCAGAAGATTGCATCAGCTCCCCTGGAACTGAAGTTATGAGGGGTTGGTTGTGAACTACCCTGTGGGTGCTGGGACTCCACCTTGGGTCCTCTGGAAGAGCAGCAAATGCTCTTAAGCACTGGGACATCTTCCCAGCCCTATTGTTTCATTTTTCTTTATAGTTGAATAGACTTCCATGGTGTATGTATTTCATGATTTCATTACTAATTCAGCAGCTGAAGGGCATTTACATTGTTTCTGTTTCCTAGCTTTGGTGAACAGAGTAGTAATTCCGCCACAGGCTTCTTTTCTGAGTTAAACACCCCCAGAAACACTCTCATAGGTACACCTCAAAGATGTGTCTCCTAGGTAATTCCTAGTCTGGGAAGTTGACAAAGATTAAGCATGAAAGATACTGTGAGGGTTAGGGTTAACTGGCACCTTGGCAATATCTAGACTCACCTGGGAGATGGGCTTCCGGGCATGTAAGCAGACAATTTTGATTATATTAATGCCATTTTGTCGGCATTGCTTCCAAGCTGTAGTCCTAGTCTGTGTAACTGAAGAAAGAAAGCAGAGCTGCACCACGCATTGTGCGCATTTCACACATCTTTCAGTTTCCTGACTGTGGATGTGATGTGACAGCTGCTTCAGACTTCCGTTCCTCTGCCTTCCTCTCCAAGATGGACCGAAGCTTAAGTTGCTATAGTGAGAGTATTTTATCACAACAACATAAAAAGAAACCCTTGTGTAAAATGTTGAGCCCCCAACACAGCACTCCATATCTCCTTGTCTGATTTATTTTCTCCGAAGTCCTTCTCACCATCAGGTACACTGTATAACTAACTTGTTTGTGTTACCTGGTTCCTTCCTGTCCTCCAGAGAATACTGGTCCATGTGTCAGGAACTTGGTTTTGCTCACCAATATATACAAAACTCCTAGGGAAGTGCTTGGCAAATGGAAGATCCTAAGTAATGATGAGCGTGTGTGGGACTTCCAGGACCACCTTTGGTTCAGGGATGTTTGCTCTTGCAGGAGGGCACCATGCATAACCTGTACTGAACAAAGAAACCAGGGGTCCAGCCATGCTCAGCTCCCACAGAGCCCTTCCTGCTGGAATCACACAGAATACATTTGATTCCTCCTGCAATGAGTATGGCCACAATTTTAGTGTTGCTCACTAGGGAAGCTCATTAAGGACTTGGGGTGAACCCAAAGTTTATACAGAAGTCTGGTCATTCAGGCACCTCTGCCTGGCACATACCAAACTTTCAGAGCCCCAAAGGAAGGAAGGAAGGTGTTTGGCAGTGACCATATTGTTTGCATTAACAGTTTAGGCACAGGGAACTCTTCTTGATGCCACATCCAAATTCCCAGCATCTAGCCATAAGGCCAGCCTTGCAAGTAGGCTTGTCTAAAGATAGCGCTATTGGACCCGCCATGTTAAGTCGTTTCTGCAAGAGGCGCTAAAAGGATCTATCACTTTTCAGTTGACAAAAATGAATCCTTTTCAGAGCTCAAGAGAAAATCAATCAAAGAAAATGTTTCCTTTTACATGTGGGAATCACAGATTTACTTTCTGACCTTAGCCATCCCCATCCTCATCAACACAGCTTACATGTTTAACACAGCCCAGCCTGATGAGAAGACATGGAGAGAGCCTCACACGGTACTTGGATTCAGGACATGTTAGGATGGGCTCCTGAGGGAAATGGGATGGAAGCCACAGCTGCACAGAGTGAGTGCCTATCAGAAAGAACTCCCTCGAGAACGCCTTTAGCTGTCTTTATGTCTTCTCTCCTCTCCTTTTCTTCCTTCCCCCTCTTTTCCCCTTCTCCTCTTTTTCTCTTCTCTGTCCTTCCTTCCCACTGCCTTCCCCTGTCTTTCCTCTCCTCCTTTTATATATATCCATGGCCTAGCAAAGTACTCCAACTATGCAAGGGACTACATAAACATTTCTATAACAGATAAATGGCTGTCAAGGTTTAAAATAGTATTACTTTTAAAGTATCATGGTTAATCTTCACTGTCAACTTGACTGGGTTTAGAATCACCTAAGAGACATATGTCTGGGCGTGTCTTCGAAGATGCTCCTTGACAGGTTCGACTGACACAAGAAGACCCACCTTGAATGGGATCCATACCCAACCGGCAAGTTACTAAGTTCCATTTACATGGAAAACAAATGTGACTTGTGACAGATGCTCAATACAACTTGAAGGCTGATATAACAGATACTGTGACAAACACACATGTTAAATATTTTTACCGAGCCATATTTAGGTATGCTGGGGTTGGAAATAAATAGTTGTCATTAGTGATTTTGTTTGCTTAAGATCAAAAGAGAGAAGGAAAGCCCAGCATGCACCTGGAAGCTTCCTGGAGTTGTGTGAGGACGGGGGGATGGGAATCCCTAGGCCCACAAACCCAGACTCGTCTAAAACAGACATCTTCAATGTGATAACACATTCACAGGACCAAGCCTCAGATCATTTCTTAAGTTATAAGGCTGGCTTACTGGAGTCTAAAATCAAACAGTAAGAGAATTAGAAAAGGTTTTAAATTCTCTTCCTCTTTTTTTTAAAAAAAATATAGTTATAAAAATATTTATTTTTATCTTATGTTCATGAGTGTTTTGCCGGCATTATGTCTATGTGCCATGTGCTTTCCTGGTATCCTCAAAGGCCAGCAGAGGGTATCAGACTCACTGGAACAGGAGTTACAGATAGTTGTGAGCCAATGCATGTGTGCTGGGAACTACATCCAGTCCCTAAGAGCAGGCAGTGCTCCTGACCACTGAGCCACCTCTCTCTCCAGCCCCTGACCACTGAGCCACCTCTCCAGCTCCTGACCACTGAGCCATCTCTCTCTCCAGCCCTATGTCCTTGTTATGTCCTATGCTCTTGTAAGTAACCTTAATAAATTCACCGAGTTTCACCAAACCAGACCTAAGTGAAACCACCTCCTTGTTCTGTCCTTAGAGTCTAAATGGGGTGAATTTTTCCTTGTTTCCACAGTAAAAGTTATACAAATAGGTGGTGACATCCAACTTGTCTTGTGCATTCTTGTCATTTGTGTGTATGAGTCTGACCACAGCAGCTTAGCTGAAGGCCTATTGCTCCCAGCTCTACCGACAGCATGCGAGTCTTCAGCGAGTCTTTAGAGAGTGTAGTCTAAGTGGCTCAGGAGCGAAGCTATGGCTTCAAATTGGAATCAAGGCCACACTCAGTCTTCCCACCATAGACAAATCAATCTGGTACCAATCTTTCTGCAAATAATTGCCCTCATGCACTACTTCATTAACCTGTGTTTATTTAGAGGACAACTGGACCAGCAGGAAGAGCCTTGATCCTTGTCACAGAGGGTTCCTCAATCCTATCAGATTTTTGGCATTCCATCAGTGTCTTCTCACTGAATTTCCTTTACTGGAACTTAAAGGAATCAATAGGATTTTGTTCTTGTTACCATCCATATGGTTCTTATTTAATTAAAGAAATTAGCACCTACAGATACTTAAATGAGCTGGCTGGAATGAAGGAGAGAATCTCTTGACAGGTAGTATTGTTTTCAAATGGCCAGCAATAAAATGCAGCTTTTTATTGTTTCTTGAGAAGAACTTAGAGGCTTACCAGATGATACAACAAGTCATAAAATGCTGCTGAGGAAAACTGCCAGCATCTGGTGTCAAAACTGCATCTCACTGGGACCAGACGCTGCCTGCCTGCCCCACAGAGTGGAGGCCAAACACTCAGGGAGATACTAGAAGTCAGACCACGCTTCCTGAGTAACGAGTGGCTTGTCATTTGATATTTCAGATGCCTGATGAGTATCTGTGAATGGAGGTCAGAGGAGGATGGCTGGCCATCAAGGCTGCTATTTCCCAACCACAGTACAGAAAAGAGAAACAGAAATAAGTAAGGTGCACTTCTAGCATCTGGATACTCGTACCACAAGTTCCGACTGACAGTAGTTGTTAGGCGAGTAATTGTTATAATTAGTAGTTTTCCTGGGCAGACATGAACTCCACTTAGGGCACCAAGGATAGACCAGTGATCCCATCCAAGTCTAGCTTAGTGAACCAAAGAGTTTGTTGAGGTCATTTAGGATTAAGGATATGCTCAAAACAGATGAATCACCACCACCACGCTGTCAGAGCCAGCATGAAGGATGACTTCCCTTGGCTGTGTCGGAGACCACGGAGACCACGGAGACCACGTGCAGCTGAGGTAGAACTACTTACAGCTTAGGGGTGGGGCACAGAGGGAGTGTCTGGCATCTCAGATGAGGGTCTGATGACTGTCTGCACCCTCTTCTGTTATGAGAGAATGCCCTCAGGTCCCACCTTAGGCTTTCTAGTAGGTAATCAGCAACGGTCTGCCTAAAATGCATTCTACAGAGGAGCTATTTGGTATTTTGTGACCAATGACAACTAAAGAAAGATTTTCTTCTGCCTTCTCCAGCACTGAAGGCATTGTGATAAAATAAGTGCCATGATTTTGTTTTTGCTGAAACTCATGATGAATTATGTTTGCCAATATAGCACTGTTAGTTGGTGGTGAACCTTCAAAAAGGATGAATGGCTTTCTCAGGAGACTGGATTATGTCTCCAGGAAGTGAATTTATTTATACTCAAAGGAACAGGTCAGCTCCGTTGTCCCTTCTTGCTCTTCTGCACATATCCACTATACATCCTTCTATACATCCTTCATGTGATAATGCAACCTAGGGGGCTTGCCAGGTACAGCTTGAACAGCCCAACCCCCAGAACTATAAGCCAAAATAAACCTCTTCTCTTTGCAAATTATGCAGTCTCCGGTGTTCTATTATAGCAGAAATTTTATATCAGAAAATACTAAGACATGTATATACAATTCATTAACCAAGTCAGTAACAAACTAAAGGTATCTAATGCTCACGTAGGAAAGTTTACTTCATTAAATAGCACTGATCTATTGGTGCTATTTATACTGTCTATAGCTACATATAGGTTTGTGTCAGAGATACATTTTTTTATTAGATATTTTCTTTATTTACATGTAAATTTCTCCCTTCCCAGTTTCCCCTCTAAAAAACAAAGAAACAAACAAAAACAACAAAAACAAATCCCAGCTGCCTCCCCACTCCCCATGCCTGCCACCCCACCCTCTCCTGCTTATTGGCCCTGACATTCCCCCACACTAGAGCACAGAACCTTCACAGGGCTGAGGCCCTCTCAATGAATTTCTTATCAGGCAATTTTGTTATTGTGAAGACACCACTAAGAGAACTTCTACAAGCTAATACAGATACAATGTCCTCTTCATTGACTGCTTATCACCATTGACTGAGTTCAGATACTCATCACCCACCCTAAAGCCAAGCTCAGTGGTGTGTGTTTGTAACTCTAGTGAAGGGGCAGAGACAGATGGATCTCTGGAGCTTGTGGGACAGTTAGTCTACCTAAATGAGTGAACATGAGACTCATGAGAGGCTGTGCTTCAAAACTAAGGTGGAAGACCATAGGGGAAGACACCTGATTCTGATCTCTGGCCTTCAAATACGTATAGCTGGCACTTGCACTTGAGCACACACCACGTTACATGAAAAGGCCTCATACTTTTCTGCATGCTAATTTTTTAGCCTATTCCACTTTACATTTCACCAATGATATGTTAGACTGAGAAAGGAAACAATTCAGTTTTATTTTTGGTTGTATGCCTAGCTTTTAACAGCTTGAGCCATCTCTCTAGTCTGCAATTCAGTTTTAAGGAAATAGTCCAGTGCTCTAATTTAGTATTAAAAAGTTTAAAGGGAAGAGGTGTTGATGATTTTAACTGCTTCATTACTTGTTCTTATAAAATGTATGGTTTCTAACTAGATACTAAGACCCAATTGCTAAAGACATCATACACTCTGGTTGTGGGACTGGAGAAATCAAACTAGAACTGACCAAAAAAAAAAAAAAAATCCTCCCTGCTACCTAGTTTCATACTATGGAAGGTACAATGTAGACCACCAGAAAAGAAAAGACATGGTGATTTTCCCTAGGCTAAGCCTTGAGTGTTACAATACCAACCTGCCAGGAGAGATATGCCTACTGCTGTGGTAGTGGGATGACTGTTATAGGGGTAACCAAACACTTTCTGCTTGAATGTGAGGCCTGCCCCAAAGAGGAGAATTCATGTCTGACTCTGTAAACCTTGTTGAAACCCCAAGGCTGGAGAGACCATAAGACCTAGGGGGGATAGTTCACTATTGTTGTTTTGCTAAATGGGCATGCTGTCAAATTGCCTTCTAAACATTTAAGCTTATACCCATAGATTAGTGATGCTTGTCATCCTTAGCCAGAGATGCTTCCTTTGGCAGTGGGCTGTGGTTATTACAGTGACTTAGAAGTAGTCAAAATGTTAAGAATAAATAAACATGAGTGCTTATTCCTAAATGCAACATTTAGATCAATCCCCATTCTTCCAGGCTCAGGCAGGATTGAAGATGAAGAAGCAGAAAGAATATAAGAGAATAAGAAAGACTAAGAGAATAAGATAATAAGAATAAGAATAAGAAGAGTAAGAACGAATAAGAGCCAGAGGTTGGGGAGGAGCGCTGGGCTCTGGAAACAACATGGCTGTTACACTTTTGAACTCACAACAGCTATGGTTGCATGCACAAGGTGAAGACAGTCAACATACCAGTGTGACTAGAGAAGAGGTTCCTGAGGAGGCCTCACCCTGCATGGGGAAGCTAGTGGCAGCTGACGGCTGCTGGAGGTGTGGCCACTGGTAGGTTGCCTATTTCCACTGGATGGTCCCATATTCACATACATGTCAGAAGCGTTGATTCAAATCAGGATTTTCTTTTTCTTTAAGAGGACATGAAATTAGGAGGCAGATGTGTAGAGGAGCTGAAGACTGGAGAGCTGGAGAGTAGAAAGAAGGGGATGGATATGATCAAAACATATAGAATATATGCATAAAGTTCTTAGATATGTTAAAATGGAGAGAGGCAGCTGAACACTGGTGTGCATGAGTCAGTCTCTTGTTCTCTGCTTCTTTTGTTTTTTTGTTTGTTTGTTTGTTTGTTTCGTTTTGCTTTTTATTTTTGTTTTGTTTTTTTGGGGGGGTTGTTTTTTTTGTTTTGTTTTTTTGAGACAGGGTTTGTCTGTGTAGCCCTGGCTGTCCTGGAAATGACTCTGTAGGCCAGGCTGGCCTCGAACTCAGAAATCTGCCTGCCTCTGCCTCCCAAGTGCTGGGACTAGAGGCGTGCGCCACCACTGCCCGGCCTGTTCTCTGCCTCTGACTGTGGAAGTGATGCTCCAAGTACTTCAAGCTCATGCTGCCTTGGCGTCCCCACCATGATGGACTGCTGAAATGGGAGCCAGAAGAAATCCTTTATTCCTTTAAAGACAGTCATTATTTTACATCCTTCAAAATCTTATACAATAGTCTAGCCTCGGGGCTGGAGAGATGGCTCAGTGGTTAAGAGCACCAACTGCTCTTCCAAAGGTCGTGAGTTCAAATCCCAGCAACCACATGGTGGCTACTTGACTTAATATTCTTCCTGACAGCATCCCATATTGTTGTAAGAAAAACAGTGGCACCTGTATTAGTCTCATCTTTCTTCTTAAGAGAGAGTCTCACTTGGTAGCCCAGGATGACCTGGAACTCATCATTTATGTATGATGTAGCCCAGGTGAAACCTTAAACTTATGGTAATCATCTTGCCTCAACCTCCAAAGTGTTAGGATTACAGGCATGAGACACCAAATGCTGCCTAGTATTATATGTAAAAATCTCTAAAGGTTAAAATAGAGTTAAGAGACTTCTCCCAAGAAGCTTTCAATAGCAATGTGGAAACTCAATTTTTATTTTATTTTTTATTTTTTTTAATTTTATTTTTTAAAGATTTATTTTATTTATTATTATAAATGAGTACACTGTAGCTGTCTTTGGACCACCAGAAGAAGGCATCAGATTTCATTACGGGTTGTTGTAAGCCACCATGTGGTTGCTGGGATTTGAACTCACGACCTTCAGGAGAACAGTCAGTGTTCCTGCCCGCTGAGCCATCTCACCAGCCCAGAAACTCAATTTTTAGATCTCACTGTTTTAGTTATTATCAAAGAAAGGGGAACCTGAGCAGAGACAAGTCTTACACAAGAAGGTTCTTGGGACTGGAGAGATGACTAAGCAATGAATAGTACTTGTTTTTGCAGAGGATCCGAGTTCCCTTCCCAAGATCCACATCAGGTGACTCACAACTGCCTCTAACTTTGCCAGCTCCAGGGAACTGGACACACCCTGTTCTAGCTGCCATGATCACCCACCACATGAACGTGTTCATGTGTACAGACACAGAGAGGGACACACACACATAAATGAAGGATAAAATTATATATGTAAATATTTTGTCACCGTATATATCTCAAGACCTTTAACTTGTCAGATTAGGCTTGTTAACCTTTCAGCCTGATCTTGGAAGCAGCTGTGCTCCTGGAGGCTTTAATCAAGTACAGGCTGACTCCATTCTTGTCAGATGGAACTCAGCAAATAGAGAGCCTTAGGCCTGGATTTGGGCAGAATGTTCTGACATTAATATGGCCCTTCTTCAGAGTTTTGAGCAATTTAGAATAATCCAGTACAGTACAGTACTCATGGGAAATACGCTGGCATCATTGCTTCCCAAAACCTTGTGCCCTGGACTTTTGTCTCAAATTATGAAGGGAGGGTGAGCAAGTAATACATTTGAGTAAGCCAGGAAGGCAGACATTAGGGTCTCCTTTCCATTGGCTATCTGGAACATGGGACCATGTCAAAACCCATTTAAATGATGTCCTTGGCGAACATGGGTGAGTGTACCATCTTACTTTCTTATCGTATGAGACAGAATGCAGGGAACATGGTGGCCTTAGGCTTTTGAGCCAAGGCTGCTGTTGGCAGAAGGGAAACAGCTGGAGCCAGCACCTGTTTTCCATCCCAGGGTCTCGTAATACGCTCACAATTTTGAAATTGAAAACATTCTTCAATACAGCTCGTGCATGCAAATACCTTATCTTTTAATGCTCTGTATATCTTTCCTTTCCAATGTTTATTTCTCATGATAAACACAGAAGAGTCTAACAGACCATGAGGAAGATATAAGAGCTGAAGTAGGGCAATGTAACTGAATGGTGGGGATTTTGTTTCCTTCGGAGACAGGGTCTCATCTGTAGTGTCTCATCTTTCCCATAACTTGCTGTGTAATTCAGTCTGCCCTCAGATTCTCAATCCTCCTGCCTCAGGTTCTCGAGTGATAAGATTATAGGCATAAGTCACATGCCCAGCTTAAACTATGGAGTATTAGTAAGTGTAACCAAGAAATCTTATTCATTCTGACCTAAAGCTTGGGTAGCTGAACAAGCTTCTATAGCTATACCATGTTACCAAAGCTCTTGCCCGTCTCCCTAGCTGCCATGGGCAGACTTGAAAGAAGCTAGCTATTTTGTGGAGACAGTTTTCTACATGTTCTTGTCACATTCCTTTGGGATAGAGTCCAGACTGAACATAAAGAGAAGATGTAGAGATAGTCCATGGACAACACTGGGTTCCTCTTCAAAGTTTCTCAAGGCAAAAGAGAACAAGCTCTTCTCTAAGTTTCAGACAGAGGCAGACATGTGTTGAAAGGGGAAATGGCCCTAGTGACGTTGCCTGTGTATTAAAGGTGAAGTGACCACAGGTTCCCTGGGAATGCTCACTGGATGCTACTCTCCCCCCAGCCTAAGGTGGCCTTGAACTCAATATGTAGCTGAGGACGACTTGGAATTCCTGGTACTGCTGCCTCTACCTTGAGAATGTTGGAGTTACAGTCATGGGCTACTGTGTCCAGTTTACAGGGTTGTCCTAGTTAAGGTTTCTATTGATGTGATAGAATACCACAAACAAAAGGAAAAGGTTTATTTCAGTTTATTTACAACTCTGAGGTTGTAATCCAGTCCCTGAGGTGAGTCAAATGGAGGGACTTAAGACAGTGAAAATGGAAACAGACCACCAGAGGAGTGCTATTTACAGGCTTGCTCCCCAAGGCCTGCTCTCTGCCAGAGGGTGGCAGCCCTCTACGTACACACAGAACTTGGACTGGGTCCTCATACATCAACCATTAATCAAGAAAATGCCCTGCAGACTTACCTATAAGCAATATCAAAGAGGCATTTTACTCAATTGTGGGTGCTGGAGACCAACCCAGGGCTTAATGAATGCTAGGCAAATAACTCCACCAACTGAGCTATACCCTCAGTCTCACGTCCTAAGTCCCGCTCTGTCACACCCTGTCCAAGGCAAAGAGGAGAAGCAATCTCAGGCACTGAGGGATGTCAATCACTTAGAAAACATGGCCACTCCTTTGTCATCTCTGTGTTCAGGTTTTGAAAAGAAGCTGTGCAGAGCCTATGACTGTGACTTTGGCCTCCATCCTATGACTGTTGGTCTTAAAGAAAGAGAAAATGCAGACACACATGAGGGAGAAAGCCACGGGAAGATGGAGGCAGAAACTAAGATGGTGTGGTGACCAGCCAGAGGATGCCAACACCTGGCAGCAGCTACCAGGAGACAATCCCTGAAACAAACTTCCCTTCAGAGATTCCAGTGGGAACAAGCCCTGTGTCCTGACCTTCCAGCCTCCAGAGCTGGGAGAGAAGACGTCAGGTCTGTGAAGTCAGGTAGCCTTTGCTGCTTTGTTCTGTGACTGCGGGCAGTGAATCCACCCTGCCCTGTAGCCAGGCTGAGGCCAGGCTCCGCAGCTTCCCTCTTTCCACTCAACAGCAGTTGCAAGGAGGAGGACAGTGACAGTTCTCTTTGAAGCTTAAAGATCAAAGAGTGGAATTAAGAAACTAAAGTCTGTCCATAGGTCACAAGTCTCAGTGACATTGGGACATTATTTTTGAGCATGTGCTTTGTGCCTGGCCAGAAGTTGCCCAGATCTCCTGGAAGAGTAGATTAGGGATGGGGTTCAGTAACGTGCCCTGGGTCACAACAGCACAGCCACTTCCACAGACTACATTCTCTCCTCCTCCCTTCTTCTGAGGTGTGTGTGTGTGTGTGTGTGTGTGTGTGTGTGTGTGTGTGTGTGTTTGGCAAGACACTGCATGACTAACTTTTAGGGACTTTCGGAGAAAACAGAAAAATAGTGAAGGAAATTTGGAATCAAATTTGGAGTGAGGAAGACTCAGTGAGCTATGGTTTTTCCTTGTCTTTATTTGAATGACATTTTAAATCACACCCAACACGTGTTCTGTGAGATGTGAACCATTTCACTGTTACACTTGAAATGAATGACTCAAAAGGCTATCTGGGCAGTAAACACATGTAGTGCAAACTATATGATGTGTTGGACTCTGAAGGATGCTTGCTCAGCCTGCATTGGAGTTAGGCTTTAGACTCTCATTAAGCCCCTGACGTATTTCAAAAGAACAATCAACTTGATAGTCCCCTAGAGGTGCTTCTAACTCTGAGTGCATTTGCCTGCCAAATGAAGCCAAAAAGCCAAAACCATGTGTGTATAAATAGAGCTTATACGGTTTGGGCCTAAAACACATCCCTTCTATTACAATAAGAACCAGTCATATTTTGCCTCTGGGTGGCTAGGCATATGCACACAACAACTTCTGTGAATTTAATTAGCCTGCATTTAAATGTCCTGCGCACCGATTGTAGGTATGTCTTCGTTGAATCTGAACTATTTCTAAGCTAAACAGAGCATTGAGGTTGGCTGTAACTTAGGACTAGGTGAAACCCTGAGCTTCCCTGAGTGGTGTCTTTGGCCGCCCTGCAATCCCAGGCTGAATACATTCTATGGAAGAAACTATGTAGTTTGCTGATTGAGTATCATCTGGAGCAGTTATGTAGTACATCCCGTGGAATGTTTCCTCTATATCTATGTCCCTTCAGTCTCATAATAATGCTGGACTACATTTCCCAGGCTCCTCTGCAACTTAGTAAAGTCATATCACTGACTTCTATCCGAGGAGGTATAGATGCAATTCTGGGTCCAGTTTTGAAGAAGCTCTTCCCTTCATTTTATTTTCTTTTTGCTAGAGGTTCTAGCAGGTATGTTAGCCTGTGACTGATGGACTGCATATAGCATGGACAGCTATGAATATGACCAAACACAGAATTGTAAATTTGGGCCTGCAAGATGGATCCATTAGTTAAAGAGTTTGTGGTACAAACCTAAAGACCTGAATTCAATCCACGGAACTCATGGTGAAAGGAGAAAGACAACTCTGGCATGTACCCCAGAACCCACAAACATGCTCACTAAATTAAATAATAAAATGTAAAATCCTACCAATTATATATATATGTGCATATATAATTATAAATATATAACTATATGTATGCATATATGTAATGTTTTAAATAGTGTGTGTGTGTGTGTGTGTGTGTGTGTGATCTTGCAGATGACGTGTAAGCTCTCAGCTCCTGCCCCAGTGCCATACCTGCCTGCCTGCCACCGTGCTCTCTGCCACAATGATAATAGATTAAGCCTCTGAAACTGTAGCGTGCCCAGTTAAACGCTTTCCTGTATCGGTTGCTCTGGTCATGGTGTCTGTTCACAGCAGCGCAACAGTAACTAAGACAGAAGTCTGTGTGCTAACATGTAAGCGTGATGGGAGGATTTATGTCATCCAACAGAGAATAACCAATCTGGGTTGATTTATCTCATCTGGCAAGAAATAAACAATTTAAATACTGATGAGCGCCTGAGGAGTTGTCTAGGTTGTAAGAGACATACTAATCACATGGGATGAGGGTTGTCCAAATTGTTTTTTCTTTGTGGAAATTAGAACATTTACAGCTTTGTGGGGGGTGCTAGGCTATCCTACTACTATATTGGATAAAAAACAGGGGCTGGAACTGCTTCAGGCCACCCCACTTTTTCACCACACTAACTGCTTCAGCCATGTCCTGTAAGAAAATGGCTGATCCACTGAGTAACTGATGCATGATCTCTCCTTTGCCAAAGTCCTAGCTGTTAGTTAAGACCAGCTTATTCCTGGACAGATCACACCAAGCCAGCACATTCCTACAAGAGAGCTCCTTTATTGAAAGAGGAGAAGAAGTGAGGAAGAGAAAAGAGAATGAAGGAGATGTGTCAGGGTCCCTGTCTTTCATCCGGGCCGTGACATAGGTGATACAGGTGGTGACACGCACAGGTGATACAGGTGAGGCATGAGCAGAGAGTGTGCAGCGGTTGCCATGGCAACATACACAAGAGGGTCCTTGTCGCTCAGGGATGACATCATCGCTGGAGTCAGAGGCTGGCCCTAACAGCTTCTGACACTAATAGTAGCAAAACTTGAGTCCAGGTTCTCCCATATGGACTTTTGTGAGTATTCTGAACCTTCTCCTTCTAGTCTGCCCTCATTCCCCCAAACTGTCACCTAGCTGACCACTCCGAAGGAAACCTTACCTGTTTATGCTTTTCTCAAAAAAAAAAAACACTCCACAGATTCCATTTCTCCTAAGTAGCTTTGACTTATGATAGGATAGTAACTTAAAATGTGGTGAAGCTGGAGAGGTAAGTTAGTGAAGAGAGTACATATTGAGCAAGAGTAAGGACCCAAGCTATGGATCCCCAGAACCCCCAGAAAAGCCGGGCATGGAAGCATATGTCATTGGACAGCAAGATAGATGTGTGAGGGTGTGAGCACTCTTGCTGGCACGGAGAAGTCAAGCAGGTGTCGACCTAGAACCTTCACCCCTAATGACTAGTGTTCATGGCACATTAGCAGAGGAAGAAGCTAAACACCAATCCAGCGACGAAACCTGAAATCTACAACGATGATCTACAAGATATATGCTTGTGCAACTGGGGCACTAAAGTTGTGGGAGAAACCAACTGATATCTGAATGCAATTAAGGCCCACTTTGTGGCATGGAATGTACCCCTGACACTGGTTGGGTGGCTAAGACCTGAGACTAGATAGGCCATGGACCCAGAAGAAAACTAAATACTGCTGTTATGCTAAAGGAATGTGGCCATAAGATAACTTCTAACGGCGTCCTGTATACTCACAGACCAGTGTTTGTGTTCAGCCATCATCAGAGAAGCTTCCTCCGACAGCAGATTGGAACAAAGAGACCTACAACTAGAAAACGCAGAGAGAGTGAAAGGCCTCAAAGCATTCAGTTCTAAGTGGGATGTCTTCGTAAAACCCTTCCCCTCAGGGCTCGGGGAACCCTGCAGAAAGAGAAGAGTGTAAGAGCCAGTAAGGATGGAGCACACCAAGGAAACAAGGCCCTGTAAGCCAACAAGGCTGACACTCATACCAATTCACAGAGATGGCAGCACGCATATGGCCTGCATAGGTCTAAGCCGAACGGGGTACCAGTGCTGAGAAGGGAAGTAGACACAAGTCCCCATCCATCACCCTGAAACTATTTCCAACTGATAACTGCTTACCAAGGAAAACATTAGTGTTTGCCAATGGAGTCTCACTGGGTAAGGGCAGTTCCCATGCCCATCAATATACCAACACAAAATAAACTCAATGGTATTTTGATATTTGGGAAGGGTTTTTTGTTGTTTTTTTTGTTTTGTTTTGTTTTTTTGTTTTGTTTTGTTTTACCTTAAGGATCTTTTGCTTAGGTATTATGGTTTCTGATTTTGATTTTGATTTTATGGGTGTTCGGTATGTACGAATGTGTGTCTCACCATCTATTTGTGTTTCTTCTGCTTTTTCTTTGATTCTTTGTTTGCTTCTTGTTTTTTTTTTTTTGTTGTTGTTTTTTGTTTTTTGCTTTTTTTTGTCCTGTTGTGGTTTACTTGCTTTTATCTTATTTTATTATTTTTTAGATTGTTTTTCATTTTATTCTAATGAGAGAGAGGGGATATGGATTTGGGTGGGTAGGGAGTTGGGGAGGATCTCAGAGAAGCTGGGGAGGGAAAACCATATTCGGAATATATTCTATGAAAAATATTTTTTCAATTAAAAAAATAGTGGAGGAACAATTCTGATCTCCACAGGTTTGTATACCTGAACATGGCCCCACAAACACGTATATAACACATACCCACCCAATATTAGCCTCATCTTCTGTTGGTATCGCCTCTGAACACTCTGCTTCAGTGACATACGAGATTATATTAGTGTGCACTCTGTAAATCAATGCCCCTGTGTACCTGGGTGTGTTCAAATCCCTTCCTTTCTCTCTAAAACTCACTAATTTAAATTCCTCTTCATCTTCTTCATAACTGTATGATGGCCATGGGGCCATGGAGTCGGGTCTTCAGAGGGCAACCTATGAATGTAATCATGGAGTCTATGAATTTAAGCAGGTGAAGAGGAAACAGGGCTGTGATTAGCAACCCGTGGCTCTGCCCAGTCCTCACTCTCGCTGATTAGAAACCACCACCTCCTGATCCCAGCTATTTTCCAGCCCCTAGGAAATGTAACAACATGGATAGATGCTACTAATGGAAGAGAAACAGTAGCATTGGTTGAAAGCAGCTCTCCATCCTGTTTTTTCCTCTTCCTCCCTCCTTTCTTCCTTTCTCCCCTCCCTTCCTTCCTCCTCCCCTCTCTTCTTCTCTACCTCCTCCTCTCCCTTCCCCCCTCTGTTCCTTATCCTTCCTTCCCTCCATTTCTTCCTCCCTTCCCCCTCCCTTCCTTATTTTCATCCCCCCTCTTTTTGTCTTCCTTTTCTTCTCCTCTTTTCCTCTCCCCTTCCTTCCTTTCTTGCTTCTTTCTCCTCTCTGCAACAGAGGTTTGCTATTTAGCCCAGGCTGGCCTTGAACTCACAATCCTCCTGCCTCAGTCACCCAGATTTTAGGATTCTAAGTATGTGCTTTCCACATCCCTTTTGTTCACAGTCACACTCTAGAGTCTTGAAGAGACTAATTAAGCATTATAGATGTTTTTAAAACTGGTTACAAACTCACCTAAGCTTAATGTGAGTTAGGGTTTTGTTTAAGTCTTAAGTTTTGTTCTCCTCCTTTCCTATAAAAATTTGCATGCAGGAAGAAGTGAAAGGAGCCTTTGCCAGTCCCGTGAAAGCCAAGCAGCAGCTCTATTTGAATTTATAATACATCATTTTCACAGGATTCCATTCTGAGTACAAAACAAACCCCCTCCCCCACACCTTTATGAGAATTGATTGCAGTCCACAAGAGAAGTGATCTATGTTTTCATAAGAAGTATACATTGAAAACTCTAGTTCATAATTTGAAACCATATTCATCATGCATTTTGAGGCAATGGTAATAAACATGGCAAGTTATATGTATGGGAATAAAAGACATTAAAAATGGAGTTGTGATATTTGTTAAAGAATACAGAACCAGGCCACAATGGAGCAAGCTACCAGGGATATTTATGTTCCAGTGTTTATTTATTTATTTTTTTATTTTATGTGTATGGGTGTTTTACCTGTATGTCTGTCTGTGTACTGTGTACATACAAGGCCTTCAGAGGCTAGAAGAGGATGTAGATCCCTTGGAACAGGAATACTGGAGTCTCAGACAGTTTTGAACCACTGTGTGGGTGCTGGAAATCAAAACTGGGTCCTCTGGAAAAACATCCAGTGCTTTTAATGGCTGAGCCATCTCTAGTTCCCTAATTTGAAAATAAAAGTCTATTTATACCAGACATCTGACAGTTTGTTTGTTCGTTTGTTTGTTCGTTTATCCTAGCCTTTCTTACTTTGATAGTAACTCTAATAAGAATGTGGCTCAATATACAAGGTTGTCTGGAAGTATCAGAGGGCCCCTGAGAGGTGACTGTCTTAGTTAGGGTTTTACTGCTGTGAACAAACATCATGACCAAGGCAACTCGTATAAGGACAGCATTTAATTGGGGCTGGGTTACCGGTTCAGTGGTTCAGTCCATTATCATCAAGGCAGGAGCATGGCAGCATCCAGGCAGATGAAGGGTTGGGGATGCTGAGAGTTCCACCAGTTGTTCGAAGGTAGCTAGGACAAAGGTCTTAAACCCCATGCCCACAGTGACACACTTCCTCCAACAGGGCCACATAGTGCCACTCCCTAGGCCAAGCATATTCAAACCACCACAGTAACCAGTTCAGTCATTTGTCTCTCTGAGATGTTCACAGAGCATAGTCCGTTGAGGTGACAGGAGAAGTTATGGTTTGAATTGAAAATGTTCCTCACATACTCTAGAGTTTGAATAGCTGGTCCCCAATTGGTCCAGTTGGCTTTGGGAAGTTGCAAAACCTTTGGGATGGGATCATGGAAAAGGGCTCCTTAATCATTATTTTTCTCATCTCTGTTACTAAATAGAACAGACAGAAATGACTAATATGGCTCCTGTTCTAACCACAGAGACCCCCTTCCCAGAATTGCTGCAGCCCTACCTATACCCTCCAGGGAGGGTGGGTATTCTGATGAGAGTCTAGTTGGGGTCTGGGTGTTCATGCTTTGGCCAAATAGGGATGCAGAAGAGAAAGAACATGGCCAACACTGGCAGACTTCCTCCCATTTGCTAGAAGGAGAGGGCTGAGCTGGCATCTCTGCACTGAGCTCCTGAGTCCTGTGGACTAAAGTCAACCACACTGGGAGGATGCCAGGCCATCATCAGCAACCATTTAGCTGCAGTTGGTCACATGTACTAGTGTGTACCAGGTCGAGGCTGCCTGGATTCTCCCTTGGGATTCCTCACAAGGGGGTATTTATTAGCAGTTGTTTTGTTAATGATTCTTTAGGTTCAACAACAGTGATCACTTCTTTCCTGCTCTGGATCCAAGGTAAACAAGTGTCTCATCTGGGCTCTCCGTCACTGGCAAGCTCCTGTCAGATGGCAAGTTTCCATGACATACAAATGACTTTCTACTAAATGATTTGAACTCAATGACTCCTAAGAAAAGCCATGGGAAAGGTCCCAGAACTGGGTGGTTTACCCTCTCTTTATGCTTTTAGGACTGTGTTCTTAAACATGCCTTAAATCATTTTTAAGTGAGTAGTGAATTCTTGGCATAGTTTTGTCTAGCTTCAGGTGGTAACTTTATGGAATCATTCTATTAACAATTCTCTTGAGTCAGAAACACCATATACTTTTCTAGTATAATAAATAAGATAGTAATATTGATATGATTAAATATCAGCATTAAGTAGGAATGTGAGTTTAAGTAATATAATTTAGTCCATAGTTTTACTATGGCAATTTCACAGTGTTCAACCAAATACCCTTATTCTATAAAATGAAATCATCTGAATGTTTAGGGTCCACATCACCCTCTTTCTTTTCTTCCTCCTCTTTCTCTATCTTCTCCTACCCCTTTGGAATTCCAGTAAGACATTCTATATTTATTAGGAGGCAACACAATTATAATCTTTAGGCTTAGCTCCATCTATACCCTTTATTTTTATTTTTCAGTATTTTTCCTTTTTATAACCTCTAGATCTAGACTCAACTTGAGAATGGGACACAATGATCTTTCTTGCTGACCAAGCTCTGCTGGAGTTTCTTATTCCTCTGATCCTCCCATGCTGAGTACCAGGACTCCCTAGCCTACACACAGAGACCTTTGGCCTGCAAATAGGGTTGTCTCACTGATGCCAATCAACACTGGCCTGCTAGATCTATAAGATAAGCTTCACCCTGTCGGCTTCCTCTTTTGACCTAGCCTGAGGTAGCCTTGATTCCATTTAAATAGAATCAGCTGAGAGATCGATGTAGAAAATCCCAGGAAGGCAGGTATGATAGCTTATGTCTCCTGAATAAATATTAAATCCCACATTTTATGTAGCTATATGACATGATTATTATTTAGCTATATAGCATATATGATTATGACTCACAACATATATGGCTATGACAGCTGCTTGTGTTTGCCCAAAATAATCTAGCCAAAGGTCACGTGGTTCCCGTAAGAGTTTAAGGAGTGAGTGACTCTACATGAACAGGTAGGCAGAGTGGCCAGCCAGCATGGCCAGAGAATGTTTACTGAATCCACCTTGGCCTCTACATGACCGGCCTTTGCTCACTATGGATGCTACATATTTTACTTTCACACATTCAGCAGCCTCTGATAGGCATCCCAGGGCCTCCTTGCCCAGTCATGTCAACTGTGCCACAAGCCCAGGGCATTGTCTTTAGGGTACTGAACAATCTTGACTCAGTGGGCCCATCAATAGGGGCTATTGATGACTGATCTGCCTATCTGATTTTCTTAGACAGTTACAAGGATTTTGCACCATTAATTTTTGTTGTCCTAAAACTTGACTTAGTCATCAATTTTCCTTGAAAATATAGGCTAAACCTGGGGGGCAGGGAATGGATCATTTGGCATGATAGCAGTACTTACATATAGTGAGATAGTTATAATGCCTGAGGCAATCTAGTCTTTAGAAGCACAGTGATACATGAATGAAACACTTAGTGGATTAGACACAGCCACCTCACAGATGCAATAGCCACAAGCCCTCCTTCCCTGGTTATAGAGTGATTGAATTGTTACTGAAATCAGGAGGCATGGGTTTGAATCACAAGAAATAGATTTCACACATACACAAAGATAGAGAGAGAGAAAGAGAGGCAGAGACAGAGAGAGACAGAGAGAGACAGAGAGACAGAGAGAGATAGACAGAGAAAGAGACAGACAGATATAGACCCAGAGAGACAAAAGTTAGTTTGGTGAAGAATTGTAAATAAAGGAAAACATTATTTTATCAGTCTACTCTTGCCAAACAGCTTCTATTTATAACTTTAGAAGGTTGCCATTTCCAGAAGACAGTCAAATCATAGTCCATGTAGGATAATTTTGAGCTCTTTAGCAGCAGCAAGTTATGACATGTAGATAGATGACCTACTGTTTATAAAGTAGTTTTCTATCCAAGAGGACAAAGTCATGCGCAGACAAGATCTCACTTACAACAGTCTACAAGACAGAACGAAAGCTGAAGTGTTTAGGTCACAGACAGTGAAGTCCCAAAATTGGCATCTACACCAAGTCACTCACTGTATTGCCTAGATGGGAAGCAAGGATTCCTGTATGACCGCAGCTGCGTTTATCATACTGGTTAACCAGGGAGGCGAGTGGCTGAGCATCAAAGTGTACCAGACACCTACTTACATTCCAATAATCCAATGTAAGTGAAGAGACAGCGAGTAATATCATTAGTGGAGCATACATTTGTGCCCTGAGAATATCCCTCTCCTGTGCATCAAGAATATATAAAGAAAGTGAAATCGGCATTATCAAGTAATCTCTTATTTTATCAAAGGGAGATGGATGAAGGGCCATGAGGGTGTTGCCATCCACCTTTCTTAGGTAAGAATATTTCCTTCTTTGAGGGTGTTCCCTCCCCATGCTGGTTACAGCGCTGAAGCTAGGAAGCCTTTACAGTGTGGCTGTTATGCGCCTTGAGGCTGACAACAATCTTCCTGAATTCAAATCCCAGCTCCTCTGTTCACCCCATGTGTGTCTCCCACCAAGTCACTTCACATTGGTTTTCTCATCTACAAGTCAGGATGTCACATGTCAGTCACTAGCTACCTCATTGGGTGAAGGTGAGTGAGTAGGTGCTGTGGAAGTATGTCATTTTATTGTTTTGCTATTATTATTATTGTTGGCACTATTTGTCATTTGTAACAGAGAGTGGCACCTCCCCAAAGGGAGGCTTTGTCCTGGAGGACCCTGGAGTGGTTTAAGGAGCTGCATGCTCCCTGACAAGAGGGACATATTCTGAGAAACACGCTGTTAGGTAATTTTGTCCTTGTGTGGACATTCTGGATTGTACTTCCATACGGGGGAGGGGGTGGGGTAATATAGTCATTAGAAACACAGTTGTACGTGGCTGAAACATTTAGCTACTGATTGAAACATTGTTACACATTCATATCTGTGCAGGATTGTGCACAGACAGACAAAGCAACGCCTGCAGCTAGAGGCATTTAAAATGCCTAATTACCATAGACAGGTCACTTAAAAATCCAACTTTATTTTCCTTCATCAGCTCAACAGACGGTTTTACGTATTTGAAATTTAGGAGAAAGGGGTGGATCCTTTCATATAAAAAGTTCTCAATATAAAATTGATACATGCATGAATGCGTAACTTCTACTATATTCATACTTAAAAGAGAAATAGCCGTCTGGCGTGTATCTAATTCTTTTTATTTCATTTTATTTTTACATACTCATACAACAACTATAAACTGCCAGGTGTTAGGTAAGATAGTAACACTATAAAGAGGAGCGTGGCAAAGTGTGTGCTTTTATGAATTGTTAGAAGGAAAATGGAGACCCTGTGCTAAATTCACAAATGCACAAAGGATGGAGCTGCTAGAGTAGGGGTGGGGCTGCTAGAGAAGGGGTGGGGTTACTAGAGAAGGGGTAGGGTTTCTAGAGAAGGGGTGGGGCTGCTAGAGAAGGGGTGGGGCTTCTAGAGAAGGGGTGGGACTGCTGGAGAAGGGGTGGGGTTTCTAGAGAAGGGGTGGGGCTACTAGAGAAGGGGTGGGGTTACTAGAGAAGGGGTGGGGTTATTAGGGAAGGTGTGGAGCTGCTAGAGAAGGGTAGGTTTGCTACAGAAAAGATTTCCATAAAACGCATGGCTCACTTCTGCTTTATACTTTTTAGACACAGACGCTATAAGGGGCTAAAAGAGGATACAGGAAAGATGCCACCTGTCATAGTTTGAATATATAATGACTTCAACAGGCTCACGTGCTTGAACACGCAGACCCCATCTGGCGAGGCTGTTTTGAGAACGGTTGGGATATGGTCCTCGCTGCCTAAGGTAGATCACTAGAGGCCTAGAACGTTACAGCCTTACTTCCTCCCGCCCAGCATGATTTGACCAACTGCCTCAAGCTGTGCCATGGCCAAAAACCAAATCGTGGTGCTTACCACACCATGATAAAACATTTTCTGGGAACTATGAGCCCAAGCCTCCTCCATTAACTTGCTTCTGCCGGGTATTCGGGCACAAAAATGAGAACTATCCCTAATATGCTCCTTAAGTAACCACTCACTGCGCCTGAGGACTGCCAAGGAGGACTAGTAATCCTAGCAGATCCTTCCAGCTGTGCTGGGACACAGTACCCCTCCCCCACCCGCTCTGAAGTTCTCAAAGGAGAAACCACTAGCAAGCTATGATGGGTGAAATATTGTAGTTTTCTTTATGTAATAGCAACAGGTGTAAACATACCCCCCACTCAACTCTGCCTGAGCCTTGAAGTCTTGGCACCTTCTCCCGGACCCATGCTCCAGTAGAAAACGCATGCTCCTGCAAGCAACCCCAGTTAAACGAAGTGGATCACAAAGAAAAATAGGAAAATAGGAGCGAGGAGATTGTTGTAAAGAAGGAGTTCAACCTGAGTGGATGTGGAGGGAGTGAGAGAAATATATAGGGGTGAAAATGTCAAATGCATTATATACATGGCAAAAGTGTCAAAGAATAATAAATAATAAAGAATTTCTTTCTACAATGAGGGTTTTTCTTTTTTATAAACAATCTCATCAGTCTAATCAGCTGGCTAATTGGTTGGACCCTTATTTCCTATATTTCTATATCAGAGGGAGGGAGTGTCTTTAGTCTATGCTTTAGTTGGGAATAGTGCTGTCTTAGGGTTTTATTGCTGTAGAGAGACACCACAACAACAGAAAATCTTATAATGGAAACTATTTAATTTATCCAGGGCTGGCTTACAGTTTCAGAGGATTGGTCCATTAATGTCATGACAGCATGCAGGCAGACATGGTGCTGGAGAAGGAGCTGAGAGACCTACATCCAGATTGGCAGGCAGCAGGAAAGAGTGGACCACACTAGGTATAGCTTAAGCATAGGAGGCCTCTAGGCCCACCGCCACAGTGACACTCTTCTGCCAACAAGGCCACACCTCCTAATAGTGCCACTCCCTATGGGGCTAAGCGTTCAAACACATGAGTCTATGGGGCCATTCCTATCCAAGCCACCACAAGGGCAGACCCAAAGCCTTTGTTTCTCTGACATGTCAAATGAAGAAGGAATTGCAAAAAGGCACTTGCATCCATCCACACCACAGCATAGCCAGGACAACCTGGAGCTCAGAAGAGCCCGTGAGGATCAGTATTGACCCTCATTTCTCTAACACCCTCCTCCTTAGGGCATCAGAAGCCCAATCTAGTTATTGTAATTAGATTAGATTCTGAGGCATTTACAACGTGCCCTAAGAACACTGTGTGATACAGACTCTTGCCTAGGGTAGCCCTGCAACCCTATCAGCCCCACACAGATGGCTGGCACTGAGTAGGTGACAAACAATTGACAAATAAACAGATAAGGGACTGGATGACCTTGGAAACAGAATTGCTGTATTAAATTTTTCATTGGAAAAAGAAAACAAGAGAAAAAGCGCTGTGTGCACCTTCTCCAGAGTGCGTCGTAGACACATTATCTTTAAAGCATCCTAGTACAGAATGAAGCCATCATTCTCCCTGCGGCTCAGTCTCTCCACAGTGAAAGGAAGTGACCTACAGAATGAATCCAGCATATACAATGAGAAATTGCAGGGACACCCTGCCTGTCAGGTCAGATTCCATAATCTACTTCTGCACGGCTCATTCATCTGTACTTTGTTAAATTAGCTACAGAAAAGCCCAAGGAAAATGAATTTATTTGATCTTCCCCTGGGTTCTTAACTCTCCATACATTATTGATTCTTGATTATCTGAGTTAAATTGGGCAAGGAATAAACAAATCCCAGGTAATATTATTTTCCTTTTAGTCAATTAATTAATTCCTCATCAGCTTTTGCCAGAGCCAGTAATTGTTAAATTGATTTCTTCGAGTTCATTTCTCAACTCCTAGGATAATGAGGTCAAAAATAGGTTAGAGAAAAATCAAAGAAGGAAAATGAAAGATCTGATAGTCTATATGGCAGACAACCATTCCACTCGCCCTCAGAGGGCATCCAGGGTGGCTAACAAAAGCATCTCTGCAGTAGGCTGAGAAGTGGCCCTCCCAAATAGCCAAGTCAGGTCAATTTCCCATGGCTGTGACAAGACCAAACTCAACAACATCGAACGTCAAGGAAGGAACGGTTTCTTTGGGTTCACGGTTTGAGTGTGCAGCTCACCGAAGTTGGGGAGTCATGGAGGCAGGAGATCACATGGCTGGCCATCTCATGTCCACAGCCAAGAAGCAGAGAGAGAGGCGGATGTTAATGCTCCGCTTCTCTCTAACTTCTGTGTGGGGGCCTCGCCTATGGGATAGTGCTGTCCACATTCCCTCAGGTGAAGCTCTCTGAAAACACGTTTGCAGACATGTACAAAGCGGTGTTCCCACCATCGCAAACTGACAACCCAAATCAGCCATTACCTGGGCCCTAATCTAGGATTGTAAGTGTGGAGCAAAGCAGGTAGGGTGGGGGCCTTTGCAAGTGAAGCTGAGTTTCTTAAGATAGAAAATGCCCTACAGTAGCCAAGTGTCCCGTAAGTGTACATGTAAGTGTACCTTTCTTAATGAGGGAGGCAGGAGTGTTGACACAAGGAGAGAAGTAAGCAGGACGACCACAGCAGAGGGAGATGTGAAGACGCTGGCTATGCCCATGCTTCAGATGATAAACATGCAAGTCCAGGCATGCTGGAGCTATAGCTAAATAAGAAAGGATGGCTCTGCCCTAGACCGAAGGAACCTTCCCCTCACAGTGCCTCAACTTGACTCAACGATACTGATTTTGGACCTCTGGAGTTCAGAACTGCATGGATAAAATTCTCTTACTGTCAAGTTTATGGTCATTTATTATAATAGCCACAGGAAACTGATAATCCTGTAGGATTCTAGCCTCTCTGTGTGTGTATGCATGTGTTTGTTTCCGCTTATGAACGTGTCTTAATTACTTTTCTACTACTGTGATAAGGCACTGTGGGCAAAGCAACCTATATATTTTTTAAAAAGCCTCTAATGGTTGCTCACAGTTCCTGAGGGTTAGGGTTCATGACCATCATGATGGTTAAGCATGGCCGCAGACAGACAGGCATGCATCTGGAGCAGTGTCTGAGAATTTGCATCTGACCCATAAGTACCAGGCAGCAGAGCAGGGTTAGCATCATGTTATGGTTTGTATATGCTTGACCCAGGGAGTGGCACTATTAGGAAGTGTGGCCCTGTTGGAGTAGGTGTGGCCTTGTTGGAGTGGTTGTGTCACAGTGGGTGTGGGCTTTAAGACCCTCACCCTAGCTGCCTGGAAGCCAGTCTTCTACTAGCTGCCTTTGGAACAAGAGATGGAACTCTCAGCTTTTCCTGCACCAGGCCTGCCTGGACTCTGCCATGCTCCCGCCTTGATGATTATGGACTGAACCTCTGAACCTGTAAGCCAGCCCCAAATAAATGTTGTTCTTATAAGAGCTGCCTTGGTCATGGTGTCTGTTTACAGCAGTAAAACCCTAACTAAGACAGATCATTAACTTGGAATAGCTTAGGCTTTTAAAATGTCAAAGCCTGCCCTCAGTGACACACCTCCTCCAACAAAGCCACACCTCCTAATCCTTCCAAAACAGTTCTACGGGGGTGGGAGGGATGGAGGGGGGGAAGTACCAAGCATTTAAATATAAAAGCCTGCCAGGTGGTAGTGGAGCATGCCTATAATCCCAGCACTTGAGAGGCAAAGGCAGGCGGATTTCTGAGTTTGAGGCCAGCCTGGTCTACAGAGTGAGTACCAGGACAGCCAGGTCTACACAGAGAAACCCTGTCTCAGAAAAACAAAACAAAAGAATTTAAATATAAAAGCCTATGGGGAGGCATTCTTATTCAAACCACCACAGCACCATTGAAGGCCCCCCTCCCTCTCTCCCTCCATCCCTTCCTCCCTCCCTCTCTTCCTTTCCTATGTCAGAGACTGGGCTGAGAGAGCCTTACACACACCAGGCAAACAATCTACCCAAGAGCTGCATTCTAGTCCATTTGGCTTGATTGTAATGACGTTGAAGACATTCCCACCGTGCTGTTCCTCATGCCTCTCAACCATAGCAACCTGTAGAAGTGTGGCTTATGAAAAGCTGCCTTTCTTCCATATCCAGTGTCTCATACACTGGGTAAGTTGCCTGTAAGAAGATCACACAGAAAACTGGAATGTGCTGCAATGTTAATGCCTGCCCAAGTCTCCATCACCCAACAGCACAAAGAAAAACAGTGTCTACACAAAAGTCTCCTGGGACCATGAAGTCTTATGTAGTCCTTGAAGTAAGGTGTGTGTGTGTGTGTTCAAATGCATGCTTCATGTTTGCATATGCATATTTACACATGTGTATGTTGTGCCAATGATTGGACTATTTTATTCACAAGAAGCCATGGACTCCCTTCCACACAGAGAAGTAAGCTACATGGTCTTGGAAAACATTCATTTCTTGCTATTCACCAAGTGTTTCTGAGTGCTTTCTCTGATCATCCAATTTGCCTAAGTGTGACAAGAGACAAATGATGTAAAACCATACCTGCTGGTTGGCCTCGAGATGCCCACAATAGAGATGGGTTGAAAACCAGACCCAAATAAAGAGGTATCGGAGATACAGTCATCCGAGAGAGAAGTCATAAAATGCTATTATCCTTGAGTTTCTATTTCTACTTCTACCTTTCCTTCTACTCATTTCAAACAGAGAGCCAAGCCTCTCACTATTCGGTGCAAGGCCAAGAGCATTCTTGCCATTTACAAAATCTCATGCTTATTGTATATATCACTGTTGGGGCCTGAAGAGCTCTTTCTCCCCGACATCTACATCGCACCTTTAACTTGTCTGTCATGGTCTTTGAAAGCAAAGCCTTGGAGAGACAATTAGGTTGAACAGAGATTGCGGGGCTAGGACCTTCTCTGAGAACACAATTGAGAAACAATTGATTTTGCTATGGTGGTGCTTTCCCCTTTCGAAGTGCGGCTCAGTCAGGAAAGGCCATATGAGCATGTGGCAAGGAGATGACTACCTAAAAGCTGGAAAGCGAGATGTTCCATGTGGAGAACTAGAGTGCTGGTACCTTACATGTGGCCTGCTAACTGCAGAACTGTGGGAAAAGCAATATCTCTTTAAGTAGCTCTGTTAGAGCAATCTAGATGGATAGAGGGATCCTGGAGGCAGTGGAGGGTGAAGGGTTATAGCATCAAAGGGTGGAAGGGTGGCTTTCCCAACATGGAAGGGAGATAGATGTCCTACATACAGAAGACCGCTTATATCCCAGGTAAGCTCTGGGGCTCAGGAGAAATGGCTCCACAAAGGTGAGGGATGGCATAAAGGCTGACCACTGGCCCTGGTGTGCCCAGCCAAGGAAACAAGACAAGGTCTTTACTCTTGTCTAGGAAATACTAATCCATCATATAACCACTGAGGCATACAAGCCATGGGTCTCAATGGGGACTGGTGTACAGAGGCTTTGGCTCCATTTTCTATGGTTGCCAAAAAGCATCCTGCATTATTAGAGATGGAGAACTGGCTGTTTATGGCCCAGATGGAATATTCCAACTTCTTAGTGGGTTTAGAATCTTGGAATTTGGATTAAGTTGTTTTAAGTAAAGAACAGCATGTTTGTTTGTTTGTTTTTCAGGACAGGGTCTCATATATCCAGGCTGACCTCAGATTTGATATGTGGCTGAGGATGACATGGAATTCCTGATCTTCCTGCCTTCACTTCCCAAATTATTTGGGTTATATGCATATGCCATCATACTGAGCTTGGAATAGTGTTTTGGGTTTTTTGTTTGACTTTGTTTTGTTTTGTTTTTGTTTTAACTATACTTCAATTTAGGGATACAGAATTCTAACCAGTTCATCTAGGCATCCTACTGTATAGCTCATGATCCAGATTCATTGATCAATCCTGTGTTGTTCAAAACCACTCCAAAACTTAATGGGTTTTGATTCAAGTGCACACCTAGTTCGTTCCCCAAACCTGAGACATCACACAATAATCTCTTCTCATCCTAGAAGCCTGCCTCACTGCTCAGGATCAGAACAACCTTGCACGTCCACACACCCAGTGTTGATCTCTATGCTGCAGTCAGTACTCTTTGTCTCCTCCACTGTGATGTTCAACATATGTCCCTCATCTATCATGACTCTGGGCTTGAGAGGCTCACTGTGTAACTGGAGATTTTATGGCAATAGCCTGGGCTCTGGCAGCTCTAAGCAGGATACCTGTCCTGATATGCAAATTAGAGTCCACTCTGGTGCGAAGCAGATAATGGAGATTATCCAGTGTGGCCTGGTTGGGAAGAACAGATGAGTGGGTGCAGTGACCCCAAGTTTGTCTTCAGGGTACCTCTACGAACTTTAAAGTAGAGGAAGAATTGGCGCAAGCTTGGGAGATGTGCATAGGTAGCAGTCCTGGCATACGTGGGATCTGATGATGCCAGTCTCAGCTCTGGGTATTCAAGGTGGTCCAAAGAAGTCCATGCCAGTGGGGACAAGCTGAAGCTCAGAAGAGTCTTTTCCAGGACACACTTTCTCCCTCGTGGATAACTGGTCTCTGCTGGGAAAATGTAGGGCCGATCCTTTGAGGTTCAGGCGCTCTTAGAAGCCAAGATGATTGAAGAGGAGAGGTTAAGGACAATTCCTTACCTCCATGGCATCAGGTGAAGTAAAGGAGATAGGGAGCCACTAAAGGAAGTCACAGACACCAAATTTCCATTCCTGCTTCTAGCTGTTTTAAGACAACTTCCCAGATATACTATATAGATAATACCATATGTGATGTGATGTGTGTGTATGTGTATGTATATATATATATATATATACATACATACATAGTGAGGAAGTAATGATTTTTAGCAAAAGCATTTTCTATGTAGGTTTTGTCTCCTCACCTTGGATCCTGTCCCCTCCCACTCCACCCTAGTGCATCCCAGTATCTTCACCTTGGAGCATTTTCAGTGCTGATTTGGCAACTCTGATCCAGGGACAGGTTCCAGTCAATGAGAAGAGACAGGGAAACCACTGGGATGAATCATAGCAGGCCTTTGGGGAAAGGCACATCTTATTGAGGATCCCCAAGTAAAGGTAAGATTTTCTTTAATAAATATTTTACTTCGCAAATAGACCAACACTCTAGGGACTTCCAGTGACCTTTCTCATTTACAAAGCAGGATCACTTTCATGGAAAATCTGACTGAACAAGTTCTTTTAATACATTTTTAAAAAACTCATCTCATTAACATGGGCTTCATTACTCTAGAATCGGAAATATCCACATAAGCAAGAACATTGGTGCTGTCCACAAGGAACTCGGTAGCTCACATTATACAAAGCCTGTTTTGTCTTACAAGCTTTTCAGGTACATACCAACCCCAATCTGAAGAAAAGGATGTGGTAGTTACTTCTTTCATGCCTAATACCTGACAAGAAGCAACTAGATTTGCTCTGTCCCAGGGCTGGAGTATAGAGTCATCTTGGTGAGGAAGTCATGGTGGCTCTCAGGCAGGAGGATCACAAAACTGCATGCTCACCTCTTGGTGGATCAGGAAATAGAGGAAGTGGAGGGCTGGCATACTATTGGTTTTTTCTTCTCTTTCTTTTAACCTGGTCTAGAACTGTAGCCCACCAGGATGGCGCTGTCTTCTTTCAGGGTTGGTCTACCTGGTTCAATGAATGCTTTCCGAAAATAACTCCCCAGATACACACACGCACACACACACACACACACACACACACACACACACACACACCATGCCATATATATATACACACACACACACACACACACACCATGCCATATATATATATATATATATGTGTGTGTGTGTGTGTGTGTGTGTGTATGTGTATATGTGTGTGTGTATATATATATATGCTGTTATATTATGTGCCCCCATAGAAGTTTGGAGGATAGAGGGCAACTTTCAAGAGTCAGCTCTCTCCTTCATGACATAGGCATCATGTCATCCAGCTTGCTGACATGTGCTGTTATCCACTGAACCATCTCACAGGTCCCAGGCAGTTCTGAATTGAATCAAATTGAGAATCAAAACAAACTATCTCAGAAGGGAAGTCATTCGGCCCACATCCAGGTCCTCTTTTAATTTTATTTCTTTACCAAACCATAGTTGATTGCGAGGGATCGTCTTGACAGTTAGGCATCACTTAGCTGCAGACCTTGCTCGTCCTGAATTTTTCTCTAAACTTTTGCTCTGAGATAATAAGATTGAAACTAAACTTTATTAAGCAAGTTGAAAACGTAAAGAAGATGCAATTGTGGGTTTTAAGTTGGTTAAGCGAATAAATCTGGGAAGACTGCTGTAAGAGGATCATTTGTAAAATGAAAAGAAGCCGGGGGGTGGGGGGGGAGAGACAGCTCAGGCTGTTTAGTTTAAGAAGGGTCTCAAGACTATGACAGGTTGGCTGGCCTGGAACTCACTAAGTGGACTGGGCTGGCCTTGAACTCATGGAAATCCACATGAATGCTGGAGATAAAGGTGTGTGTGCCCTCACACCTGGCCAATTTGTTTGTCACGAGAACCCAAGCTTCATTCCCAGAAGACAGATGGGAAAACAGGATGGTATAGTGGTAAGCAATGCAATCCTAGGACTGGGGAAGCAGAGGTGGGTGGACCCCTGGGCTCCTGGCCAGCCAGTGCCATGTGATTTGTGAGGTCTGAGTCAAAGCAGCCTGTGCCTATGTGGATAATCAAGATGGAGAGCCACCGAGGAAGACACCTGAAGGTTCTCTCTGACTTCCAGATGAATGTACAGACATGTGGGTGCACAGTCCCCCCCACATTCACACCCAAATAAACCCAGTGGTATTGGTGAGCTAACAATTCAGTGTGATCAAAAGATATTGATTAGTCAGCCAACTGGGATAATTATTTTTGTTTATTTGCTAAAGAAAACTCTCAAAGGGCCTTTATCATCCAACACTTGATTGACCTATCTTGAGTTCCTATATACTGGAAAGAGGTAAAAATTGGATTTCTTTGAAGTGGAGTCCATAACTCGAAACTTTTCATTGATTTAGTCTGGCTTCATACCCAGTTAGTTCTTATAAAAGTGACACTTGATTATATTTCTCTGCTTGGCTCTGCTCTGAAACAACAGTACACAGACATCTGACTTGATCCGAAGTGGGAAAAAAATCCCAAATCCCTAACTTTCATAGAAAAAATAGAGATGCATTGCCCCATGCTGGAGAAATAAGTGTGTGGCCATTCATCGTTTAAAGAAAATTGAAGGGCTCAAAGCATTGCATGCCATGAATTATAAAAGAGCCCAATCTTGGCTTATAAGATTTTAGGACAGGCACAGAAGAGTGAGGCGCACCGTGAAAGGCAGATAAAGGGAAGGAGCTTTTACTGCAAGAAGACTTTCCTTTATTTAACAACAACAACAAAAAAAGAAATCTGTCTTTTCCGAGAGTTTATTTTCTGAAGCACAAAACTATAAAACACAAAAGAAAGATTAAGAGGATTGTATTTAAGATAATAGATCAGTTGCTCAGGGTCCCATGGTTTGGAGAGAGAGAAAAGAAGGAAGAGAAGGAGGAGGAGGAGGAGAAGGGACAGAGACAGGGGAGAAGGAAGAGGAGGGGAAGGGAGGAAGGGAAGGGGGAGAGGAAGGGAGGGGAGAGAGACAGTTCTTGGTGTGAGATGGAAGATAGCTGAGGAGACTCCGTACTCCTCAGCTTCTAGTCCACTGGTTTTTGTGAGTCCTCGCTATTCTTCGATCATGGTGTCAGCCTTATAAAACACAGATTAAAAACCAATTTTCTTGCAAGACTTGTCATCATGTTTAGTATTCTTTCTCTGTCTACTTTGTATACTGTAAGTTGCCTGGGATACAAAAAAAAAAAATTCTCCTTAGGGGAGAGGACAGAGGGAGAAAGTGCTGGGAGAAACAACTGGAATTGGAAGAGGCAATTTGGGGGCAAGATAGAAACCTTGCAATGGGAACCCCCAGGAATCTATGACGGTGACTGTACCTAAGGCTCCTACCAATAAGGGATAAGAGCCCGAACCAGCCATCTCCTGTAGCCAGGCAAAACCAGTGGAGGGAGTGGAATACCAACCCAGACACAAAACCATCAACCTATAATTTGTCCTGTGAACAAGATGATGCAAAACTTGTAGGAGTGGCCAATAACTGGTCCAGTTTGAGACCTGTGCTAAGAGAGGGAGCCTACCACTGACAGCCTAGAGGGCCAGAAACCAGAGGCTGGACAGCCTGGAGACCTAGGATAGAACCAAACACAACTGGAAAAAAAAACAATGAAATAATTGCTAATGATATTCTGCAATACTCATAGATTGTTTTCCAACCCACTTGTCCTCAGAGAGGTTTCAGTAAGTAACAGAAACAGATGCAGAGACCCACAGCCAAACATTAGGCGTAGTTCAGGGAAACCTGCGGATGAGGAAGAGGAAGGATAGGATTGTAGAATCAGAGGGATCACGGACACTACAAGAAAACCTGCAAAATCAGCAAGCCAGGATCATAGGGGCTCACTGAGACTGAACGGACAGTACTGGAGCCTGCATCGGTCTAGGCCCTCTGTATACATGTTACAGTTGTGTACCTTAGTTCTTCTGTGGGAACCTAACAGAGCGGGGTGAGCTGTTTCTGACACTTTGCCTGCTTTTAGGACCCTTGTCCTCCCTACTGGGTTGCCTCATTCAGCCTTAATCTGAGGGTGGGAGCCTAATCTTATGGCGACTTGATATGCCTTGTTTGGTTGATGGCATTCTTGGTAGGAAACAGAAGAGGAGTGTGGAGGGGATGAAGGAGGTAGAGAGCAGAGGGAGGGAGGGAGGGAAGGAGGGAGGGAAGGAGGGAGGGAGGGAGGGAGAGAGAGAGGGAGGGAGAGAGGGAGGGAGGGAGAAAAAACTGCAGTCAGAGTGTAAAATATGAGACAATAAATTAATAAAAAAATCAAACATTTTCTAGAGTTAGAGAAATTAAATTTTTTTTCCTTAAAAAAGTTAGTGTCCTTGGGTTGTAACCATCAGCAGGCAGAGGCAGGATTCCTTGAGCCCAGTTTGGCAACCAGCCTTCGCAATAGAGTAACACCTATCTCTGAAAAATAAATAAAATTGAAATCCTTTTAGCTGCCTCCCAGAATTTGATCCTTACATCTTTTTTCTGGCGTGAGGACTTTGCATGAGAAAGGGTGAGAACTAAGAAGAGCTGAAGAGCTACTGCACCAGAGTGGCAGGGATCACCTGCAGGGAGCACTTTATCAGCCTCTAAGGGAGGCTCGAGCCTCTTGGCCATGGAGAACACTACTACAGGAGGCCTTCTTCTCTAAGAGTGACCATCAGACTTCCTGTCCCCACCTAATTTTCAAGGTCACCAATACACAGTCGTTGGGGTATGCTCTACCTCTTGGACAGTCCTCTTGCCTGTCTCCAGTAGATGCCAGTGCTCCAGTATTTCCCACAGTTGAGTGTGACTTCAGGTCAGTTCAAGAGTTTGTTAACTTTCAGGTGCCTTCTGGGAGGCAGAGGCTGGAATATTGCAACTTCTAAGGCCAACCTGGGCTACATGGTAAGTTCCAAAGCATCCTGGGTTACTGAATTGGAACTCTGTATCCAACAGACAAAACCAAACCAACAAAACCAAAACAAACAAAAATCCACATTCAGATTGACTAGGTCTGGCAGTGTCTGAGGTGCCACATGGTTACCAAAGTGACACAGATATTGTTAGCCCAGGACTGTGTGTGTCTTTGAGCAGCTGCTTCCAGTCAAGGTGACCCTTGTGGTCAGCTTCCTTCCTTTGTAATTTTGAGACAGGGTCTCTCATTGATCCCAGAACTTGTTGATTCTACTAGAATCAAAGTCCCCAGGGATTCTCCTGCACCCATTCCCTACCCCAACCCCCAGGATGGGATCACAGGCATTCACCACTATGCCTGACTTGACTTTTTTTTAAAGCACGTTTCAGGGATTGCATTGAGAGCCTTGTGCTTGCCAAGGCAAGAGCTCCTGACTCAGCCACCTCTGCTGCCCTATCCCAAATGTGGACAGTCGGTCATCTTCTTCAGAACATAGTGACATAGAAGCACATACTTATGAAATCTGGAGAACTGGGTTAGCCCAGGAACCTGTTTTCTCCATGTATAAAATGGGCGGTCCTAGTCCCTGCATGCAGAATGTGGTCGAGAGGAATGAGAATGTGTCTGCTAATACAAATGACAAAGTGCTAAGTATTAATTAATCTATAATATCTCTCAGACACTTAAAAATGTGTGTAAGGGAAAGACTTTCTGTGCCCACTCTATAAGGGAGGAGACACTGTTCACATCTCTGGGTGCAGGAAGAGCTCCCTGGGCTGCATTTTATAGACGGGCAGGTTGGTGTACTCTCAGGGACATAGCCAAACTCCATCTTACTCTGGGATTCCTTGTCTCAGTTGTGACAGCTACAGACTCCTCGGGACTCCAGCGAGCTGCCCATCCACTCCCCTTACTCTCTCTCTCTCTCTGTGTCACTGTGAATACCTTTCTCCGAGGACCTAGCTTTCTCCTGAGCTTGCTTGGCAGAGCCCTTCTCTGACTATTTCTGGCTCAACGCTGATCATCCAGAGCAGCGGTTCTCAACCTTCCTAATACTGTAATCCTTTAATACAGTTTTTCGTGTTGTGGTGACCCCCAACCATAGAATTATGTTGTTGCTAGTTCATAACTTGAATTTTGCTAGTTATGAACCATAATGTAAATATCTGATATGCAGAATATTTGATATGCAGACCCTGTACAAGGATTATTTGACTTTCAAAGGGGTTGTGACCCACTGGTTGAGAACTGCTGATCTAGAGGAAATGTCAGGGGGAATATTTGTCCTCTAGCTCTTCTGTATCTATTGACAACACAATACCTGGTTTCTGTGCTCCAGACGTAATGCCAATAGAAACAAACTCTGGCCATGACTTCTATCCCTACCTAGCTGAGACAAAGAGAAGATATGAGGTAGGTATGCACACTAGCTATGTAAGTATTTGATATGGATACTGTTCATACTTATAAAGACACTCCAATCATACCAGAGGCAGAATAAAAGTACAACAGTTACTTATAATTTAAAATTAATGACCTATCTCAATGTCTGTAGGAGCTTGTGACCAATTCATCAACTTCATCCTTCCATTGTGTAAGAGGGATGAAGATGGAAATTTGGTCATCATTGCACAGTAGGTGAACTTAATTTTGTGTACATTTCTACTGTCTGGTTTGCAGTTGCTTTAAGAAAGCAGGCCCAAGTTTTCCGGAAGTGGTCAAGGGTTGGGCGTGTGCCTCCTGGCTAGGCCCAGCCAGGTTGAAAGAAACTCTTGACATGCTTTCTCTAAGCTAGGAACCACGCAGCTGTCTTTCTCTAGGGAAGCTCCCCATGAAGCCTTGCACCACGTCAGGGAGAATGAGATCTTATGTCATAAGGGTATTCTCAGTTGATCAATGTGAGAGCTTCCTGGAGGTCAGCTTTCTGATAGGATGCTGAGAGCATTCTAAGGGATAATCCATCCCATTTTAGACTTCCATTATGAAAACATACTTTACTCACTCCCTTATGTAGCCAGCCTTGTTCCAGCACGTTACACACAGGAGTTAACTCTTGAGAATGCAGCACCACACGAGCGCCTGAGCTTATATTATAGGAGAATAGGTGAAAGTGTAAACAGACAACATCAATTCATTGCAGTAAGTGTAGGTAGAGGACATATATGAAAGTGTAGCAGCTATGATGGAACTGTCATGATTGAGCATATAGGTTTTATAATAATGGAGGCCAGGTGTGCTTGGTTCTTCTATCTAGCTGTGAATCATTTATTCTTCTGGCGGTGATGCCTGGGACATGTTCGCCTACCATAACAACAATCAGTCTGTGTTTTCTTCTGGCTCTTAATGGATGATGGGGCAGGGGCCTATCAAAGAGCCTCAGTGTCCCACTGTAAGTAGCTTGTCCCCCAACCCTCTTTTCTGTCACCAAGATGGTGAACTCAACAGGATTTAGAACCTGGGAGACAACCCCTGGGCACATCTGTGAGAATGTTTTCAGAGACATTGCACTGAGGAGGGAAAATCCAACCCGAATGAGGTCCCACCATTCCTTGGGCTATGGCCCAGATTATATGCAAAGAAAGCAATCCCAAAGAGAATCTGCATTCACCTTTCTCTGAGTCTTGGCTGTTGACACAGTGTGACCAGCTGCTTCTTCTACGGCTGTCACAACACCTTCCTCACCTAGAGCCAAGGGAAACCTTACTCCCTTTAGATGCTCTTCCTAGGGACCCTGTCCCAGCAGTGAGGAAAGAAACTAATTCAGACTCTAAATGCCACTAACACCTGCTTGTTTTCATTCTGCTTGGAAATTCTTTAATTCCTTCTAAGGAAATCTCTTGATCATGACATATATATTTAACAAAGCCGCATGAACATGGAAGAAGAGCGTTGAGAACTCCTGCATTGCCCTGTACGTGTAGAGGATGCATCTCTTCGACACCTCTCAGTTATCATTCTTGATCATAAAACATATGAGTGACATGTGACATCATGACCACCCAGTCCATAACCATGGAGGGGACCCAACCATGATCACAATGCAATGTTACACATTAAATATTCATCTTGAACATTTCAAAACCATTTAATGTGGCCTGGAGAGGTGGCTCAGCCAGTCAAAGCCTTTGTTGTTTTGGCAGAAGACTTGGGTTCGAGACCCAGGACCTACATGGTAGCACACAATCACTATTAACTTCAGTCCCAGGGAATTGATGCCCTCTTCTAACCTCTGCAGGCACCAGACATGCGTGTAGTGCACAGACATACAGTCAAGCAAGACATTCTTGTACATAAAGTAAATATAAAAATAAAAAAAAATTAGTGCGTTATAGTAAGGAGAAGGTTATGACCAAATTATTTCTCTGATGTCACAAAAAGTTATATTAATAGTTGCCGTGTGACAGTGTAGCGGCTCTCATGAGCTAGGCAAGCTCTGCTGTCTGCTGCTGTTAAATGTGAGTCCCTAAGGCAACACAGCTTCATGACCAGGCCGCTCGTCCTCCCAGGGCTGAGGAGGAAGTGAACATGATGAAGCACCCTCCGGCCAACACGATTCCTCCCGAAAAGACGAGCTGCAGGACTCCCACTTAGGCTAGAATTCTGACTCCTGGGGATCTTCAGGAAGATAGGAATTTTCTCTTCGCAGGGTGTTCACATCGTATTTTACCATATATTCCAGAGCCTAGAATATGAAAAGCCTTTCCCTCTCCCCTGCATCTTAGCATAGTTTGCCATCCACGTTCAAACATGAGCCTTCAGAGACAGCTGAAATTATCCAGTATCATCCCTTGCCTCAAGCAAACCAAAGAACATGATTTAGAAAATATCACTTTAACAAAGGTCAAGTTCTCATGCAGCCAAGGCTGGCCTGCTACTCCTGGTCCTTGCCTCCATCTCCCAGTTGCTTCCAACACAGACATGTTACCATCATGCTTTGCTGGAATGATCTTGGATTCCCATCTGAATTGTACGTTAGAGACGGACACTCTCACGTGACTATTAAAAAGTAGAAGAATCTGGACTGCCACGTACTATGTAACCACAGCCACAACAAAAACCAGATGTCTGGACTCTTATCTATCCCATATACATATAAGTACAATATATGTGTATATAAGAAGCCTGGCCTTGGGCAGCTTCCAAAAGCACCATGGCAGATTCCACGTGGAAAATGCCAAGGCCTGGGCACTTGCTGATGTATATCCTGAAGCTAATGGCTCCCTGCCACAGATACTTATAGGCAAAAGGGATGGAGAAAAAAGCAAGACAGAAATTCCAACCTGAAAGTGACCCAAGTCCTAAACATGAATCGACTCACAAGTCGCTCAGATGAAGTGAGTCTACAAGGGAACATCACCAGCGGGACCAAGGCATCAGAATGGCGCCCAAAGGAAGGATGTCATCTGGAGTTTTACAAAGGTGTAAAACTCTTACACACATTTGCCTCTCTCACCAATCAAGTTGCCTTCTATAAACTATGATTGCAGTGCCTGGCGCATTGTGTTCACGCTGCAGGTGAGAAAAAAAGCTGGATCTTAGGCATGTGAACCACACTGCCTTTGGGTGTCTGATTGGAGGAGTACCTTGCAGCAATTTTGAAGCATATCTCTTTAACTCTCTCATTCTTTATTCTCTTCTCTATTAATAATCTGCAATTCGGCGTAGAGGGGACCCCTCACCCCAGTCTCCAGGACACTTATTAACCTCTCAGTTTTCATCTCATTGTCTCCCAGCTCTGCATTTGGAGCCATTTCTTCAAATCAATTTTTCAGCTCACTAGTTTCCGTTTTAAATTAGGGCTTAAGCTGCAGTTTGGAATGACTTCACGTTTTATGATATTTTTAGGACTTGAGATATTTCTTGCCTTTGTCTATTACTTTTATTCTTTTATCCAGATATTAAATCTCTCTTTTATATCCTTAAAGAATTAAACCTTACCCGATTTTTTTTTTCCGTGAGTCACCGATATTTAAGCATAGTTGGGTTTGACATTTCTAGGCCTTGTTCCTCCTGGTACTTGTGGGTGGTGGCTTGTTCTTTGTGACTTGTGACTCAGATTCATAGTTGCTAGTAGTAATTCTTTTTGGAGCGATGGGTAATTCCTTCTGGGTTTTCTAGAAAGTATGTGTGCATCCCCCCCCCGCCCCCCGCTTCTCCTGTGATACTGAGAATTGAAGCTAATGTGTTGGCTTCTTCTAGGCTCCTGGAAACATGACCACTCCACAGTGCTTTAAAACTAATTAGTTTGAAGGTTAAAGATAGCAAAGGAGGGGCTTTTGGCAGGAATTCGACCAAAGTCAGCTTTCAACTATAATTTTCTTCCCTTCGCCGAGAGACACAGAGCCAAGTTGGAGGCATTTCCCTTGAAGTTTAGTCCTGGTCTGTCCTTCCTAAGAGAGAGGTCCAGGGGCACCCCAGATTTATATAGTGTCCCACATTATGGTCCTACTCTGGGTACCAGGCCTGTGTCTGTTCTCTTCCTGTACTTCATACGAGTCTGGAGCTTTGCCCAGGAACACCAGGGCCAGCTTTGCACAGCCCTGGTCTCCTGGGTTGGAGTTGTCTCTTCCTCCTCTGGAAGGGACTCTGGCCCGGAGACCAGGCTCACACCATCCAACACAGTCCCCAGGGTAAACAGTTGACATTTAAACTGGTTCTGTCGTGATATTGTGCAATTTACTTTAATGTTTTGAAATTCTAGATAGTTCTACTTGATTTTATAAGATGTGATTCAACATACATGTGGGGTTTTTTTTTTTTCATGAATTAAAACGAAGATTAGCTTTTCACTTCTTTAAGGAATAGGTAAGAGCCATTTCTGGGCTTCCTTGTACCAAGGGAGTAAATTCCTTTGAAACCTTCTCTGTAGTTTCTTTTGTTTTTGCATGTTTGTTGTTTTGTTTGTTTGTTTTGACACAGGGTTTCATTGGGTAGCCCTGACTGCCTGGGAACTCATTCTGTAGACCAGGCTGGACATGAACTCAGAGATCCACCTGCCTCTGCCCTCTTTCTTCTTTTCTTCCTCCTTCCTTTTTCTTCCCTCTCTCCTTCCTCCTCCCCTTTCCCTCCCCTTCCCTCTCCCCCCTGTTCTCTCTCTCTCTCTCTCTCTCTCTCTCTCTCTCTCTCTCTCTCTCTCTCTCTCTCTCCCTCTCTCTCTCCATCCCAAAGCATATGTAGAGGCCAGAGGACAACTTGTGGCAGTTGGTTCTCTCCTACCACTGTATAGGTTCCTGGCATCAAACTCAGGTGATCAGTCTTGGCAGCAGGTACCCTTGTTCTCTGAGCTATCCCACTAGCCCTGAGCTATCCCACTAGCCCTGAGCTATCCCACTAGCCCTGAGCTATCCCACTAGCCCTGAGCTATCCCACTAGCCCTGAGCTATACCACTGACCCTGTATTCTTTCAGATTGTGGTAAAATATCCATATTATCAATTTGACAACATTAGCTATTTTTAATGGTACATAAAGTACATTAAAATGATTTCACGGCCACCATCTATCGATGCCTACAACATTTTATCATTTCACACTGTGACTCTGTACACATTAAACTGTGCAGCCTTTTTCTTCCCGACATGCCTTGTAACCACCACCATACTTCCTGTCTCTATAAATCTGACCATGGAGGTACCTCCAGCCAAGGAATCAGGCAGCATTTCTCAGTCAGTATAATGTCTCCAGAGTTCATCCATGGTGAACTCTGTGTATATAGTGTTGGACACTGTTCCATTGTCAGCGTATGCTCTAGTCCATCCATCCAACCATTTGCTTGTTTCTCTCTTTTGGCTACTGTGCATAGCAAGGCTTTTGAGATTAATGTACAAATGTCCTTTCAGTTTGGGGGAGTATGTACCCAGGACTTGGACAATTACTGGATCATGCATTTAATTTTTGAGTCGTTCACTCTCCTGAACTCTTTTTCCAATGGCAGCACTGTTTTACATGCCCAACAGCACTGCTTAGAGATTCTAATTTGTCTATATCTTGGTTAACTCTAATTACTTCTCATTTTTAAAAATTACATTTATTTATTTGTTTGTTTGCTTGCTTAGTGTGTACATGTGTGGGTACATGCTTGTCATGGTGCATATGTGAACATCAGAGGGCAATCTTGGGATTGAACTCAGCTCCTCAGGCTTGCCAGCAGGATCCTTTACTCAATAAGCCATCTAACCAGCTATAGTTTTCTTTTTTTTTTTCAATATAGCTCCTAAAGAGTATAAAATGGTATCTCTTCCTTCCTCTAACTCCTCTGAGATCCACTCCCACCTCCCTATCCCTCACCTTTATGTCTTTTTTTAAAAAATAACAATTAACTCCTTTTTGCTCTGCCCATATACCTCTGAGTGTGGGACATCCCCCGGTGCCCTGCTGACCTCCAGGAGCCCCACCCTTCAAGAACACTGACGCCTCCCCGAGAAGCTAGCAACCAGTCTAGCTCTCCAGTTAAGGTTTGTGATCCCCTTTCCACTCCATGCTACAATGTTGACTGACTGACTTTTATTTTTGGCTTACTTCCTTTTTTTTTCCATTTTGGTTTTAGAGGCATGGTCTCTCTATGTAGCCCTGGCTATCTTGGGGCTTGTTATGTAGACTAGGCTGGCCTTGAACTCTCAGAGATTCACCTGCCTCTACCTCCCAAGTGCTGGGGATTAAAGGAATTTCTCTCTCTCTCTCTCTCTCTCTCTCTCTCTCTCTCTCTCTCTCTCTCTCTCTCTCTCCTTCCTTCCTTCCTTCCTTCCTTCCTTCCTTCCTTTCTTCTTTCCTTTTTTCTTTAGTGTGTGTGCACGCACGTATGTGTGCCTACATGTATGCATGCAAGTGCGTGTGTTTTGTTATATACCTCAGAGCAGAATGTTGGAATTAAAGATATGTGCCTGACTCTCTCTCTCTCCCTCTCTCTCCCTCTCTCTCTCTCTACATATATATATATGTATATGTATATATATGTATATGTATATATGTATGTGTGTGTACATGTGTATATGTACACACACATATACATGTATGTACATGTGTGTATATACATTTACATATGCATACAATATATTTGATCACATTCACCCCAACTCCTCTCAGATCCACCCCAACCCTCTTTCAATTTCACCTTCTATATTTTTTTCTTATAACCCTTTGAGTTCAATTAGAGCTTTCTACATACCCATGGGTGTAGGGCCATCCACTGGAGCCTATTTGACCTACTTGGGGCTGTACTCTTAATGTAACTCTGTCTTCCCCAGCAGCCTTCATCTGTTGGCAGCTCCTTGGTTAGGGGTGGGGGTTGAGACCCTGACCTGCCGTGCTAGAATGTTGACTGCCTTGGCCTTGTGTAGGCCTTGAGCTCATGATCAGCTATTGTAAATTCCTGAGTGTAGCAGTGCTGCCATGTTCAGAAAACATCCTGGTCCTCCCAGACCTCCATCTCTGATAATGTAACTGTCCTCTCTTCACAATGTTCCTTGAGCACTCCTGGACAGTGAGGTGAGGGAACACTGTGATGTAAATGTCCCACTTATGGCTGAGAACTCCTGAGATCCTTCTCTGGGCATTCACCAGTTACTTCTGTTAAGCACTGTTTACTGCACAAAGAAACTTGCTCCAATGAGGAAGCTTTTACCAAAAGTTGCAATCTTTACTGCTCCATGGCCATAGAGATAATAATGCAAAGTGCGCTTTGCTGCTATGTCTTTGTAGCAGAACAGTAGTAGTAAGTTTGCCCCTGGGGCTGGCCAGGGAGCTCCGAAGTCATGGCTTTCTTGATCAAGTTTGCAGAAACAGAAACACATTTCCTCCTGGGGAGTGGACCTTAAGTCCAACCAGAAAGCAGATGACTACCCGACTGTCACACATGCCACGACTGCATTCATGGGCATACTTTACCAGAGTTCACAGCCGGGTAAAGCTGTTTATGACTTTTCCAGAAATCTGTGTAGACCTTCTAGTCACCAGAATCTAGTGCTATCAAAGCTAGCCAGCAGGGGGGAGCTTCCTGGTTAGCTCCAGATTGATTGCCTCATGTCCTGTAACCAAAAGTGAGTGTCGTCTTGGGCAATTTGATTTTACCATCATGTTCTGGTGAACAAACCTGGCCCACAGATTATGGAGTGTACCCCACACCAGGCACTAAGCTTTTGGTTTTGTTTTGGTTTTTGGAGAAATGTCATCTCCTGTGTTGGATAATTCCAATTAATGCCCCCTCTGGGTCTCCCTCTCTCTTATACGTGTCTAGGAAGCTTATATAGTAGTAGGTTTCCATATGGCTTTTCCAGATACAGTTAGTGTTAATTATCCTTCTCCATCTCTTCCTCTCATGCACCACACCCTCCCATCCCTCTCCCTGCCTGTGGGGAGGTATTTATTTCATTGTGGTTTTGATTTGCCTTTCTCTGGGATCCAGGGATTCCCTGTAGGATGTTGTTCTTGTATGCTCTCATGAGAAAGGGCTGGCTTCCCAGGGATGGCCTTTGATTTTATGAGCTACTTAGTTCTTACCCAGTACTCACAGGACAATGTAATACGCCTTTGTTCTTTCTCTTTGAGCCCCTCTATGATTGTGGGTGTTGTCTAGTTCCGCCATCATCAAAGACATTTAAAAAGAGCTGACTGACCAGTTTCTGAGGCCCAGTGGGCAATTAGCTCCAGAGCTCCTCTTAGATTGGCCCCATCACTGTGCAGGGTGTACATGCTCAGTGTTGGAGAATGTGTCAGACAGAGAGGACCAAATGGTGCAGCAGATTTACAACGATAGCAAATGTCTGCCTATGGGCTGTGCTCAGGAAAACTTACAAGCTTTGGGGCCGCAGGGACAGGGCATGAGGAATCCACAAAGCTGCTTAAAGACAGTTACAGCTGACCAGGGAGCCAGACTTCAGGTGGGAGCTGACAGTTGCCAGGAGCAAGGCTCTTAGAAGGCATCTTCAAAGAAGTACTGGAAGTGGAGAATTTCATACGCCATTTTGTGAGCAAGTCAGCCCAAGAAGCAGTTACAGGCAGATCAGTGTGTATGCCTTATTCTGAGGACAGTGAACCCACACAACACAATCTGATTCTCTCTTATGTATGCCTGATCCCAAACTGAGCTTCACAGGCCATCCCCAGCAAGTGAGCCCCTTCTCATGATAGGCACACAGGAACAACAGCAAAGAGGGATCTCCTCGAGTCCCCCAGAGAAAGGCAAAGTCAAAACCGTGAGGTCAAATTAGATCGTCATAAAATATAAAGTTCACGAATCTCAAATGGAGCAGTGAGATCCAAATCACCAGACACTGTTTTAGATTGAGCCATGGCTGGCTGGTGAGACAGCCTAGAGCAGTGGTTCTCAGCCTTCCTAATGCTGCGACCCTCGAAAACTGTCCCTCATGTTGTGGTGACCCCCTAACTTTAACATTATTTTTGTTGCTACTTCATAACTGTCATTTTGTTTCTGTTATGAATCGTAACGTGATTCTCTGTGTTTTCTGCTCGTCTTAGGCAAATCCCAGGGAGCCAAGACCCACAGGTTGAGAAACACTGGCCTAGCAGTTAAAGGTGTTTGCTGCCAAGCCTGATAATTTCAATTTGATCCCTAGAATCCAAAACCTAGATGGAAAGGACCAACGCTTGGATGCTTTCTGTTATCTTCTGACCTTTCTTCACACAAGCCCCACAACATGAGCATGCCCCCACCATGCTAAGTTAATAGAAATATAAGAATAAAATAAGCGGTTTTAGGGAATGCTGTTTTCAAGTCTTACTGTAATTAGCCTGTGAAAGGAGAATGGAGCTTCTAAGGAATAGTGGCTTCTTAAGAAGGTAAATGGCCCACCCCAAGCCTCATTTGTACTTAATCTCTCAGCTCTGCCTTGAATTAGCGGGGTGTAAATGACTGACATCTTACTGCAGAGTCTGGATAACCATAGTGGGCTGAGATTTAGCTACTGTGAATGTGTGATTATGCCATATATCAATCATAATTGCCACAGGATGGTAAATAACATTTGCTACTGGTTTCTTTTACTTTTGTTCAGTAAAAGATGCAAAGTCAAGCTCCATAATGTTTTTACACATCTTAAACAACTTGAGAAAGGCGATTTATCATGTTGCATCTATTTTGTTTCAAAGTTGGAGACTTCCTCATGCCAACTACAACATCCAATTGTACAAATTCTAAGTCGCTGGATTGTTGTGGGGGAGGGAAAATTAGGTGTGTTTGTGTGTGCAGATGCGCACGTGTGTTGAGCTGTGACTGTGTGTGGATGTAGGTAGGGAGGCCAGAGGACAATCTCAGATATCTTTTTTCAGTTATACTCCATATTTTTGAGGCAAAGTCCCTCACTTTTTTTTCTTTTGCACATGTATGTGTGTGTGACGTGAATGTATGTATGCACATTCCCAAGTGTGTGGATGCATATGTATATGTGTGTGTGATATGCAGAAATTTATTACATTCCCAAATGTGTGAGCATGTGAGTGTGATATGCATATATATATATATATATATGCACATTTCCAAATGTGTGTGTGTATGTATGTGTGTTTGTGCGTGTGTGTGTGTGTGTGTGTGTGTGTGTGTGTGTGTGTGTGTGTGTGTGAATTCAGGCTGGAAGTAAACATTAGGTGCTTTTCCTGATCACACTCCAAGGAGGCAGTTTCTCTCCCTGAACTTGGAGCTTACCAGTTTAGTTGGTTTAGCTAGTCACCTTGTTCAACATATCCTTCCCATCTCCCTGAGTGCTGAGTTGTACCTGGAGCTATCACACCTGCCTGACTTTTACATTGGCTCTGGAATCCAAACTCTGGTTCTCACACTAGCACTCTGGTCTCTCACTTTTTACCTAGCATTTGAAGATGAGTTGGGTGAGCTGGCCGGTGAGCTCCAGGCCTGTCTCTGTGTTCCACCTCTGGGATTATAAGCACAGCATCACTGGTGAGCTCCGGGCCTATCTCTGTGTTCCACCTCTAGGATTATAAGCTTTTCACTACTCGCTTTTCCACCGAGCTTTGGAATTCAAACTCAGGTCTTCATGATTGTGCCACTAACATTTTACCAACTGAGCCATCTTCTGAGTCCACAAGTCAATCAATATCTTAAGGTTTTTTCCTCTATCTTTCCTTCATCCCCCTCTCCTACAAGTCCCCCGACCCTTCCATCCTTCTCTTAACAAAGAGAAAGTGAATGTGTTCAGGATGAGATGCTCTATGTAAATAAGAGTAGCCTGTGACCACACTGACAACATAATTGTGGACTATGGGAAGGGTATTCCAGGAAAGCTATTGTGTATCCCATTAAAGAGCAGACTGTGTGCTCAAGCCATTTCTTTCAAAAGAGAGCAGACTGTGTGCCCATCCCACTTCTTTTAGCACCCTTTCCTGCTAGGAGGATAGACTACAGGTAGTACTCACAATATTCCTCTTATAACCACCACAGCCAAGTACCTAGAAAGAACTGTAGGGTAAGTAGTTGGAAGGATCTTGGTTAAAGAGCCTTGATGCCATTTTCATCTCTGCTCTGCTCTGACAGCAATTGGACAACAGGGTTAAAGCCTAGGGTGGCTAAAGCCTCTATAGATGGCTTTTTGTCATATGTGGCCCATAGTCATCTTACTGTGACATATGTGACCCAGAACTGAGTCCCTAGAGAGGCTAAGGACAGAAGAGGAGGCAGGGATACCTACACAATGAGACGACTCTGTATACAAGCACAGGGCAGAAGTTTCCTCTTGTGTCCCTTTCTCTCATTGTTTATCCATAGGAACAGAGCCAGGCAGTCTGGGGCTCCCCCGACCCCCACATTCAAGCATGTCTGGGTCTCTGCTCAATTTTCTTGGAGCCTCTAAACATCTTGCTCAAATAGTAAGACTTCTGAGAACAGTTTAAAACATGAGTTGGAAGCTGCTTGACAAGAAATGATAATCTTTGAGTTATTAACCTACCCACCTGGCCACTCAGTGGGAGGCTGTCCTGGCAGTGAGAAATGACCTTAACCATCTTCGAAAGGCAAGGGTAGAAAATAGAAAAAACAAGAACCCTCTTGGTATCTCTTAAATAATATAACCCCTCCCAAATATCTAGCACCTTTATGTCTCTTGATTTATTGTATAGTAAAATAAATAGGAAATACCATGACCTTACTCTCATGAAAAATCTATTCTTCTAAGTATGTAGGCCCATATAGCAAAATTGAGCTTGCTTCCCTCATTAATTTTATGGTGTAGATGAGCGTTTCCACGTGTTGGCTTTCTTTTCAGGTCGCTGAAGACTATTGATTCCCCTTTTTCTCGTGTGGAGTACAATTCTCTAAAGATTGGTTAGCAGAACATCCTCTGGCTCATACTGTGCCATTTCGAAGTGATTACGCTCACTGCCTTCAGCTTCGTGAGTTTCCAGTCTTGGCTTCCATATGTTAGCAGTTTGCACACCTCTCTTTTTGCTTTGTTTGTTTTTTTTTTTTCTTTTTTACAACTAGTTCCAAGATATTCTACCTTTGTGGTTACATCCCTCAGGATTTCCTTCTAGTGGCCCCAAGAGCCACCGTCGGTGACTAAGCAGACGTGCTGTCAATATGTATGTTTATGCCATCAAAACTTCCTGGAGGGAAACCAAATGGTTAGAAGTGATCCTGCTTCATTATTTGGCTCAAAAGTAAAAAAAAAAATGCTAAGTTACACATTAGTTGTCGCATAAATTTGCATATTGGTATATACAACTTTAACAGCATCACAGTTTAGCAGAGTCAGATGCATGGAGATACACGAGGCTGACATTCAAGCTCTAACCAGAGCAAACCAAGCTTAGAGAGAGAGTAGGGAGGTTTCCATCAGAGCAAAGAGGAACGGGAGGAAGCCATAAGTTCTTAAGAGAAAGACAGGAGGAACATGGGAGAAGAGGGTACTCATTAGATTTTGCTTTTTATAACCTGTAGAAACAGCCCTCCACTCTCATGGCCTCTCTTCCAGCTTCAGACCAAACCTCAAGCAGTGTACAGGAGGCTGGAGAGATGATACCAAAAGGAGAGAAATGAGTCAGGAAATCACAAGGAAGGAGTTGGACCTGTTTGAAGACAAGGACAGTTGGGCCCTTGAAGAGCGTTTGTCCCATCTGTTGGCTTGTTCAGGTCTCTCAGTTTTCCTTTTATGGCCTTAGGAGGGGACTTAGGTACAGAGTCCAGTCTCAGCCATCTGCATCCTTAGTAGCCTTTAGCACTTCACCAGCAAGGTTCAGGACCTTAAAGAGGATTCTATATCCTATTGATTTCCAGGCCAAACATCTATTTATTAGTTTATTAATGTATCACTGGATATGGTAGTAGGTACCTATAACCTAGCACTTGGTGGCACGGGTAGGGAAATTAGGAGTTCGAAGTCATCCTTGACTAATTCTAGGCCAGCCTGGATTGCACCAGATCTTAACAAGCCTCAGAAAAGAAAGTACCAGTGTGCATTTTTTGAAGACCAGGGTGTTTGCTAATGAACAGCCTACTCTCTAGGAAGAACACACATGCCCAGGAAACCTCATTACTAATTAGGACAAAGGACAGAGAGTTCCTTAAGGGATACCTTCCATATGCTTTGAGAGGGCACACACACTGCCTACACAATAATGATACGCATGTCAAAAGGCACGGTTAGTGCTCGAAGTGCATTCTCAAATGATTTATTATTTCACAAGTTCACACACATGAAATGTGCTTTGATGTCATCCACATTCTTCTATCCCTCTCATTCTCTAATTCTAAGTCTTAGCCTCCCATGTTTTAGGACTTCATTTCAAGCACCCCTTGTAAGGCATGTGAGACCCTGTTACCAGACAGGCAATAAGAATGGTAAGGTTGAATGAGCTCAAACCCCGGGAATCTCAGAATTGAGAGTGTCCAGGAGTGGAGCCATTCCCTACCTGTGTCTACCTGCTCTGGAACACATAACCACTACCCCACTGAGGACCACGGGCACTGGGTCACATAGCATAAACACCTGGATGCTAACGAGGTATCTAGGTAGCATTAAACCAATGAGCTTCCCTTCCTGGGCATTCCTTCCCGCAAAAGGTATTTCATCCCTGGTTCACCCCAAATAAAGTGTATACATTCACACCCACTATCAAATAGACCAGTATGAACAAGCAAGGACCCCTTCTTCATTAAGGATCGAGGTGGGGAAGGTCCTCATCTTAAAGAGCTGCACCTAACACTCCCAAGGAAGGCCTTCTCCTCTTCCAGACTCTTTGGTACACATTCAGAATCAGAATGGGTTCCGTCTGCCCCAGGTTCAGCCTTTTCCCTAGCATGCAGATTTGTAGAGGGAAAGGGAGACCCATGGACCTCGGTTCCCGACTTCCACTCACAGTGCTGCACCAGCGTTGCTTGGGGTACCCAGAGAGGAGACTGGAAATTACTGTGGACTCCATGCTTTGGACTTCGCCCTGCCTTTTCCCAAGGATGTGCTGGAAGCACTCCAGGCACCTCCAGCAGAGAAGCAGGGCAGGATATGAAAACCCCCTTTTTATTTGTCTACATATTTTCACCCCAGTGCACATCGTTCATTTGAACGATGTGTACAGAGTTCTCTCTGGGGGTTAGATGTTTCAGTATAGTTAGGTACTGCAGTGGAGACAAATTATGTAAGACTCAAGTCAAGCTCTCCAAAAGCTTTCAATGACAGAAGGATTATACAGATAAACATGGCTGTAGCACAGGAAGAAGAGGGTTGCAAGGGTCCCCAAGGTTAGGTGCAGAATCTGCTCAGACTCCAATTACTCAACATCCCTCAACTCCTTTGCTCCTCCTAATTCCCTCTCCTGAACCTCTCTCTGGGTAGGTGCTATATCCATCCCCATCTTTCAGATGCACAAACTGAGACACAGAGGTCACACTACTTCTGCAGGGTGTATCACTGGTGGAGGGAGGCTGGTTTACAGAGGTGGTGTTTAAGTTCAAACATAAAGAATGGCTGCAATCAAAACAGCAGAAACATTTGGGGGAGGTCATAGGGATGAAGTGGGGCAGATAAAGAGGAGAAGGACAGGATTTGGGAGTTAAGCCCATGCCAAAGCTAAGCTATCTACCATTTACCCTACCTGTGTTATGGATAGCCCTGTTGCTGTTTTATTTTGATGTTATTTCAGCTTCTTTAAGAGGAGCTGTCTGGAAAGAGGTGTCTGTACTCAAAACTTCAAGTGACTCTTCTAATGAATAAAGAAACCAATCACTAGGTGAGTAGGCGGGACTCCCAGGTGGAAGAGAGAAAGAGAAGAGGCAGGAGATGGAGGACAAGATGCAGGTACAAATGGTCCCCGGTTTAGATGGTGAATCTGCCAGGATTTGCCACTGGAGGATTTAGACTTACGATAGCTTACAAGATTAGGATTCTAGTTGTTGCGCCCAGCACCTGACTTACCATCGATTCTGGTTGAGTTTGTGTGGCGGTTTCCTTCATGCCGCAGCTCAACTGGGTTCCAGAGAGACAGGTAATGCAGCAGAGCATAGGTCTGCAAGAAGTGCACCCCAAAAGGCCGTGTGAATTTTGAAGCGTGGGGTTGGCGTGGTAACAATCCACCTGTGGGAACTTAGCGAGCTCAGTGGAGAGACTTCAGAGCTCTGAGTCAGAGTCTCCAAGAGATGAGAAGAGGCCTGCCTGGTCGGCCACCCCACTGGGGCCTGCCCGAGTAGTGTGAATTGCATTTTTTAATACCCCTCCCCTCACACACACACATGCTTGGGATAGATGTATCTGGGCCATTTGGGGCATCAAGGGAGTCAGCCTAGGAAGCCCGTTGTATCTAAAACTTTATTTGGTGACAACTAAGCCATCACAGGGCTTTGTGCAGAGACACGGCCTGAAGTGCAATTCTAGAAGATGAATTTTGTCTCTTTGTGAGGATGCTGGTATGAGAGTTTCTACAGTACAGGGACCTGCCTGACCCAGGATAGCAGCAGGAATAAGGGGAGGAGTGGGGGGGGGGTGCTGGGAGAGTGTGAGGGGGTATTGTATGTGGGGGGTAATCAGTGGATGAGATCTTATTCAGATGGCATCCATAGGGTTAGGCAACGAGCCAGATGTAGGAAGCAGACGAAAGATGACTAAGAGAAAATAGCGTTTATTGAGGGCTGTGCTAAGCACTTCACAAGTGCTAACTCATTTGGTCCTTCTAACACCTCACTGGTGATGTGAACTTCTCCAGAGTTGCATCTCTGGCAGGAGCTCCCCAGTCTCTCTAGGGCCCCCTGTCACGTAGCTTTCCACATGGATGTACTCATCCCTACCTCCAAACCAGTTCCCTCTCCCTGATGTCCAGTCAACAAATACTGAATGTGTTGATGCTGATTTCATTGCTGTCTGTCTCTGACTCATAGAAGCCAAGGGAAAGCACAGCAGCGCTGGAAACAGATCCACCCTCATCACAGAGTCAATATGGGCAGTGTTTTGGGAAAATATAGCATAAAACTCCGCCATTATATTCCTAACCAATTAAAAAGTCGATAATGGCAGTTGGTATTGTAATGAAGGTTTTCATTTTATTTAGTTATACTGTAATAAAACAAAACAAAACAAACGCTGCCTGAATTATTCTCCATGTGTCAATTAGAAAGGCATCTTTTCAGATTCCAGCCATTTGATAGCATCATTATAACTCAGGAGGATTGGTCTTTGGGATGGGCCCAGGATTCGCCAGGATGATGGAAATGGCCACCATTGCGCTGGCTGTAGACCCATAGGCTCCCACTCTGTTCAGCTCTCAAAGCTACACTATGGACCCATAGGCTCCC
>NW_022196913.1:49980590-49991094 GCF_008632895.1 Mastomys coucha | reverse complement strand
GCTCTCAAAGCTACACTATGGACCCATAGGCTCCCACTCTGTTCAGCTCTCAAAGCTACAGTATGGATTTAACTGTTTTGTTTTTTCTTGATCTTGATTTAACTTCTACTTTGTTTCTTGCACTGACAAAGAGAGCATGGACTTTTGGAAACAATCCCCCCCCTTCCAATTCCGGTGTTTTAACCATAGTGCTCCCCATCACCACCATGTGTACACACACACATCACGTGTGTGTGACAGTGGAGCTCGTCTTTGTCAGACTGGCTGGTCCGTGAGCCTCCGAGATCCTCCTGTCTTCATCACGCAGCTCTGCGATTACAGGTGCACAGCACCACATCCAGATTTTCCTGTGGGCCCTCTGAATTCAAACTCAGGTTTGCATGCCTGCAAAGCAAATACTTTACCCATCAAGCCACCCCCTGGGCCCAGGGGGGTGCACTGCATGCCTGTGATTTCAGCAAGAAAAGAAAAAAGACGAGGGTGTTGAATCATGGCCATTCTGCCCTGCACAAAGTAAGAAACTAATCTCATCCAAGTCCAAAGTGTTGGCATTTGAGTTCATGAGCCTTTATGGTCTGTAGGCCACCTATGCCATTGCCCTGATCAGTGCAAGAGTCTCTGCAGCTACGGCCAGCTGCTCTCTTACACTAGGGACATGAAAATAGGCAGAATCAGCTGGAAGAAATGACATGTGTGAGCACTTGCATGTGTCCAATCACATGTGCATACAACCAAGAGATTGTTTTTGTATGTGTGTGCACTGTTGTATATGTATAGGCATGTATCTGTATGCTTTTGTGTTTGTGTGTGCATGTATGTATACATTTCTATGTGTATAAACTCTAGCCTACAATACTTCAGTAGTGAACAATGACTCACACTGGTGTGATAAGACACAAGGGGGCTTCCTTGCTGAAGAGTGATAGTTTTCATGATTTTATATTAGACAATTTCATCCTTTATGTTGTATGACTCTAAATCAGGCTTCCTAGGATTTCCCACTTCGAAATACTTTTAATTAGCAAACCTTAATTTAAAACAATGAACGCCATAAGTAAAGGTTGTATTGAATGTTTTTATCAAACCTCTCACGCCCTCTTGAAAATTTAAACTATTTGTTATACTGCTATTATTATTATTATTTATTATTATTATTATTATTATTATTATTATTATTATTATTACTAGTGTGGGTGTGGATGTGGGTACTAGTGTGTCATGGTGTTCTTGTGAAGGCTAGAAGACAACTTCTGGGAATAATTTCTCTTCTTCTACAATGCAAGTCCCAGGTCTAGAACCTCGGTCATCAGACTTGGTGGCAAGCATCTTTACCCCTAGAACATCTTTCTGGCTGGCCCTTATTACTTTTTTATTCACAGGGTGCTTTTTAGCCTTGGGCAGCTCTAGTTGTTTTGTTTTGATTTTTTTACCTTAGCACAGAAATGAAATTTGGTAAATATATTCTGAGAGAGAGGTTCTTTGGGAAGCTAGTCACTGGTTGCTGTTAAGGACCAGTCTTCACGTTTCTCAGCCTGTCTAGGATGTGACTACGGTGCTGGCATCTGTCTCCTCTAGAGACAGTGATTTTCAAAACTGAGCTTACATCAGAATCACCTGGGAAAGTGTTTAGACACTGCCAATGGTCAGAGATTCTAAACAAATTGTTCCGATATGGGGGTGGGTCCATCTGAAATCATTAAGAGCTCCCTGGGTGATGGCAATGATCCAGGTGATGGAAACTCACTCTTGCAGACCTTGGATCAGGGGTTTCAAAGTCTCAGGTCATGGGGAGAACCTTTAACTCACACTGTAGCTAAAGCTCCACTTCGGACACAGAAGACCTGGGATCCAAGCCAGCACAGTGGCCGAGTACTAGAAGTTCTTTGGATGACTGCAGCATACAGACAAAGCTGGAAATCATTCCATATTTATGAGTCCATACCAATCTGTTCAGTATGGATTCTGCTGAAATTTCAATAACATTGTGGTATAGCAGGGCACACTGTACACAACACCTGACATTTCCTAAGCCATCCACTCTCAGCACCCCACATGGATCCTTGGGTTATAAATGCTTTTGTGTTCTCTTTCTAAGAGAACCCACTTTCTTCCAACAGCTTTTCCATTCTCTTTTCCCTGTAATTGGTGACAGGAAAAAAATCTTTCTAATATTAGAGATGAATTGCTGATGCATTAAGGTTCAGAAAGATACAAAGCCAGAGGAGGTGAAGTTCCTGACCAAGGCAAATTTGACTGAAAGATGGAGGTAAGAATGCCATGGCAACCGTTCATCTACAAGAGTGGACTGAGTACATGAGGGAGATTGGCCATCTAAAAGATGCCGCTTTCACCCACTCTTTCTTCCTGTTTCCACCGTCTGATTCACACTCTCTTCATGGCTCCGTGTTAACTGTCAACAATGCTCTAGGATTCCCATTTTCATAAAGTCTAGGGTCTCATTCATACCCCAGCAAAAATAGACATTGCAAAGAAGCAGCTATGCTTTCTTTTTTTATTAGATATTTTCTTTATTTACATGTCATATGATTTCTCCTTTCCCAGTTTCCCCTAAAAACAAACAAACAAGAAAACAACAACAAAAAACCCGACAAGAACAAACCCCTGTTCCCTTTCCCCACTCCCCCTGCTCACCACCCCACCCTCTCCTGCTTACTGGCCCTGGCATTCCCCTACACTGGGACACAGAACCTTCACAGGGCCAAGGGCCTCTCCTCCCATTGATGACCGACTAGCCATCCTCTGCTATACACATGCTGCCAGAGCCATCAGTCCCACCATGTGTACTCCTTGGTTGGTGGTTTAGTTCCTGGGAGCTCTGAGGGTACTAGTTAGTTCATATTGTTGTTCATCCTAAGGGGCTGCAAACCCTTCAGCTCCTTGGGTCCTTTCTCTAACTCCTCCATTGGGGACCCTGTACTCAGTTCAATGGATGGCTGTGAGCCTCTACTTCTGTATTAGTCAGGTACTGTCAGAGCCTCTCAGGAGACAGCTATATCAGTCTGGAGTGCCCTTCCTTCAGTCTCTGCTCCATAGTTAGTCTCTGCAACTCCTTCCATGGGTATTTTGTATCATTCAGCTTCAGTATGTTGATTTCATTCTGCTGACCAAACCCAACAAAAGAGTAGCCAGTAACACAGACATCTTGGCAAACCATGTCTGCATCAGAAGGTGAATGAGAGTTCTTATGAAAATTCAGAAACCTTGATGAATCAGAATGAAGACTTTTGGGGGTTTTGTCACTTGCCATATTCAAGGTATCCTTTTTAAAGTGAAAAGCAATTTGCTTCTCTGTGCATTTTCTGTTAAGAAAGAAGCACAATGCTTCAACCTATGGCCATACAACCCTCAAGCTAATGGTCATGAGTGTAGCCCAGGGCTACATAGAGAAGGTGCTGAGTGTGAACAAAGTTGAAATTCAAGAAGCCCCAGCGAGATGACTAAATAGATCTTGACACTAACCTTGATGACATGAGTTGGAACCCAGAGCAAGGTTGAAGGAGAGAACCAATTTCCATAACTTGTCTTTTGACTCACATAGACAGACAGGCACAAATAATATAAATATAATTAAAATTATCTAAAAAGAAATTCAAGCAACTCTTTCCTCTGGCCCTCATGATTCAAACAATCTGAAGGTTTTTTCCAGTATTGCTTTTCACTGGCTTTACCTCAAATCTATCACCTAGGAAGTAAACCACAAGCATGGTAAGATAGCTTTGGATGTCAGTCTACAGTTTTTTTTAATTTGGAAGATTATTTAAAAGATGTCCCCTAGAGTTTAAGAAAGTGGCCATTGTATGGTACTGTTTCTCCTGTAGCTGAATTTCATAATACAAGGACAAGTGTTGTGAAGGAGAGTGGCCTCTCACCATTTCACCCCATGAAGTGTACAGAAAGATTTTGCTTCCATAATCAAATACCCTGGTGCTGTAATGGCCCCTCAGCTTGTGAAGGAATTCATAAAAGTCAAAAGAGCTGTGAATTGTTGCCCTGGGGAAGACCCTCAAGCAAGAGTAGTTCTCAGGAAATGCCTCATCCTGCCAGCCTCACCATCCCTCAATGGGACAACTGTGAGCCACATTTCTGTCTCTCAGCTGGCTCCTGATGAGACATGGTTTTTGTGTAAGACCAGAAATCTTCTTCCATTTTATAATTAGTTTTAAAAGTACTTTCATGTTTTCTCATAATTTTATAATTTCACATCTTTGACAGATAGGGAATTTTGTAGTGTAAGGTATTACAAGCATATAGTAACCTACAAGTGGCTATTTGTGTGTATCAACATCATTTGTTAAGTGACTTTATTGTTTCTTTACTGATCTGACTTGTCACCATAATGAGAGGGTGCATTCTCGAATGAACTCTGACCTACTTCTCTACTATCTAATTCTCTGCCAATGTGTCTATTCATATGACAGTGCTGGCTAATTACTTTACCTTTATAAAATGTGGAGATATCTGGAAAGACAAAATAAACTTACAGTACCAATATATTCCCAATATATTCCTAAAAATATTTTTTGTAGTTATTGCTTTCCCTTTTTGTTTTGTGAGCTCACCTTGGCTGTTCCCCATCCCAATTCCCAAAGGGGTGTGTGTGTGTATGTGTGTGTATATGTGTGTGTGTGTGTGTGTGTGTGCACACGCGAGTGTGTATTTGAGTCAGGAAGATTGATTTATTTCCTTTTCCTTTCTTTTATTTTGATTTTTTATTTGGGCATAACTCAAATATGGTAGACCCATCTCCTTTGGAAAAGAATTATAAATTGAGTTAAGTAGAATAAGAACAAATTGTTTTCTTCTTATATTCTACCCATTTTTTCCAAACCCTCTAAAAAATTTCCCTATTTTTTTATAAACAAGTGAATGGGAGCTGGAGACATGGTTTAGTGGTTAAAAGCACTTGTGGGTCTTCAAGAGGATTCAAGCTTAGATCCCATATCTAGAGGCTTAAAGCTATCTGTAATTCTATCTCCAGGAAATCTAATACCCTTTTCTGGTCTTTTTAGGATTCCAAAACACACACACACACACACACACACACACACACACATACATGTTCAAAAAAAAAAAAAAAACCACAAAACCATTTGGATATGGAAGGCCATTGTAATATAGGAACTATTAATTCTGCTAATTACCAACGCATTAGTAATTTTCTCTGGTGTCAGTAATACTCACTGCTATCGAATGGGTACAACAGTAACAACTTCTACGATATTGTAAGTTTGATGAGGATGAGGTAGCACTTAGTGAATTGGCACAGATTCTGTGACAGAATGGTGCTTACAGCCTTCAAATATTCCTGTTCTTTGTAGCTTTGCAATGCGCCCTCACATTCTCTACTTCTGGGTCCATCCAGGAAGCTTACTTTGAGACAGAGGATTGCAAAGCATCTAACACTGGGACTTGCTCTGCCTTCTGCATACCGTGAAAATGTGCCCTTGCCAGCTGGCTGGAGGATGAAGATGCAGACCCCAGCTAACCATGAACACCCCAGCAGACAGCTGACAAAAAGTGAACCTCCAGACTGAAGGGTGGGCCAGGCATAAAGGAGCCCACATGAAGCCATCCAAATCACTAATCTTCAGACCACTGCACTAAATGTCAATGTTTTACTTAGGCGACTAAGTTATGGGGGAGTATACTCCAGCATTATCATGTCAGTAACTTATACAGAACTTGGCACATAGGAGACATTTGTAAGTTATTTACTGCAGTCATTTGATGATCCAAATTGGTTTTTATTTAAATAAGAGCAATTGCCCATTTATTAATCCTTCCCTTTCTTTGAGTTTTTACTTGGAGGTGTCTAACATAGGTATTAAATGAATGTGTGTATTTTTCAATTTGCTGCATTTCATATGGCAACTGAAACATACTGTTTCTAGTCTCCTTAATAGAAAAGACTATCAGCCACACTTAGTCTCCTTTTAACATTTTACTTGAGTCTCAGAGGAGATATAAAAGAAATAGGAGACAGAGTTCTCTCCCTGATACACATAAGGGTGATAAGAATTCACTTCAATGACTTGTAGCAGACAGGCAAGAGGTAACTGGGGGATTCAGAGAGTTGGAGTCACATAACTTTTGGTCTGTGATATTTGAATATGGTATTAAGAGTTTCGGATGGGCTAAAAATGTAATTACAGATGAAATGCCTGGCTGATGTGTTTCTCTCTTCAGCTTGTGGTTGGGTTATGAAATGGAAGTGGGACCCATGATGACTTGCATCTTGATGCTTCACTTCCTAGTGTGGCAAACAGTTTCATGGTCACTTGGGAGGCAGCAGAAATGTTATAACAAGTATTTATAATGTTATACAGTGGAAGGTTGGGATAGCTGGAAACAACACAGTCATGGCCAGTTTAATTCTGTAGTATCTACTATCCACAAGGACTCTCTGGAAGCTCTCACTTTTACTTTTCCACGTATGTCAAAGAAAAAGCCATACTGTTAGGTTGTACCCACCTTACTAAGGTGAGTGGTGGACTAAGAATATAAGCTCGCCATTGGACTGACCACCTCTCAGCATTGGACTGATGCCGAGAGGAGGTCAGTCCTTGTTTGTTGTTTTTATTTTGTTTTGTTTGCCAATGAAGCTGTTAACAAGTTCTAGAGTGGTTTTCTAGTCTGAACTTCTACAGAATGGAATGGATTGCAATTCCTTGTGGGATTATTCTCAGTGCCATTCTGTCAACTGTTATTTCTCAAAAGAATATATTTATAAGCAAAATCGAAATTGAGATCTGGTAGTCAATGAGTTAGATAGGAGGTAACCAAGGGAAACTATGCTTGAATTTTGGCATCTTTGTCTCTCAATCACACAGGGAATTTAGACATGAGGGAGCCAAAGAAACCACCACTGTATCTTGGTAGCTGTGTATCCGGTGGTCTGAATGTCCCTTAGCAACAGAAGCTGAAGTAGGTTTGTCACACTATATCAGAAACCCAAATACCAGCACACCTTCCCAATGTCCAAATGTACGCACCAACGGAAGGGCTGTAGGTACAAGTGACTGTATCTTCATTATGTTGTAATTTGTGTGGGCCTGGAAAATGGCATAGTAGGTGGAAGGAAGCACTTGTCACTAAGCCTGATGACCTCAGTGCACATGGTGGATGGATGTTCCACAGGCAGAGGCGGGGGCTGGGCTGCGGCCCAGGCTCTCTCTCTCTCTCTCTCTCTCTCTCTCTCTCTCTCTCTCTCTCTCTCTCTCTCTCTCTCTCTCTCTCTGTCTCTCTGTCTGTCTCTCTCTCTCTTCGGAGGCAGAGGGCCTCCTGCTGAGGCCCGGGTCTCTCTCTCTCTCTCTCTCTCAATCTCTCTCTCTCTCTCTCTCTCTCTCTCTCTCTCTCTCTCTCTCTCTCTCTCCAGGGGTTGACCTGTTTGCTGGATGGCGTGTTAGTTAAAAAGGAGGCAATGTATAAATGAGCTATTTTATTGTAGGAAGGATAGAATATGCTGGTTGAGTAAAGGGAAGGAAATGAGAGGAGAAGAGAGAGAGAAAGGAGAGGAAGAAAGCAAGAGAAGAGAACAAAGAGCAGAGAGGAGAGAGAGAGGAACAAAGAGCAAGAGAGGGTAAGAGTAAGAGAGAGAGAGGAAAAGGGTAAGAGTAGGAGAACAAGAGAACAAGAGAGTGAGCAGGAGGCAAACCACCCCTTTTATTGTATGGGGTGTGGCATGCCTGGCTTGTGGTCAGATGACTGTGTGTAAGGTCCAGCTAGAATGCTGGGAGCTTGAGGCATTGTCTGTCTGATAAAGCACACATCTCCTGCAGGAGCAGCTGTGAGGGGTCTGGGCTGAAATCTGAGCCATTGGTCTCAGGAGCTATCACCGAATTCCTACCGTCCCTTGTGAACAAATTTACTTTGCTCAGTGGGTCTCTGGGGTTCTAAGGTGGCTGCTCTACTGGACTCGAGCTGTCAGAACTGCCCACTGCCCCACAGAAGGAGACAAATCACTCATGTGTGTTTGCCTATGGCTTCCACACATGTGTGACATACAAACCCCCATACATAGATTTACAGACACACACACACATATATATCTTTTAAAAATATAATAAAAATATTATTTGTTATGGTTTTGAGTCCTACTCTTTGTGAACTTATCAAGAAGATCCTGAGAAGATCCAATTCATAATGACTTTCTAAGGAGAACAAAAGTCACTTCATCCCCTTGAATGACAACCACCTTATAAATATTCATAAAAACATAAAATTAACAATGGAGAATCCAATAAGCTGCTACTTGTCCAGGGGTCAGCTGCCTGCTCTCTCTCTTTCTCCCCTTCTCTCTCTCTCTCTCTCTCTCTCTCTCTCTCTCTCTCTCTCTCTCTCCCTCTCTCTCTTTCTCTTTTTCCCCTCCCTTCATCTCCCCACCCATCCCCACAACCCCATACTATCCTTTGCTTTCCTAAATAAACTTCTGCTTAAACTCTGTTTCACTCAGCTAAGTTCTTCCCTTCAAGGAGACACAAACTGCAGAGAAACTGCCACCCTCTAACAAACCCACTGTTAAAAGTGTCACCTGGGTCAACAGCCATTTAAAATGAGATGATCAAGGATTCCCTTTTCTCCAGCAGCTCGCCTTCTCTCTGGGTTTCTGGAATGTAGACTCAGTTCCTCTCATTCGTCTCCATGGTGCCTTGGAGAAAATAAAAATCTGTGCTTCTGGCTAATGAAGGAAGGGACAGGAGACTTCAACTTCCAGCTAAGTTAATAGAAAAGGCTTTACCCTCTAACCAAGGCCTAGATCTTACAGATTCGAGAATTACTGGTCTGTCAAGAACCTTCAAATAAAGTTGACTGGATGTGTTCACCTGATAGTTGTTCCAGAAATCAACCATTGGTTGGCTAGACAGTCAAAACATAGACGCAGAGCTGCTCTCATGGAGAAGCAGGAGGGTGAATGACTAGGGGTTTTGAACACAAGTCCTTACATCTTCAGGAAGAAGAATTAGAAGACCACTAATCTTGCCAATTTCCATTTTCTAGACATGAACAGAAAGAATTAAAACTATGGTCTGCAGACAGACATTGAGACTATAACACAGTTGGGACTACAATTTTCATTTCCCAATTTTTTTAAACCTTTGAGATTATAATTACAACGGTTTCCTCTTCCATTTCCTCCTTTCAAACCCTCTCATATACCGCCAACATTTAAAATAGTGCTCCTCCTGGACTTTTAAGTAATCAGTGGGAAGTTTGAGTAAATGTCCACTATGAACACAGGCATTTGAATAAATAAGTTCTTTCAGAAAACAACCACATCGTGATGGAATGTGGCTATTTGGCACATAGTTTAATTAATTTCACCGTCTCTTGTCTTTTTTGGTATGACAGTCTTAGTTGTCAACGTGACATAATGTAAAGTCTCACTTGGGAAGAAATGAATGATTTCTCAATGAAGGATTACAAAGATCAGGTTATCCTGAGATTGTGTCTTTGGGGATTATCTTGATTACGTCAGTTGAGGTGGGAAGATCTGCCTGCTATGAGTGGCATCATTCCCTAGGCCGAGGGCCCTGAACCAGAGGAGAGTGGAGAAGAAAGCTAATCACTAGCCAGCATGTATATGTTGGTTTATTGCTCTTGACTCTTGACTGTGAATGTGATGTAACTAATTACTTTAAGCACCTGGTGCCTAGACTTCCACGTAAAGATTGTCTGTAACCTGGAATTACCCGCTAAATGTCTTCATCAACATATTTTGTCATAGTAACAGGAAATGAAATTGAGAAAATTAGTATGTTAATAATGAGAATGAGTCTTAAAATATAACTTAGAAATTAAAAAATTAAAGATGGAAACACCTCCCAACTTCAACCCCAAACTACTTCCTTTGATTCATTAATTTATTTTCATTTAACAATGATATCCACATATGTATTTATGGCATTTCCTATTAATTTAAAATGTAAATAGTAAATCATCCATTTCATCTAGATTTTCCAGTTTTATTGAGTATAGGCTTTTGTAGTAGGATCTGATGATTTTTTTGTTTTTCCTCAGTTTCTGTTGTTTTATCTCCCTTTTCATTTCTGATTTTGTTAATTTACATACTATCTCTGTGCTCATTAGTTAGTTTGGGTAGGGGATTATCTATCTTGTTGATTTTTCAAAGAACTGGCTTTTTGTTTTGTGGATTAAATGGGAGGCTCCAAGGCCTGACACTATTATTGATACTATGGTGTGCTTACAGACAGGAGCCTAACATGGCTGTCCTCTGAGAGGCCCAACAAGCAGTTGACTGAAACAGATGCAACTTTGGACTGAAGTCAGAAACCCCTGTGGTTAAATTAGGGAAAGGCTGGAAGAAGCTGAGGAGGAGGGAGACCCCATAGGAAGACCAGCAGTCTCAACTAGCCCAGAACCCTGAGATCTTTCAGACACTGAGCCACCAACCAGGCAGTATATATGAGCTGGTTTGAGCCCCCCACCCTCTCTCTCTCCCTCTCCCTCTCTCTCTCCTCTCCCT
>NW_022196913.1:49978501-49980421 GCF_008632895.1 Mastomys coucha | reverse complement strand
TCTCTCTCTCTCTCTCACACACACACACACACACACACACACACACATACACAGCAGATGACTGCCTGGTCCAACCTCAGTGGGAAAAGATGTGCCTGACCCTTGAGAGATTTGAGGCCCCGGGAAGTGGGGAGGCCTGGCGGGGGTGGGCATATCCTCTTGGAGATAGGGGATGAAGAACTGTGGGAGGACAGACTGGGAAGGGGGAAAAGACTGGATTGCATAAGAATAAAAGTAATAAAGCTGGGCGGTAGTGGTGCACACCTTTAATCCCAGCACAGAGGCAGAGGCAGGCGGATTTCTGAGTTCGAGGTCAGCCTGGTCTAGAAAGTGAGTTCCAAGACAGCCAGAGCTATACAGAGAAACCCTGTCTCAAGAAAGAAAAAAAAAAAAAAAAAAAAAAAACAGAAAATAAAAGTAATAAAAAATGTAAATAGTGGGCTTATTGATCATGTGTTAGAACTTTAAAAATAAGAAAGATGACAGCTTTCCATGTAAACACTTGTGTTCATTTTTCAGGTGTTGTGTGTCTGAAATATGGATGTTCCTCATCACATTGGGAAATCATGAGACAGCTCCCCAAATTTCTTTGTTACAACACTGCCTTCAAGATTTTTTTTTAAAGATTTATTCATTATTATTTTTAAGTACACTGTAGTTGTCTTCAAATGCACCAGAAGAGGGCGTCAGGTATCATTAAGGGTGGTTATGAGCCACTATGTGGTTGCTGGGATTTGAACTCAGGACCTTTAGAAGAGTAGTCAGTGCTCTTACCCACTGAGCCATCCACCAGCCCCCAAGATTTTTGAATATACATTTGTCCACTGTTCAAATATTTATGCTTTCTAGATCCTTGGGAAATTTACTGAGTCATTAGAAATTTATATACTAGTTATATATTATATAATTTATATGGTGACATATTTATATAACTTTATATTTATAGAAATACATGATTTGACATATTTCTGATAAATGTTGAGTTGTTCTACAGAATCAGGCCAGTTAAGGCTTCTGTTTTACCCTGGCAGGGCTATTTGTCAAGATTAACACCAAATGCTAATCTTTTCCAGTGAGCTCACACATCCTAGACTTGATGACTCAGTCCTCTCCTGACCTTTTTATTCTTTTTATCTATATCTGCTAGAGTACTCCCAGGTGGCTCAGCTTCCTAGAACAAAGAATTTAAATAGGAAGAGTGTTTGCTTTTGCTCATGAGCTCAGAGGATTCAGTGCCTGATTACCTTGCTCCATTGCTATGGTGTCAGGAAGGCACCTCTGTTTACTTCATAGTGGCCAAGAGGCAGAGAGTGAGACAAGTAAGGGTGAGTGTGATGGTTTGCCTATGCTCAGCCCAGGGAGTGGCACTATTAGGAGGTGTGTCACTGTGAGTGTGGGCTTTAAGATCTTCAACCTAGCTGCCTGGAAGCCATTCTCCTGCTAGCAGGCTTCAAGGGAAGATGTAGAACTCTCAGCTCCTCCTGCATCATGCCTGCCTGGATGCTGCCAGGTTCCCACCTTGATGATAATGGACTGAACCTCTGAACCTGTCAGCCAGCCCCAGTTAAATGTTGCCCTTGGTCATGGTATCTGTTCACAGCAGTAAAACAAGTAAAACACAGTCAGGAACAAGACAGCATTCATATAGCTGCCACACTCTATCCTGGCCACGACCAGTGACCCCCTTCACCCAGTGAGGCACATCTCCTACTACTTCTATCCCCCAACTATTATATCATTAATCTACCTAAGGATTAATCTATTAGTTATGTCAGAGCCTTCGTGACCAGTTGTTCTCAGTGACTAGCTCCACTCGCTGGGACTTATTGGCCTTTCTGGGGAAAACTTTATATCCAAACTGTAACACTTTATTCTATTCTCACATAGGATACTGAACTGTATATGGTATTTTTGTTATTT
>NW_022196913.1:49962657-49978491 GCF_008632895.1 Mastomys coucha | reverse complement strand
GCTGAGGATTAAACCCAGGGTCTTGTGCTTGCTAGACAAGTGCTCTGCCACTAAGCTAAATCCCTAACCCCTGTATATGGTATTTTTAAAGCCAACTAATATACAGCAAAACTCACTTAAGATACGCAAAACAATGTAAAACTTAAGATTACAGTTTGGAACATGTGATGTAAATGTTTAGCTTCTTGACTCCACTGGGAGCTCCCGAGTTCTGTAACTGGTGTTGGCCTTGTGTTGAGCACTGTTTTGGAAAGCTGTCCTAAGGGCATGACACTGGTATCGTGCTGTCCTAAGTAAGGGCATGATACCTTTGTGTTCTCTTGAACACTCAGCAACTGTGCTTGCCTGAAGGAGACATGCACAAAGACCAATTTAGCATTCCATCATGAAAGTGGGGAGCTGCTCAGGAGTCCCACTCCTCCCCAGGGATATATGAGCAGCTGACACTTGTTGGGCAAAAGCGGGACACCTTCTTCACTGTCGTAGCTACTTGTAAATTGCCCACAGCTGTGTGAACAATCCCTTACTTGTGTTCCTGTAAGTAACTCTAGTCAAGCTCACCGCTCCACCAAGCTAGACTGAAGAGGAACCAGTTCATGGTCTGTCCATATACGTCAGGTGGTTTTCTTTGTGCTCTGTAAGCTTTAGGAGCTGTGGAGGCCTGATGCTAGCATTGCATAATACATCTTTAATTATGTGTGTTGCAATTATTTTTTTTTTTTGAGATCTGTTTTTACCAGGTCATTTTGTTGATGGCATTTTTTTTTTTTTTACCATACACAGCTTTTAAGTTATGAAGTCAAACATACTATTCTTCCCTCTCTAGGGAAGCCCACATTTCTGATAATGTAAGATCCACCAGGAATTTCCTTAATAAAATAAGCTCAGGATCTTTAGGAAGGTAGTGGAACTCTCCGGAAGGGAAAGGCTAATTAACATTCCTCAGGTCACAACCTGCAGGTGGGGACACATTCCACAGGGTGGACCTTTGCCCATCTTCAGACAAGGGAAGTCCTTGTCACCTCTTTCCCTAAAGACCAATCAGTTTAAAAAGTCACATTGTTCTACCAATCACATTGTGTCTAATGGCTGCTGCCCTGAAAATTGTATAAAAGTTGTCCAGGGTTGCCTCCTTTCCTGAGGGTTAGGGGTGGCCTCAGTGCACTGAAATAAAAGTCCTCTTGTTCTTTGCATCAATCAGGCTCCATGTGATTCAGTCAGGGGGTCTCCGGTAAGCTAAGGCTCATCAGGGTCTTACAATAATCCTTCAATATCATTCTGTAATTCCTTAGTCAGAGTTGGGCTAACTGTTGCAGCAGCCAGCCATGTATTTTTCATTGAAAATGAATCATCCTAAATTTAAAATGCAAATGCATGCTAGCTGCTGCTGTTCTTGACTAACAACATCAATCTTTATGGAGGAAAATAGAATCCCTCACTAAACTACATACAGAGTGAAGAAAGCTCCAGAAGACCCAGATCAATGGTGGCCATTTCAAATTAGAAACCATGGTATGATGGAAAGCCCTGACTTACAAAGCCCATGCAGAAACCGTTTTTGTAGATATCAGCTTCTTACCCATGTAACCACATCCCCCAATGTCTTGCCTTTTCCAGCAGTAATTCAGAGTCTTGCCTGTAAAATACTAGCTGATATGGGTTATTGCTGACAAGGGATTGTTAAGCTGTGTTAGTGTTATGGTTAACCTCTATTACCAACTTGTCCGGCATTAGAGTCACGTACCAGGTAGAGGCACAGCTCTGGGCTTATCTGTCTGAAGGCCTTTCCAGACGTCATGAACTGAGAGGGAGGATCTACCCTGAGTACAGCTGGAGACTGACACAAAGGGGAGAGGAGGACAAAGCCAGGGTGAGGGTCAAGATTACCCTCTCTTTGCTTTCTCACCCACCACAATATAAACTTAACTGCCCTGCCTTGCTGTCACCCCTTACAAGATGGACACTGTGAGCCCAAATAAACCTTCACTTCTTAAGTTCTCTCTGTCATGCTTTTTGTCATAACTAATACAATTAGCAATGAACTGCTTTGGGTGAGACCTGCTCCTTTGAGGACATAGATGCTGAGAAAGGTCAGTGACTTTGATGCTGTACAACAAAGTCTTCATGGGAAGTGATGGGAAGCCCAGAAAGGCTGTGGCCACTCCAAACATACAGGGTGCAGGAAAAGGAGTTAAGTGTGCCTGCTAAAGGAAGGTAGGGGGAGTAAGGGGGAGAAGAAACGTGGAACAATTATAAGATTAAAACATAAAAGTATCTCTGTGGCACTGTTAGCTAGTTGAATGGCTAGTAATTTCTCTCAGACACTGTGAAGGTCCATCTCCTATCCATCTTTGCATCCCTAGTGGCTCGAACATAAGAAGCCTCTGAGACCACTTGTGTGTTTTCGAGAAGCCTGGGATTGCATTCACCTTGCAGCATTGTGTGCCATAAGAATGATACTCAGGGAAGCATCAGACATTAACAGTACATGTTAAGAAACGCATTTTAGTATGCTTTGGTACTATACAGTTGCTTGTTTTTAAAAAAAAAAATGAGTCAGAAGGAAAATTCCTTGTTTGTACCTGGAATCCCTTTGCTCTTCTTAAAGTCTGACTTAGAGATCTGAGATCTGAGAAGCTAGCAAGGGATAGCGATGATGACAGGCATCAGTGGGGGATCCCCTTCTCATCTCCTTGCCTCCAGACAAACGAAAATGAAAACTCCATCAGACTAAGAATACTCTTTAAAACCAGGGGACAGCAAATAGGCTATGAACAGAGCAGCAATCACTACCATGCTTTCTAGAAGAGTGAAAAAGTAATAAACACACACACACACACACACACACACACACACACACAAGCATTTTCTTTTTAGCAAGCTTTTGGAGGTCTTCATAAGATAAGGAGTATCATCCCTATAACCAGAACCCTAGGTTAAAATTCTACCATTACCACTTGGCAGTCATGACTATAGGCAATAGTTTAACACCAAATACCTCCAGTTTCCCTGTTTGCAACAATACCTACCACAGCATGGCTAGGTAGGCGCAAGGGTGCGACTTGAGCTACATCCTAGTGTGGCACAAGCTCTATATGGCATTGTTGCTTGTTTTCTTGGAAACTCAAAGCTGTGCAGGATGTGGGCTTGCATTTGTGTTCCCTGTTTCTGAATTTCTGAAAGAAGTTGAACTTGTTACAGGATGCTCTAGAGCCTAAAATATCTTGGCTATCAAGAAATATCCTCTCCCCAGCAGAGCTCCCAGAAAGGAAATGTTCTTAGATGCCCTGACTTGGAGAAATAATACTTTACTCATGGGAAGAAGAAGTCAGTGGCTCATGGCTACCTGGCCTATAGGCCTCATTGCCTTCTGCCTCCTGAAGCCCTGGATACAGACCATCTCTGGTTGTGTATGGCTTACCTGAGGACAGAACTGCTGTGGCATAATGGAGTCCTAGCCGGAGCTAGCTAAGTATGACTGTCTGTGCTATGTACTCCCTGTTATGTGTTCCTCGATATGTGTTCCCCACTATGTGATCCCTACTACATGTTCCCCCTGTATATTTCCCAATATGTGCTGCCCACTGTGTTCCCTACTATGTGTTCATTCTGTTTTGTTGTGGTGGCTTAACTGACCTGAGGAAGACAGATGAGAGCGACAACCACTGCTTAAACCACAACAGCTTTTATATAATGGCATGGTCAGTGTGCACAACTTCCAGGAAAATCCAGATCATTAAACAACTTAAAATGCAGAGAAACGTCTGAGTTTCTCACAGGAATAAGATTCAGATTTTTTTTTTTAAACCATGAGTTACTCTAGCACATCAGAATAATATTGACCTTGTGAATTTATTACTTATATCTTCTCTTAGTACTTCTTGTGAACATTGTCATTTTTATTACTATAGAAGTACTCACACTTCAAGTTTCTTAACCTAGAGTACAATACGGGAAGCTTCCCATGCATTATATTTTGATGACATTTTGTGTCTTCCCTTTCAAGCCTGTGAACCAATTTCTGGGCAAGTCATGTAGAATAAAGGCGAGGCTTGCCTTTGACCTAGCCCATTTGTGCTCTCTGTGTGACTGACAGGTTTGTTGCCAAGTAGCTCCAGCCCCTCGCCGACATGTCAAGAGAGATGGCTGTGATCACCTAATTAAAGAGAGACCGAGGGTAGACCCCGAGGCTGGCTATCCCAAACGCCTGTGATCAGCTATTAGTAGGAACTGCGGGCTCTCTCTGTGATGAAAATGTCAGCCTCGGGAAGAACTATCTGCCACAGCTCCTGGAAAGAGAGGACCGAGGATTTGGAGAAAGATTTAAGTAAAGAAAAAAATCTAACACAAGCCAGCTAATGGCTTCTGGACATTCTTGGTAAGGAGCTTGCAAAGATCTGTGAATGTTCATAATATTTAATGTCCCTCTTCTTTTGCACTTCTTCAGTCCCAGTGGTCACACCCTTCGTACAGCTCCTTCCCTGCCCCCACCATGCTCTTCCCTACACCCACCATTAAAATTGCACACATCTTAGCGGTGTGAACCGGACCCAGATTCTAAAGTATGACAATCTTGTCTTCCCATTGCTGGTGTCATTAACCTTCATCACTGTCAAATTCCTTCTTTTTTCCACATGTGTGTGGGAAAAAAAAAATGCCACATGTGCCATTTAGTGTGTACAGAGGTCCAAGCTTAAAATAGAGTCTTTCTCCCTTGCTCTTTACTCGATTCATTAGGGCAGACCCTCTTAATTTAACCCAGAACTTGCTGATTTGGCCAGCTTGGCTAGCCTATCGTTGTCTTTCCAATCTATGTTGAAATTACAGGTAGGCTACCATGCCTACCTGGCATTGATGTGGGTTCTGAAGTCTCATCGTCATTCTTACACAGCAAGCTCTTTATCCACTGAGCCATCTCCCCAATACCCCCTTTTCCTTCCTATCTAAGCTACTCTGCCCCATTAGCACACTTTTCCTGGGCTGAAGGAAAAGCAACATACTCAATACAGACACCAACAATGGAATAGAATTCCACCAAGGCTAGGGTCCTAGTTTGTTTTCTGTTGTGATAAATGCCATAACCAAAAACAACATGGGGAGGAACTAGTTTATTTTATCAGACATTATGTAAGCCATCAAGGAGAAAGCCCAGGGCAGGAACTCAAGCAGGAATCTAGAGGCAGGACCCGAAGCAAGGGCCATCTTGGAACACTGCTTACTGGCTTACTTTCATGGTTTGCTCAGTTTGCTTTACTACATACCCTGGGACCACCTGGCCAGGACGACACTGCTGTTGGGCTGCCCCACATCAATTATTAATCAAGAAAATGCTTCCACCGACTTGCCCAAGGGCCACTGGGAAACTCCCCAGGTGATTCTAGCTTGTCAAGTTGACACAAAGGTAAGCAGCACATCCAACCGGTGAGACAAAGAGTCCATGGAGTTGTGCACAGAATATGGGTGAGAGGTTATTTATAGGAATTCAGGCAATTTACAGAGAGTCACACTGCTGAAAATAAAAGTTTCCTCCACCCTAGAGACCATTAACTGTTTATATATCCTGGGAGAATGTCCCAATGATGAACATTATTGGACCCAATCTTCTGGTGTAATCACAGCTGCTGAGAGTTCAGAGAGAGCAAAGTCCCTCACTCATTCCTGGATGACCACAGTGCCCATGGTACCTGTGATGGAAGCCACTGGCCTAATCCCTCACTCATTCCTGGATGGCCACAGTGCCCATGGTACCTGTGATGGAAGCCACTGGCCTAAGCCGCAGCGTTTCTTCCCAGTCGTAGGGAGGGAAGCACACTGAATCCATCATACCTGGGGAGTCAAACAGGCCTCAGAGAAGCGGGGCTTCTTGTCAAATGATCAAACAGGAAGCGTTTGTCTCTTTGGAGTTCAGAGAGAAGAGTTATCCAAGCAAAGAAAGACTAAGTTCTTCATTCAATTCAGTTCTAATTGTAATACTACATAGTTTTAAAAGCAGAGGCCATCACTGGCAGGGTTCAGTTTACTGTGTGAGGATCTCACTGCCGCTGGCCGGCCGATCTGGGCCTCCCTCAACCCTCGGGAGAAACAGGGGTCCTAGTCAAGTCGACAAGACGTAGGCGAAGCAATGATGGCAGAGACGACACATGAAGTACAGGATCTGAATGTATTTCTTAAAAATGACATCAGACTTTTACAGTCATTGTAAAAGAGAGATGGTAAATCTGGCAGCTCAGCAGTTAAGGTACATCTGAGGCTACCTAAAACATACTGGGTCTAAAGCAGCAGCTATCTCCTCTAGACTGGTGCTGCTTCCCCGGGGCCCAGAGCCCAGAGCCGGGGGACTGAGGATTGCATGAATCTGAATCCTAGCCCGTCTAAGTTCTAATGCGAGTCCTTCTGCGAGTCCAAGTCTTTCTCCTTCTCCTCTCCTTCTGCACCAAGTGAAAAGCAGGCTTAAGTAGCATACAGCAAGCAGGGCAGATGACAAGAGTCATGTAGGCAGGTGACACATTAAGGTCAGTGATCTTATTGACCAAGATAACGTATCTAGTTGTGAAGCGGGCGGAAGAGCAATGGTGCCTCTCCCTGCTGGGCTAATTTGGTATTCCTATACTAACTCTCTGGTTCTTGCTAGAGGCAATGACTAGGAGGTTTTAATCTAACACTTCTAGCTAATGTCTTTGGGTGGAAGCCCTTCATTACTCTCTAGTATGTAAAACATTTCTAGCTATTGTAAACTATTATTGTCCTAAGGAATGTGCCTGACTCTTGTTAGCTCTAGCAAGGCAGTTTCCTTGAGAGAAATTACAAGTTATGGGAAACTTGGTAATAAACCAGGATAGGTTAGAAACATTGTGTTGACCAGGAAACAATGTCCAATCTTAGCCATTTACGAATCATTTCTTGGGGTACCTTTATGCCTAATTATGAGGGCATGTTGACGATTGGAAAGACTGATCTGGAACATGTCTGAGTTAGGAGATACCAGTGACTGTCTATCCAGGAGGCACAGAACTCCTTTTGGATCCTTATTGCCTCTTATCCTTAATCAGGCTTTTACTCCTGATATTTTGGATGTGACTGGAGTAGACAAGTGTGCGTGGCATCTCACTATAGTCAAATCCACTGGAAAATAGACAAGGACGCATTTCCTGGCCATTCTGTTTCATTGTTCATACCATTTGCCCACTCAGTATCTTGATACTGAAAGAAAGCTGTACAAACAACCTTTTTTTACTTTCTTGGCAATTAATGGTATTATTTTTAGCAGCTTCTGGTGATGTTTCAAGAAGAACAACTTGTCCAGTGTACTGAACTTTCTAGTACAGAGCCAGAGAACTCAATTCCCTCTTCCATGTACTGAACTTTCTAGTACAGAGTCAAAGAGTTCAATTCCATCTTCTAAGTTCACCCTTAAGATGAGTGATACAAAGATCATCTCCAGTTGAGCAAAAACAGAGTGCCAAAGTCATGTTGGCCACTACCCAGCCCTTTCCTGATGCCAGCCATCAGCTAAGGGTGCCACAGGGTCTTCCACAAACTGAATGCACCAAGAAGGGACTTGGGACACCGCTCAGCAAATAAAGTGTTTGCTATCATCAGGACATGAGTCCAATCACCAGAGTCCACATGAAATGTGCATGTGGTGTGTACAACTGTAATCCTAGCACTGTAGTGAAAGGGACACATAAATGTGTATGTGAGGTTTTCTAGTCAGCTGGCCTAGACTGATTAGCAAGCCCCTGAGCTATTGAGACACCATATCTCAAAAACCAAGTTCTATAGAGCCTGAAGGATGACACATGAGGTTAACCTGTGATGCCCCCACATACCTGGGCACATGTACACATTTGTACAACTTCCCCCAAGCACACACACACACACAAACATACACACACACTAAATCAGTAAATGACCATTCAAAAGCCTTTGAGTGGTAGATATACGGATTCCAGTGGGATCAGAATGAAATAGTCACTTTGACTCCGCAGAATTCTCTATCTCCAGATGAACTTCCAGACCCAGAAAACTCAGGTACACATTCAGAAAACATTTCAAGGGCTTCCTGCTGCAACATTTTCTCAGTCCAATCACATTAGGGCAGTGACAGGCCTATGATTGAACAGGAATAGAGAGGTGGAGCTAGAGTTGGAGGAGGAGAACTGTCAGAGAACAGGAGGAGAGGGATCTGGATCATGGAGGCAGAGGATAATGACCCCACGTGTCTATATAACCAAGCAAAGGTTTTACAAAATAGATTAATTGGGTTAAAGTTAATTGGTTAAAATTGTCTTTATTATTTGGTTCTAAAATTATTGTTGGCATCTTATAAATTGTGATCTTATTAGTATATAAACCTGATTGGATAATAAAGCCTTAAGAGTCATGCATTACCTGGCACTAGCCACTAAATGAATGATTGTGGGGGTGTGCAAAGCACTGCATGTGAGCGAGATGTTGCTGCTAGCTGAGAGAAAATAGCAAGAGCCTGCTGGGACATAGTGCTGTGGCTGGACAGTATGGTTCCAGCACTAGGACATGTTCTGGTGGGAGAGGGAGTTTGCGGGGTGAACTCATTTTTTATTAATTCCCACAACAGCTTCCTATCATCCAGATAATCAGTTCCTTCAGCATCCAGCCCTTGACTCCTGTCCATGTTTCTGGTCCCATCCTGCACACTGCCCCTGCATCATATTTCCCCTGACATCCCCTGTCCAGGGGAAGTATTTGATCTCTCTCCTGGGTTCTGGGCCTTTGAACAGATTGTCTAGCCACCATTTTTTTTTTAAGGAAGCCTTCTATGATTCCTGTATCCCAAAGCAACTAATGTTTGCATGCTTCCATAGTACCCAACTCTGCTCTTTTGTAACACGTTGGTGTAATTTTTTCTGTGTTGTCAAGAACCCTTGTCTTTGCCTAACACCTCTCTCTCTACCACACTGTGCATTAACATATAGGTGTAGAATGTGTGGATATATGCATGAGAAACACCCTTGCTACCTCTCCCTGCCCACTCTGTAATGGCATCAGTAAGCACTCTGCAGGTGGCGTGGGCCAGATTTAGGGGGAGCAATACCTTACTAACACTCTCTAAATTCAATTCCAAACTTTATTCTTCAGTGGAAATGGATGGAGGAATGGTGAAACAGGAGTTCACTGGTGAAATTAGTGATGCCTGGAAGAAATAGACCATCTTTTCTCCCCTGAACACTCTGCTGAACACTTAGCATGGGAAACACAGACAGGGCTCCTCATCTGAAATTCAGGAGCCGAAGAACATTAGGCAAAGTTTCATTTCATCATTTCATCATTTTTGCTATAGCAACAGCCCAGAAATCTTAAGGGAAAAACATTTCAAATAAAATAACATAAAAAGGCACTATGTATGTGTGGTTTTTTTTTTAAAGAAATGACAAAAAATTAATAAAGATGAAAAATGAGCCACTACACTAAGTCCTTGGAGAATGGCCCTTATCATTCATTATTACTGCTGTGGTGTTCTCACACATACTTTTTAGAGCTGACTAAAATATTTAACCAGAGTCCTTCATACTCCCTCCCTCTTATGTTCTGCTAAAAGAGCTCATGTCAACTGAAAACTGAATTAAAACAAACCATCGAACAATGAGTTGCTGCGTCCTGGACACTGTGGTCATTTGTCATTTATAAAATCAACACAAAATCAATTTAAAAAATTCAAGATTTTTTAAAGTGCCCAAAGTAGGTCATTCTATCTATGCAGAAGAAGTAGATTTTTGATGTGGAAAAAAGAAAAAGAAAACAGGGATACGCTTTTATTTATAGGAAAATACAAAGCTTTCTAATAAAACAAACTAAAAACTGATGGGAGGTGTACAAGGTGATTTATATGGGCTTTTATTATGGCACACACATTTTTAGACACAATAATCACCTATACTACCTCTTCCCAAACATAAATAATATTAGTCTATAAACTTAATGAATACTAAATAAAATCTGTTCATACACTCAACTGCTAAAAATGGGAATTCATCTTCAAAATGTTCCTGCAAAGTGACTTGGATACTTTTGCTTTGTTTGGTTTCATGAGCTAATAGTCTTAGAGGACATCTAGTTGAAATCAGACTGTGCAGCCCATTAGACCAGACAACGTCTATCCAATGCATTGTCCATATCGGATGTTGGCAACTTCATTCAAAGCCTCTCTCTGCCTTTGCAAAATCCAATCCTGTGACAGTTTCTGCACTTGCCTTTAGCAGGTGGTATAAATACCCCACCCACTAGCAGAGCAGCAGTGAGAACTGACACTGGAGGGGGATCTGAGGAAGAGAAAACGTGTTGGGAGCCGTGAATCTTGAGAGGCATTCGCCATGGCAAGATGGCGCCTACTTCCGCTGTTAACTCCTAGTGGACAACTGTTTGCGCATGTGCGTAGAGTGAAAAGACGCCATGTCACAGCCCATCCCGGGGCGTTACTTAGGGTAATGAGCGAACAGCCAATCATGAGCAGACACACCATGCTGTGGGCAGATACACGCACTGTGGTGTATATAAGCAGTGCGGATTTTGGGTTCGACCCTTTTTTCACCATGGATGGAGACAATAAAACAGTTGCTGCAGAAGGAACCTAGTGTCCACGTGTCTTCTTCCCGGCGAGAGGACCACGCGGGCTACAAAAACGCACCAACAGGTCACACATGAGGTCAGCATGGCCAGAGAGAAACCATGAACCGAACACTGCAAATGATATGTGGAGAATCAGAAGCTACTCAGGAGGAGGGAGGGATCCTGGAGAAAGTTCTGGAAAGACTATGTTACCTAAAAACACTAAATCAGAACAGTGCTTGATACTTTGTGATTGTGGTACAGATGTCAAACAAACACTGCGTGGGACCAAACTATGACTGGCCACCAGGTTGAGTGTATGTGGCCTGCCAAGACTGGTTCACTAAAAGATCCTGGACAGAGTCTCCAAGTACTTCTAGAGTGTCCCTATGCAGCCAGAGCTGGGCCTTGGATTTGCTACCCTCTTGCTTCAGTCCATCCAGAGTGGGGCATAAGCCACTGTTCTCAGCTTCATAAAGGAGGATTCTTGAGAAAAAGGCTCGAACACACTCATTTGCTTCCCCCATCGTTTTCCACTTCTAGCGCGAATGTGTGTGTGTGTGTGTGTGTATATGTGTGTGTGTGTGTGTGTGTGTGTGTGTGTGTGTGAACCAGAAGCCCCAAAGAGAGGCATGTGCACAAACACACAGTTCTCTTGGTTGTCCTTAACTCCAAAAGCATGCAGCCCTGCAGCAAAGGCTTCCAAGCTCCTAACTTTCAAGAGAACTACTCCCTTCCTTCTTTCCCTTTACCTGTGCTCCTAAGGTGGCAACCCTTTAAATTTTACCTTGGTTTTTAAACTTTCTTATCAATGGAGCCATGAGGCAAACTCGAATTTGTGTCTGGAATCTTTCATTCAGTATTCTGTGTCTCAATTTATTACATGCTGAATGTGAGCTCCTGGTCAACCATATGTTTCAAATATTTCTATCATGGCACAGGCTTTTTTTTTTCCACTCTCTTATTAGTGATCTTTGGTAAACACATTTTGATTTAATGTATTGTTATTACTGTGTGTATGTGTTCACATGTGCATGTGTCAGTGTGTGTGTTCCACAACATACATGTAGAAGTCAGAGGGTAACTTTCACCAGTTGGTTCTTGTTTGGTTTGGGGGACAAGAGAAGGAGATGCATATTTTACATCAAAGCAGACCAGCCTCCAGGTTCTCCCAGTATGATGGTTTGTACATGCTCAGGCCAGAGAATGGCACCATAAGAAGGTGTGGTCCTATTGGAGTAGGTGTGTCACTGTGGGTATGCACTTTAAGACGCTCATCCTAACTTCCTGAAACTGAGTATTCTGCCAGCAGCCTTCAGATGAAGATGTAAAACTCTCAGCTCCTCCTGCACCATGCCTGCCTAGATGTTGCCATGTTCCTGCCTTGATGATAATGGACTGAACCTCTGAACCTATAAGCCAGCCCTAACTTTAAATGTTGTCCTTATAAGAGTTGCCTTGGTCATGGTGTCTGTTTACAGCAGTAAAACCATAACTAAGACAGCCAGGATCCCTCAGTCCCTACCTGGCATATCCTCACCCCAACCCTGTACTTTCTAGCCCAGGGGCTGAGGCCAAGTTGTCCTTCACACAGAGGCTCTTCCCTATACAATCCAGACATTCTCTCTCTGTCTCTCTGTCTCTCTCTCTGTTTCTCTGTCTCTGTCTCTCTGTCTCTCTGTCTCTCTCTCTGTCTCTCTCTCTCTCTGTCTCTCTCTCTCTCTCTCTCTTTCTCTTTCTCTCTCTCTCCCTCCATCTCTCACTTATCCCTCTGCAATGCCCTTTCTCCCTTTCTCTTCCCCCCTCCCCAGCTCTCTCCCCATGATGACTTCCCTGGTCTCAGTCCTTGGGGCCTTGAACTCGCCCAAGAGCACATCACAATAGCCCTGCATTTAATATAATCTAATCTGGTTTGCATTGGCTCATTTCACTGGCAGAGAAATAACCAATCAATTCTCTCTTTCTACCACAGATTTGAAGACTGAACTCCAGTCACGAGGCTTGTGTGGCTTACATAACAGGTTCTGGGCCATCCGGAGACTCACAGAGAAACCCTATTTCAATCAATCAATCAATCAATCAATAAGAATTTAAAATTTTGATTTGTTCTTGTGACTGAGTTAAATTGGGGAGAATTAATTAGCCTTATAATAACTGTCTTTCAAAATGTCTCTTTACTTACTCTATTCTTTAATATTGGGTAGAAGTGGTTTGACCTAAGGTATTCCCTCTCTAGAGATGTTCATATGGCACTTTGCCTATGTGGCCTGGTTGACTTTAAAAGTAATTACATCATTTTCCTTATATGTGCTTTGTTTAAAAATTATAAATTCCAGCTAAAATGTTATTATAACAATAAAAATAGTTCAAGCATGAAGGAAAATTGGCACTTACCAAACAAAATTACACCTTGCAGTTAGCATTCGGTTTCATTGTTTCAAATTTTCAACAGAAATAAAACTCCAGGTGGTAACAAGGGTGGGTGGAATTGAAGTAATCTGAGGGGTTTGTTTTGTTTTGTTTTTTGTCTTTATTTTCTCTCTATGTTCAAATTCTCTTTCTGTCTTTGAGACAGGGTTTCATGGATCCCTGGCCAGTCTTGAACTCCTGATCCTCAGACTCCCTACTTCTGAGGTGCTGGGATTATAGGTGAGAGCTCAGATTCTTTATTTAAAACATACTGCTTAAATTCATGAGTGAGCAGATCCAGGGGAGGAGATCAGTTAGCCACCAGAGTGAGATATGTCTAGCCCCAGGTGTACTGGACAGTTGTCCAGTCTTCTTTTATGGAGGTGAAGATACTGTATCTCTGTCAGGATCCCACACACACACCTTGATATTGCTGCTTCCTTCCCCTCCGTTGCACTCTTTGATGAAGACAAGTTCGTCTTTACACGGGCTTGCTCCTCAGTTCATCCTCCCTCCTACTTTCTGTATTTTTTGCATTCTGTTGGAGGAACCTAAAAGACCTGTTGTCTTTATTTTTGCTTTTGTCAAGAGACAAAAATTGTGACAAATTTGGTGAAATCATCTAATTGGATTTTATTTGCAATTCATGAATTACAGAATCTCCTCTAAAAATGCAAAAGAGACTCCCAGAACCTCAGCAGAGAAAGTTGGTTTCAAAGACAGGAAAGGAGGTTGAAGAGATGGCTCAGTGGTTAGGAGCACCTGCTGCTCCAAGGACCCAGGTTCAGTCCCCAGCAACCATGTAGCAGCTCACATCTTTAACTCCAGTTCTAGAGAATCCCATACCCTCTTCTGAACTCCACAGGCTTTTGCACACACATACACTCAGGCACACACATAGACACATGAAATAAAGAAATACTTTTAGAAATAAAGGCCAAAGAAGGCAGATTCAGGAAACAAAAGCTGGGTCTGCTAGAACTGCATTCCTTTGATTTTACTTGTATGGGAGTAGGGGGGATTTATCGTGCTTGTTAAGTTTTTATCTCTTTCCTGATTTCTCAAAAGGACAAATAAACAACCTGGGGTTAGTTTGGTGATAAGAAACTTCAGTTCAAGTGACTCCACTATGGTCTGATTTCTGTTGGAGGTTGGTTCCAAATCTCAGATACAATCAGTGGCTGAAAATTTTTACCTAACAGTTTATATTACTACCTAAAATGTGTATCAATTAATCCAACATAATTTTTGAAATGATCAGTCTTTTTCTACCCTTCTGCAGGGTTAGTTTTGTTAAAACTCAACTGGCGGGCTGGTGAGATGGCTCAGCAGGGAAGAGCACCGACTGCTCTTCAGAAGGTCATGAGTTCAAATCCCAGCAACCACATGGTGGCTCACAACCACCCAAAATGAGATCTGATGCCCTTTTCTGGTGTGTCTGAAGACAGCTACAGTGTACTTACATATAATAAATAAATAAATCTTAAAAAAAAAAAAAACTCAACTGGCTATTTAATAACCTGTGAACTCTCCCGGCTCTGCTTTGTTCCGTTGGTTGGTTTGACACTCACTTCCAGACTTCCACATCGCATCTTTTCTGTTAACTTTCAGCTTTGATGTCTGGTGGCTCATGCCCACGTGCTCTCATGTTTCTTAATGTTTTTCTCAGCTGTCCATGTCCATCACCTGTTAACAAACTTGAGACTCAGTGTATTTCTTTTTTTTCTAAAAAGACAACAAAAAGCCGGGCGGTGGTGGCGCACGCCTTTAGTACCAGCACTTGGGAGGCAGAGGCAGGTGGATTTCTGAGTTAGAGGCCAGCCTGGTCTACAGAGTGAGTTCCAGGACAGCCAGGGCTACACAGAGAAACCCTGTCTCGAAAAACCAAAAAAAAAAAAAAAAAAAAAAAAAAAAGGAAACAAAATAAAAAGACAACAAAAGACAGCAAAGCTTGCTGGGATTTTGATTGGAGTTACTTTAAACGGGAGACAAACTAGGAAGGAACTGACATCTTACCATATTTTACAATGTCAAGCTTTCAAGTGTGAGGGCAATCGGCCCATCCCTTGCCAGGGTTGATTAGACTGGTTAGCTGGCTAGGTGGGTGTTCCCTTCCTAGTCACCACTCCATGTGCTTCCCTTCTGAAGCCACACCCCCCATCACTCCGTGTGCATCCCTCCCAAAGCCATGCCCTCAATTGAAGAGAAAGCCCTTCTCCAAATAGAGGAGGACTAGCCTTCAGTCAAGGGCCCCTGCTAGAACCTCCAAACAAGCTCTCAAGGGACAATATCAAGCTTTCTTATATATCTGTAATTGACAATGTGAAGGTCTAACACCTGACTTCACTTCCTTTGATGGTCTCTGGAGAGTGTGAAAGATGAGATTCTGCGTCCATTTCTGTCACATTCTTCCCAGCTTGGGGTGTCCGCAGTTACAGATGACAACTCTCATGACAGCACATCAGGCCCTAGATGATGGCTCACAACTTCCACAAGATCTGCAGCAACTCTTAACAAGATGAGAATAAAAAATGGGAAGGGGGTACTGGAAGGATGGGTTTCTTCCAGGACGCCCCTCCCCCGCGCCCCGACAAATGTTCCAGACACCCAGGAGTTAGTGGTCAGTGGAGCCATGATTTACATGGAAGAAAAGTGCCCTGGACCAGCAATAGTGAAAATGGAGAAAAAAAATCACTGAATTGTTCTCTGAACTCTAGTTCAGGAGCTAACTAATCTTTACATCACAGGGGGCAGAGCAGAAAACTCTCACATCTCACCTGCTCTAAAAACAGTGAGCAGCCATTTCCCTTGGTGCCTCCTCTGTTTGAAAGCACAGCCAAT
>NW_022196913.1:49953422-49962647 GCF_008632895.1 Mastomys coucha | reverse complement strand
GGCGGGGCGAGGAGGGAGAAAAAGGGGAGAAGGGAGGAGGGGAGAGAAGAAGCTCCCTCAGAATTTAGAAAGGTTTTTGAATGTTTAGCATAGATCCCTATTTTAAAAATGAGAGCCCTAAAACAGGGATTTAGACAGCATCGTCACAAAGAGTGACCTCATGGCTGCCTCTGTTAGAATTTTTAAATGAAAAGCTTAGCCATGCCTTAGCTCTACCTCCTAGTCTCCCTGCTGCCTCAAACTCATGGTTTCATTCTTGAAAGGAAGCAGGCAACAAAGAACTAGAGCTGCAGTTTGAGAGGCTGGAGGCCTGCGATAGAGCGTCCAGTCTATCGTGCGGGGCATGATTAGAGCCTGTGGTCAGGAGGCCTGCGATAGAGCGTCCAGTCTACCGAGCGGGGCATGATTAGAGCCTGTGGTCAGGAGGCCTGCGATAGAGCGTCCAGTCTACCTTACCGGGCATGATTAGAGCCTGCGGTCAGGAGGCCTGCGATAGAGCGTCCAGTCTACCGTACCGGGCATGATTAGAGCCTGTGGTCAGGAGGCTTTGCTCAAGATAGCAAGTGTAACTGGAGCTGGAACTGAGCTCTGAAGAATCTGTGTTTCTGCCTGTTTCTCAGCCACACCCCTAACCCTGCTTCCTCTAAGGGACCATGTTGTGAGCCCTTGAGCTGTTGTTTGGCTCCATATTCTACACCTACGTTTCTCCCCTACACTCCCATCACTTATCCTTCCATGGATCACCTCATTTCCTCATCAGAGAGAATCAAAATCCTTAAAATACTTTATAGCTTTCATGAAAAAGAAAAGGTAAATTTTATCTCCAGATTTGAAAGGGGGAGGGGGTTGGGGGGGGCTTCATTCCGTTCTTTCAGAGTTCTGAAAAATGTCCTGGAATAGTAAGTAGAAGTCTACCAATGAATTAATCTATTGGCAAAGGCAGAGCCCTCATGATCCTGTGCCTTCCCCCAAAGCCCCACCATTGAATGCTGTTCCCCTTGGGGACCAAATCATCAATACACACTCTTTGGTGGGGAGCATTTAATAACCAAGCCATAACGATACACATAGGCTAAGAGGCAAGAGAGAATTCTCACAAATAATGTAGCATCAGAACCAGGCAATATTTAGGTATTTTTTTAGAACACTATTTTATACTCTTCCTTAAACCCTGTTGAGTAATACTATGATCCCTCTTTGCCAGTTAAGTAATTTAGGCTCAGAAAGATGGCACACATTTCCCAAATGTCCCAGCCATGACTTGGTAGATCAAAGTCTCAACCTCACAGCTTCTAGGACAACCTCGGTGAGACAACTTCACTGTCACCCTAGATTTCTTCTGACCTTCCTTGATGGGTTTGTAGAAGGATTTGGGACAACCAAGCTGCAGATGGGCAATACTGCTGTTTCTGCCCAGTCATCTTGCAGAACAGAAAGAAGAGTGGTGAAGGGCTGGGTGGAAGATCCTGAAAGCATGGAAGGGAACTAGCTAGTGCCGGGGTGTGATTCTCAATATGTTCAGATCTCTTATGAGCTTGGGAGCCGTCTTCCCAGGTTGATTTATGCTTGACTGTGATATTGATATTTTGTTCTGTAGCATCGTGATATGTTTGGAAATTGGAGCTTGAAATCAAAAGAAAGCTACACCACTGCTGCTTATGAGCTTTCTGAAACACCCCCTTCAAACTTCCATGCCTGATTGGCAATAATACAAGGATGATCACCTGTGTTTATGAAAGGCAATTTTGTGGGGAGATGTGTGTGTGTGTGTGTGTGTGTGTGTGTGTGTGTGTGAGAGAGAGAGAGAGAGAGAGAGAGAGAGAGAGAGAGAGAGAGAGAGAGAGACATGTACACTTGAGTCAAGCAATCGAAGGAATCAAACCTGTGCAGGTGATAGAGGGAAGAGGGCACAGCAGGGCCAGGAAAGAGCCTGGGCAAGGATCTGCTACCTTCATTGCCTTCATTTCTAAATAGGAATGGTCTCATAGAGGCACATGAGTGAAGTCATTTAGATCATCAGCCCTATCAGCTCTGGCACATGAAGTCACAATAGGATTGCCCTTGGCCTATATCCTGCAGCCATCAGAAGTCATCAGGTTCTTAAAGGGATCAAATAGCACGAGGCTAGCTTTCTAGACCTCATCAAGCAAAACCCATGAAAATGTATTCACGGTAAATAACATGACCACACCAGCTAATGTCCTCACTCTGAGCCACTAGCCCTGCATGGTCAAAATGAGTGTTCTTTATTGTAGAAGAGAATACATGTCTCCAAGGAGGCAATGTGGCCTTAATCAATCTCTCCTAGCTCTCTGACAGAAGGAACACCTCCTTCACCTGGCTCTGTTTGCTCAGAGCCATCAGCAGTGGTAGGGAGGACTGGTTGGCGGAAGCCACTGTGTCCCCAAGCATGGCAGACCCAGCAAGGTTACTGTCCCTAGAAATCAGTTGCTCTGCCCAAATAGGGTGACAGGGTCCATTGCACATAGGAATGGTTTAGGGACACATAAAACTCTTCCAACTTGTTTAGGGAAAATGGGTCTTGTGGTTGTTTGAATAGAAATGGCCTCCATAGACTTATGTGTTTGAATGCTTGTCCCATAGGGAGTGACACCATTAGGAGGTGTGGCCTTGTTGGAGGAAGTATGTCACTATGGGGGTGGGCTTTGAGGTTCCTATGCTCAACTACACCCAGTGTGGCATGCAGTCTCCTTCTGTTGCCTGTGGATCAAAATGTAAAACTCTCAGCTCCTCCAGCACCATGTCTGCCTGCATGCTTCCCATCTTGATGATAATGGACTGAACCTTTGAAACTGTAAGCCAGCCCCAATTAAATGTTGTTCTTTATAAGAGTTGACATGGTTCATGGTGTTTATTCATAGCAATATAACCCTGATTAAGACAGTCCTCAACAATAAACAGTGGTAAAGGTCAAAAAAGTATAAACTCTTAGGACTGAACAGTCATTTGTAGCCAAGCTAAGTCACCTCCAGCAAGCTCTCAAGAGGCAATCTGTCAGGCTTCCTGGTGACATGAAGCAGACAAAAGAATGACTTTAAATTGCCACTCAGCCCAGAGAACATTTGCCAATGCTGTTTCCCCCCTGGGTATTGGGGGGAGCCATCAGTGCATTGGGAGCCAGTCTCTGAGTGTGCTTGGGGTCCCCTCCACATCCTTTCCAATTTCTTCTCTGGTTTACTTCATTCCATGCCCCCCCCCAACCACTTTGATGGTGCTCAGTGTCATGAAGGCTGGAAGAATTTATTCCTGGTTCCATCCTGGAAGGTGACAGGCACTTCTTTGAGTCACATAGATACTTCAGATTCTTAAGAGTGGCTTTTCCACAGCCACTCTTAAGGTGGGTAGATCTTGTTAAAATGCAGGCTTGTATTAGCAGATCTAGACCAGGACCCAAAAGTCTACATTTCCAACATTTTTTTTCATGATGCCTGCATAACCCCATGTACAGCCCATGCTTTGAGCAAAACTGATTTTTTAAAAAAAGGCAAGGAATACTTTCTCTGACTGGTGCTGCCATTCCCACAGTATAACCTGATCGCCAGGGGTACCAGGCATGGTGACACACACACGCATGTGATCCCAGCACTCGGGGAAGCAGGCAGAGCTATGTGAATTCAGGCAACCAAGGCTTCATACAATGCTCTTTGTGTAAAAGTGGGAAGCTGTGCCTGATAGAGTGGTTACAAAAGCCCCTTAGTATGGAAATTCTCCTGTTTTCATTGGGGTGCTATGATGCTTTGAATGAAGGATATCCTCCATAGGTTCATGTGTTAGAACCCTGCTGTTTTGGGAGATGGTAAACTCGTTAGGGGGTGAGCAGTAGCTGGGGACGGTGGGCTGCCTACAGGCAAGCCTTGTGCTTTACAGCCCAACCCTAGTCTCTCTGCTTCCTGATGTCTACCAAGATGTGAGCAAGCTACTGCATGCTCCTCCTGCCATGGACCCATCTGCCACCATGCCTCTGGACACCATAGACTGTATCTCCTCAAACCATGAGCCAAAAGAAATCTCCCCTCCCCAAATTGCTCACTGTCAGCCATCTGGTCACCTTTTCCTTGGAATCCCTTTCTTCTGTGGCTGTTCTTATCCTGCCTAGCATAGACATGACTCCCTCAAAGCACTCGTGGCCACTGTCTGCTTGCCATTCTCTCAGGCTATTAATACTGAGCCACACCATACTGTCACATACTGTAGCCACCCATGCACACATTAGTCCAGCATGGATATCTCTTGCACGGGGTAATGAGGACCTCCCACCCTAGGAAAGAGGGCAATGAGCTTTTGTCTTCTGAATTGCTTGAAATCATCTTAGCATAATAATGTGAGGGACAGGTGGTATTTCAACCATAATAGATATTTAGGCACTGACAAAGAGAATTAAAAAAAAAAAGTGGGTTAACTCTGTGAAAGCACTATGGATTATGGTTATTTAAGCTCAGCGGCCATGCAGTTCAGTTGTAAACTAGACGTATGCTTACAGTCACTGGCACATATCATGACATATGTTTCATTTGCTTCACACAGTAAACCAGGCCCGAGTGCAAATGGAGTGCCTAAGGTAATGAGATGAATAACTCAAACCACAGGAGATGCATGGCATGTGCTTGGTGCCCTCAGTCTTCTGGCGGCCTTTTCAATTATTTATTAGCACTCAGGATAATGTTATTGTCCGATTGCCCTAGGAATATGACCTGAGCAACATCCCAGTTCACAGTGAGACTCCATTAGTGTTCCTATTCCTCCCTGTCTACAGCCACATCCTGAGGCAACCATTCCAGCCCTGAGGATTGCTTCTGGCTCCTCATCCTTCAGGCTTTCGCTTTAGCATCATCCTAAGATTGAATTAGATGATGCCTCCATAGGGCCCTTACACACTGGAGTTGCCTGCTTGTAAACTTACACATTCTGTTGCCATGTCTTACCTACCTATCTGCCCTCCCCACCAGATGCTAAGCTCCATGGGAAGAAGGAATGGAACCTGCTTGCTTGTTGAAGTTCCAGACATTGTATCCCAGGCCTTGTCCAAGTGCATAGTAGGCAAGCACTCAACTGCTGGACTATATCCTTAGGATAATTTTATTCATTGTTATGTTGCTTTTCTTAACAGCATGATGGGAGACATGACCAGAAGTAACTTAGGTAGAGTATCAAGCAAACAGAGCTTGGGCTGTGTGATGGTTTGTATATGATCAGCCCAGGGAGAAGCACTTTTAGAGGTGTGACCCTATTGGAGTAGATGTGTCACTGTGGGTGTGGGCTTTAAGACCCTCATCCTAGCTGCCTGGAAGCCAGTATTCTGCTAGCAGCTTTCAGATGAGGATGTAGAATTCTCAGCTCCCCCTGCACGATGTCTACCTGGATGCTGCCATGTCCCTCCCTTGATGTTACTAGACTGAACCTCTGAACCTGTAAGCCAGCCCCAATTAAATGTCCTTATGAGAGTTGCCTTGGTCATGGTGTCTGTTCACAGCAGTAAAACCCTAACAAAGACAGGCTGGAACAGAAGCTAGGCTACAAGTCACATAACCCACCTCATAGTGACCCACTTTCTCCATCTATAGGTCCTACTTCATAAAGGTTCTGTCACCTCCCAAAACAATTCCACTATGTTGTTAAGTGGTCAAACTCAGGAGCTTATGGGAAATATTTGACACTCAAAAAACCATTGTATCCTCCAAGCATGCTGAGCATAGCACATAACATTTTGCAAAGCCCATGGATTCTTGTTGACAGAATAAGTGAGTGAGCAAGCCCTCCTTTCCTATTCAACCCATACCACCCTGCTTCTTCCTGCCCCAGGGGAGACACTTTGCTTTTGAGACTATTGCCGCTGGTGTCTAAGACCTGACATTGCTGAATAGCCAGTCAGTATTTCCCTTGACAGATCAACATCAGTTCATCGCCATGCCGAAACCCTTCACGAGTACTTCCCTGAAAGATTTACAGTGTAAAGGCAAACTTAAAATACCTCTGCTTTATTTTAGAATGCCAGGAGTACTGGAATAGCATGAAGACTCATTAGAAATTCATTTTTCAATGAAAGAGCAGAGTCTGTTACACGCTCATGAGTCTACAGTTCCCTTTTATTCCCCTGCTGTCTTGGTAAAGCATCATTAGGTTATCCTGTAGTTAGTTCCCATTTTGAGTTAGTCATTTGCTTTATAACTGCTCTTGATAGGTTTTTCCCAGTCCAGGCTTTTTCCTCCAAGCACCGACCTTTAGAAGATCAGCTTCAGCTAGACGGTGGTGGCTCACGCCTCTGACCCCGCACTCAGGAGGCAGAGGCAGGCGGATCTCTGAGTTCAAGAACAGCCTGGTCTACAGAGTGAGTTCCAGGACACCAGGGCTACACAGAGAAGTCCCATCTCAGGGAAAATAAAAGAAAGGGAAAAAAAGGAAGCTGAACTTCAGGCTTCAAAGAGGACTGGCTTCCTTCACTCCTAAGGAATGGGTAGCTACGTATGTCTCCTCTACTGGTGCGGGGAGCTTCTGCCCTGCTTGAACTTCAAACCAATGTGACAAATGCTGATCATGGGTCTTTGTAAACCCAGGACAGCATTAGACACATCTGTCATGACAAAGATGGTTCTAAAAGCCTGCAACCTTGCAGGTTATAAAGCAGCATCTATGGCTGCCTATAATGACTCCCATAGGGAGCACTGTGAAAAATTCCGGTAAACCCATATCCTCACTATTTGGTTTCAGACCCTAAAAGTGTGCCAGCAGCCCATCTCTGTTCACTGTGCTATCTATCTCTCTGGTTCCAAAGGAACCACTGGGAGTAGACATCATGTCCCACCTGTATCACAGTCCTTGAAATGAGGTCAAAAGTACCTACCACATAAATGCACTACTGAAGATCATTTTTAAAAACTATAATCTAACCTCATGCAGCTACAAAAAAGCAGAAGAATCTGAGGATCCAGGAGCCCCAGAGACAGTCATGGAACTGCTACATTCAGTTTGTTCTTCCACAGCCTATTTTGAAAATCAAATATATATTGCATACTTAGGCTTTAGCTTAAAACGCATATATCAAATAAATCATAAAGCATGCCTGAAATTTATGCTTCTCATTTTCTCCTGCCATGGTTAGCTACCGTAGATGTGGCCAAATGGGGATTAACTTCACCAAATATTTTCCAACCTTTTTGCACAGTGAGGTGATCTAAGGCTACCACTTTAATTTGAGTGTCAGAGTCTTTTGTGGACTCTCTAAGTCTTTTAAAGTTATATAAATACCAGCATCCATTTGCATGGGTACAAACTAGGATCAGCTGTACAAGGGAAAAGAACATTAGGCTTCCACTTGGCAGGCCTCTGCCAGCATTCATTGAATTTATGCATTTTGTAGCCTCCTAGTTTATATGCTGACAGGGGTGGTGGGCGCAGAGGGACGGTGTAAAACTGGCCGTTTGTAGGAAGCATTTGCAAGTCCAGGACAGGCGCTTTTGTGTTTGTACCCCTTTTCATGGATTCATCAACCAGCTTTTGCATGTTGATGGGAGCTGGAGTTTGGTGGCTGCTTCTGGGTGAGGGGACAACTGTCAGAAACAGGACAAGGGAGATCTGAGGTCAGGAGGGGTGAGGAAAACGCAATGGAAAGGTGTAAGAGGAAATGATGAACACATTTCCAAGCAAACGCCACGGTGGTATTATGAGGGTGATTATGTGTCACAAGCATCTAGAGGGCTGACATTTGATCAAAGACAAAGCAAAGAAATGGCTTCTGAACTTCAAGCTGGTTGGAGATTTTAAAAGGGAGAGACTAGGAAAGTACTGGAGAGAAACAACTGAATGCCCAAGGTCACGCATATGTGTAGGGAGGCTCACCGGAACTGAAAAATCCTCTCAAGAGAATATTTTCAAGGACTGGAACCAAGAATAGGTCCTTAATCTGCTTGGGAGCCATTGGACCAACAGGAGCCAGACTTACGTCTGGAAGGCTGAATTGAGCTGGGAAGTTTTGTTGTGGTTTCTATCGAAGTGAGCATACTGGCTGTATAGTAAGACAGGAAATAGACACTGGCCTACCCTGGTTGCTGGGATACTCTGAGGAATAGTAGAGTCTTCCACTCACAGCAGGTTCAGAATGGGGTACGGGAGAATCACGTACTTAAAGATCCAAGGTGCAAGGTTATTACTATAGTGTATATACAAAAAGTCCATGGTGCCTGTCTGGACCCCACATACCGTTCTGAGTCTTATCCCTTTCCTTTCCACCAAGAAGAAAAGACTATGTATTAGAGCTCCCCAAGTTAAGAGAAACTCAGTCACTTCTCACTTTTTAATCATCCTTGTATCTTGTGCTTTGCAGTTGAAATGGGAATACGATACCTCTCATCCTTGCAAATGAGTTTCAGGCATCTGCCCTATTGTAGGAGATTGGTAGGAAAGGGGGAGGGAGGGGAAGATTAAGAGAAGCAAGTGGGCCTTAAATGTATCTCCAAAATCCTGATGTTGGTTGTCAACCAACATTCAACGTATTGTCTTCCTTGTTAGTATAGCTCCAGATTTTGCTTGGTGTCTACTTCTTCCTCAAATGACACGGTGAGATCAACATTACTTCCATCTAAACTCCAGGATCAGTTCTAGCCAGCAAGTTGGTCCTTATTCCCTCTTGCCTGGGATCAGTGTTGGACTGAATTTGCCATCTTTAGCAACCAAGGAATTGTGACAAGAACTCCAGAAGGACTTTGGGAAAGGTCCTCACCCCTGAAAGAGACCCCCCATGAGGACATGGTTTCCTCTTCCTCTGGTGTGGCTGAGTCTGTGGGTGAAGAAAAAGGCCTCAGTCAAGGGAGGCTCTGGCAGCTGGAGACAAGGGTGACACATGAAGATGGGTAGAATGAAGGCAGTCTAGATCCTGGATCTTTTGAGTCAGTAGATTTAACAGTTTTGGATGTTTTCTTCCATGAAATATTCAATTCCCTCCTATTTTCAGTTACTTTGAATTAATTTTGCTTTTTAATACCTAAAGTTCGTCTTGAATGAGACACATGTTACTGTTCTGTTAGTGACATGGATATGTGGTGGGGTTAAAGAGGAGGCACGGTGTTTCCTCTTACCCCTGGGATAATTCCCTTGATGCCTCAGAACAGGCTGGCAGGAGTATTCTCACGGCAACTGATCCATGCCTACGATGACTGTGTGTGTGTGTGTGTGGGGGGGGGTAGCGGTTCACAACTGATCCAGGCCTAAGAT
>NW_022196913.1:49939536-49953339 GCF_008632895.1 Mastomys coucha | reverse complement strand
GCGTTCACAAAGGAGTCCTTGAAACAAGGACTTGAAACAAGAAGGACCCTGCTTGGACATTATTGTTTTGCCACTCTGTGCCCTGGTAAGTCATTTGGTTCATCTCCCACCTGCAACTTTTAGACATTAAAGACACAGCCCTCAGATTTACTATGTTCCTGCCTTGTCTGGGTTACCTGGAGTCAGAGATCACTCTCTACAGCCTGTCACAATGCAGTGCTAAGGCTGTGCCTGCTGGCAGGAAGAACATCCAGAGATTGAGAGGGGGGAGAGGGAGGGGAGAGGGAGGGGGAGAGGGGGAGAGAGAAAGAGAGAGAGACAGAGACAGAGAGAGAGGGAGACAGAGACAGAGAGAGATGCAAATGCAATAGTAGAACCATGGTGGTAGACACCTGATCAGGTAGGAATGATGGAGATTAGTGTCAGGTCAGGCAAGTTGTAAATAGGGAAGGTTGGACTCCAAGGGATATAGCAGCCTTTTGAGGAGAGTGATCCGTTTCTTCCCAGCTCAACATCATGGATAAGGCATAGACAGGAAGAAGAAACATTCAGTAGTAGTCTCAACCCCTGAGGCTTGGATCTGGAATGTTGATGAGGGGGTCAAGGGAATGAAGAAAGGTCAGACACATAGACACAGTATGGAAAAGCTGGCATCAGGTGTGCTACATATGCTCTGATGTAGCCACCCCAACCTAGAATCTCAACATGTTTATTAGGTACAGCATAGGGAGAGGACTCAGGGATTCCCTGTAGAAGGTCTCTGTGGGTGAGCAGTCTCAGGCTGTAAACACACACTCGCCATTCATTCATAAACACTCTACTTGAGTAGATGAGGGTTTCACCTTTCTACCCTTGAGCTGGAGGGGGGGCACTGCCCATTTCCCATGGGTCAGATTCCTTGATATAGTTCATAGTAACCAAAACACACTCACTCAGAATTTCACCTATTCATCACTTCCCTCCTTCCCTATAACAATACAAAATAACTTATGTCAGTGGGATATTTTTGTGCCTACTTACTGTGTCAAACTGCGCCAGGGTAAAATGTGTTTAAATGTCAACTAATGTGACCTTTACAGTAATAAATGTAGGAATCTCATCTCTAAGAAACCATTTGCACAGAAGTCTTTTGCTCGGGGGTTTGTTGTAATGTCCTCAACATATTACACTAAGTTACCCCCGTATCTTCATTGTATAGCTGAGTAAAACAAGGTTTTATAGGTGAATATAAATAATGTTTAACGAAATACTCAAGCTCACCCAGGTATCAAGTGACAATGTCAGAATCTGAGTTTAGAATCTGTTTCTTCACATTTTAAAAGGGCCCTATGGTGTTTGTACATGCTTGGCCCAGGGAGTGGCACTATTAGGAGGTGTGGCCCTGTTAGAGTAGGTGTGCCCTTGTTGGAGAAAGTATGTCACTGTGAGAGTGAGCTTTGCGACCCTCCTCTTAGCCACGCGAGGGAGTCAGTCTTCTCCAAGCAGCCTTCAGATGAAGATGTAGAAGTCTCAGTCCCTCCCTCGACATGCCTGCCTGGATGCTGCCATGTTCCCACCTTGATGATAATAAACTGAACCTCTGAACCTGGAAGCCGGCCCCAGTTAAATGTTGCCCTTATAAGAGTTGCCTTGGCTATGGTGTCTGTTCACAGCAGTAAAACCCTAAGAGCCATGCTCGGCAATTTGGTCACCTGTTTTCTGTGCACATGTCATTCTCAGTTATAGAAATGGAGGGAGGCTTTTGACAACTACAGCCCTTAGCAAACCCAGCATTCATGTCATTTTTATAAAGTTTTATTACAACAGGGCCAGTTCCAATTGTCTCCATATACCTTTGTGCCCTAGTAACAGAACTGAGTTGTTACAATAAACATCATAGATCTACAAAGGTTAAAAAAAGTTTTACTATGTGGTTCCTTTAAAAATTATTGCTATCTTACAAGGTATGGTAGTGCATGTCTTTAATCCCAGCACTCAGAGGTAGAGGCGGGTGTGTCTCTGTGAGTTTAAGAGCAGCCCAGTCTAAATAGAGAGACCTTGTCTCAAAAGAAAACAAAAATTTGCTGATTCAGATTTTTTAAAGGTTTGCTCTTTCCCAGCTAGAATCTGGTCAACATCTTTCAAAGGAATTTGCAAAACTTATTTTCATTCAGTTATTAAGTGTGTGTGTATGTATTGTGTGCATGTGTGTGTGTGTGTGTGTGTGTGTGTGTGTGTAGTGTTTGTATGTTCCTGTGTTGTGTGTGTTGTGTATAGTGTATGTTCATGTGTAGTATGTGTGTGTACATGTGTACGTGGTGTGTGTATAGATGTGTGCATGCACACATGCACACATTTGTGCCTCTCTTGGGATGCCTGTAGACACCAGGAATTGGCATTATAGGTAGTTGTGAGCCATTGGATGTGGGTTTGGGCAGCTGGATTGGGTCTTTCAGAAGAACTAAATGCTCTTAACAGCTGGCCCATTTCTCCAACCCTCTGACTTTTCTTGCTGTGGAATTTTATATATGCCAGGGTATGGCAAACCCTCAAACTATTGACTCTCTGACTTGGTCTTTATCTGTCTGGCAATCAACTCTTTTTTTCTGTTTCTCCTTTTTCCAACCTGGTCATGCTTTGAAGAGATTCAAGGTGTCCTTTCCCATCAGTGAATACACGGCATCAGCCATGCTTGAGGAAGTAGGCTACTTCTGGAGGCAGCTCTGCCAGAGATGTAATCATACAGAAGTGGAGTTTGACTAATTTTGTGTGGGCACAGAGAGCTCATTTAAGACTATTCAATGGGAACATTATGCCTACCTTGGTAGAGTTATTTGGAAGTTTTGTGCCTATGTCAATTTCTACTGTACCTGGAACCACAACATTGCTTCACACACTTACTCACAGGTATGAAAGCACTGAGAGGCATTTCATATCACATCACAAGTTTGTTATCCTGGGTGAGCAAAAAGTTACCTCAATTATGCATGATATCGGCCTATCTACGAATTTAGGACTTTTTTTCTTCTTTCAGGAAGCCATAGTAACATCATGAGTCAATGAGAGGGTGGATATCTGTTTAGACACCCTGATAATGATTTCTGCTGTTCTAGTCACTGCTTTGAGAACATTCTAGAATATTCCATTTCATAAAGAATGGCAAGTTCGATGGTACTTAAGGGTGAATGGAAATGTACTAAAGAGAAGCTCCCATGTAAATATTTCCTTTTCAGACATATTCATGCAATAGCTATTTACTCTATAATTAAAAGCCCTGGTTAGATTTTGCTGTCAACTTGATAGAGCCTAGAGTCTTCTGAGAGGAGAGCTTCAATCAAGGAATCACCGAGATCAGATTGGCCTGTAGGATTGTCTATGGAGGATGTCTCCATTGTTAATTAGAAGGCCCAGCCCACTGTGGGTGGTACTATCCCTAGGCAGCTGGTCCTAAACAAAAGCTAACTGAGAATAAACCACACATAAGCCAACAAGCAAACAGCATCCTTTATGGCTCCTGCTGTAGTTCTTTGGTTGTGAAGGGAGTCCCTTGGTTGGAAGTGATGCTGTGTGAAATAGCCAGCAGACCTGACTTTAAGCTCCTTGCCTTAGCTTCCCTCAGTGATGAACTCTGACCTGGAATTACACACCCTCTCCTGAGGAGCATTTAGTCAGTTTCATCACCACAACAGAAATGAAGCTGGAATCTGCAGACAGGGGCTTTTGATAGTGCTGTGTATGCTCGTTCATTAGCACTCCCTTGTTCTCAAGGAGGATACTTCAGGAAAACATACCAAGATGGGAAAGCCCACACTCTCAGCTTTTACAAAATCAGAAAGCAAACAATCCAGCCAAAGGGCCACTTGCCTTGGCCCTGCTCATGCATAGTGTCACAGATGTCATTCAGTGCCTGCCAGCTGCCCCACAAACAAACACCAGCAGGTGCATGCCCCTCTTCAACCTGCAGCCCATAACCGTGTCAGAATAACTTGCCAGAGCGTGTCTCCCTCCACTGAACTGTGCCTAAGAGAGAATGCATTATCCTGAAACCATTATGCAAAACCACGGTGACTGTTAGATGAAATAGTTTGAGTTTACAAAAAAGAGAAATCCATCATTTGCAACCCAAGACTGCTGAGAATTTGGTTCGAGGCAAATCTTCTTGGGGAATATAGTATTTGTCAATCAAAAGGCACGGCCATCACTCTCTCTAGGAGGTTTGGATAGTAACTGCAATGGAGACCAACGGAAGTCATGGAGTGACAGAGATTTGCCGTCTTGACCAACCATCAAGTCTTGGAGCAGTCTTCACTCAGGTAACTGCCTAGTAAATGCAAGGAAGATGCTGCTCACGTGACTTCCGGTGACTTGGGATCTACAGAGAACCTGATCCAGCCCACAGGTGGTCTTGTAAGGACAGTAATCCTTATCCTCGCATCCGAGGACCAGAAGTGAAAGAAGAGAGCAAGAAGCCTGACAAACCAGCACCGTTTCTCCAAATTAACAAGGGACTTCCCTTCCCCGCGCTGGATTTGGATACTTTTGCCTCCCACCACACCTCCCAGCCGAGCGAAGGACAGTGACACTTGGGTCCTCTTGCTCTCACGACATCCCCCTCTCCATTCTGAACATGCCAAGCAGACCAAGGCCGACTGTGCTGGGGAGGCGCCGGCTGCCTGTGGCCAGAGCTTGTCATCGTTAAGAGCTGAAATCCCCCAGGTGCCCAAGGTACTTAACTGCTCCTGCGTTTCAGAAGAGGCAAGGTTTGCACATCAGCTTTCCTTACTGCATCTGTATTCCAACCCCATAGCCCCTTCCCCTAGTGGCCCTCTGCTTATGATATTCTCATGGACTTGCTTTCTGCCCTACTTGTTCCAACTCTTCCCCCCTTTACATTATTCATAGCTTTTATTTCTCACTTGGCAATTTACTTTCAATTTTATTCGTGATTTTATACCCATTTAACCCTACTTCTTATCTTGAAAAATGACTGTTCTCGAGTGGTCAGGGAAGGAAGAAATAAATAGCAAATTATCAGTACTGGAGAGAGGTGGAGGGAGTTTTTATAACTACAATTGAGCTTGCTGTTAGCCCATAGCTACACACTGGCATCACCTAGGAAGCTGTACCTGGGTCCACCATCTGACATCCCGGTACCTGGGTCTCACCTACAGAGATGCCATTTTAATTGGCTTGGGGAGGACTTGGACCCTGAGAGTTTAAAAACTCCCCAGGTGATTCAATTGTCCAAAGGTGTAGGTCATGCTGCCTAGAACCTCTCTCCCTGCTTGTTCAGCTCAAATCTTCCTTTCAGATTCCCCTATAAGTTGGTCAGGTTGGCCTAAAATCTGTGTTCTGTTACTTTGTATCTGTAGGTAATGCCTCCATCACCTAGACTTTGGTCTCTTCATCAGCAAAAGCATCATAGCGAGGCTGGAGTGGCCCCATGCTCCTACCTGCTAAGCAGCCTCCTGGGTTGGAACACCTGCTAGTCAATGCATCAAGCAAGAGTCCACGCTGCTCTCATTGACTTCCAACATGCACACCAGCAAAGCTTCTGGCTTTATTGCAAAAACTGTGGGGTGATATAACATAGGGTTGGCTTTTGGTTGGGGGTTGGTTCTTTCCATGTCAGACACAGAATTGGAAGGGAAAAGGGTGTGTGGAAGAAAGGAGCCAGGGAGGGGAGAGATACTTATCTTCCCATTCTCTGCAGGAGTTTGTAAGCCAGTCGTACTCTCCACTATCAGGTCGAGGGCCAACGAGTGAGAACAGAAGACAGAACATACAGCCTGGCCCCCGTTTTGGTGGTAAGAGGAGAGAAACCATCCATCTAGTTTGACTGCAATGGTCTCTACTGCACTGCTTCCTTTCCACTTTGGTTGAGAGGATGTTTCGGTCTACAGGAGTCCTCCCCTGAAAAGTACAGCCATTTCAAGGGAGAGACGAGAGCTGTATCTGGTGGCCCCAGGTCTGCAATCCCAGCCGCTTGGGAGGCTGAGGAAAGATGACCACCTGTTCTGGCCTGTCTGAGCCACAGAATGGATTCAAGGCCAACCTAGGCCAGTCAGTGAGATACTGTCTCGAAATTTAAATATGCAAAAGAACTGGGGATGTATCACAGTGGTAGAACAAGCCTACCATGTGCAAAGCCATAGGTTTCCACCTTGTCTAAGAAGAAAGGGGGAAAGGAAGGGACAGGAGGAAGAGGAGATGGGGTTCACATTGTATCCATAAATTTTCTCCCTTGGGGTGTCGGTCCTTGCTCTTCTTTCTCTCGAGCCCTCACAATTCACACTGGCTGCTCCTTTCCCCATTAGCAGTATCACTGCATATAATTATATCATCTGGTACTTGCTTACCATATCACCAGTTAACTGGGGGATGGATTTTGCTCTTATTTATAGTTATGTTCTATGTATGACTACACACGGTGGGGGGGAGGGGAGAAAGACAGGAAAGAGAGGGAGTAAGGGGGGAGGGGAGAAAGACAGGAAAGAGAGGGAGTAAGGGGGAAGGAGGGAGGGAGAGGGAAATATGAGTGGGAGAACATATGAACAAAACCATAAGAAATCATTTCACAGCCAAAGACAAGATGGGCCCCACATTGAGTTAAGTCTTTCACATTGCTATGACCAAACTACCTGACAGAAGCAACTCAATAGGTTTATTTCAGCTGTTTCAGCAAATTTCAATCCAGCTTCCTCTTCATATCTCCTTCCTTGACAGTACTATCATGACCCAGCTCAGTTCATGGTGGTAGGTACTTGGGGCGGAGGCTCCTCACATCAGGTGAAGCCAGAACCAAAGACTGAGTTTACCTTTCAAAGGTGCACCCCGACTGTTCTGCCCCATCCTGAGGCTTCCAAAGCCTTCCAGGCAGCCATAGAGTAAATACCCAGAACATGAACTGGCAGAAGCATTTCATGCCCTCCTTACCCTGCTCGGAGGAAGACAGAGCCAATCTTTGGTAATGGTGTTTTCTTAGTGTCTATTTCTGGGCCCCGCCTTGGTTTTCAACTCTGCTTTCTTGTGAGAACATTTTTCCTTCCACCCATTCCCAGTCACCTCCTTATTTCCCCTCTCTACAGCCAAAGCAGCAGGCTCCTATCCAACTTCTTCCCTCTGTGTCTCTAGCTACTCCCACAATTCCCTCTGAACCAGCTCAGACGTCGTTGGAGCCAGATTTCTTGTGTTTTCCTGACTCTCAAAAGGAAGTGTGTTCTCTCTGGTCCACATCTAGGGAGTGGTGCCTCTCAAGCAGTACTTAGGTCCTTGGAAAAGAGACCGACCGGCAGCTCTTTGGAGATGAATAATGTCAGTGAGTTGGGGAACTCTAACATTCAGAGAAGGCAGGTGTGGTAGCAGAGTCACATGCACCTTATCCAGGTGGAGACAAGGACCTTCCACACCACCAGCATCTTTCTCTCTGCACAGCTGAGGCCTCTCCTTTCTCTGGGCAGCAACACCTCTTACCTTCAAGCTCTGGACAATTCCATAGGCTAGCTGCAGCTTGGAGTCTAAGAAAGGGAGTTCCAAGAACAGTGTAGCCCGTACCCATCTCTTCTACTCAACTTCACAATCCTAGAGGGATTTTCCTCTAGGCTCATGCCACTTTCCCTCCTCGTCCAGATTCTTCTGTATTCTGATAAAATTGTACAGCCCACGAGCAGCTCGGAAACCAACGACCGACCCCATCCAAGTCAGAATTATGTGCCATGGCTTCATTTCCTGGAAGCTGCTGCACATCGCTGGAGACTCAGAAGTCCATGGCTGGGGACAGAAATGTCCCCCCTGGAAACAGTTTTTGAAAGAAACTTTAAATACCTTCTCCCCCCATCCACTCCAATCTCTCCAGCCTTAATTTTTATGGGAAACATGAGGCCATCAGGAATGTGGGTGGACATTTCTATTTTCTCCAGATAAGACTGACTTGGGGAACAACTGAAGAAGTGACAGGATTTTAGTAGATGAAATATTTTTAAGACTTAAAGATGACTCAAGGCAGACTTCGTTATCCTGTTTCAAAGGTAAGCGTACTATCTCCATAGTGTTTCTTCTGCTTTTTATTTATTTACTTACTGACTGACTCATTTATTTTTGAGATTGAGTCTTCTATGTAGCCCAGACTGGTTGGCCTCAAAGTTATGACCCTCCTGTTTTAGGTTCCCAGTGATGGCAGGCATTATAGCTATGTCCCCTGACATACATGGCTTTCATGTTGCTATTTATGTCCTAACTCATTTTTATATTTGCTCACCACATATTGCATTCTCAGAGGACATACTTCTGAGAAACATCGGTACTAAGGATCATATATTATTATCTACTATCTCATTTTCTTAACTTGGTGGATTTGAATGAAAATGGCGCCCATAGGCTCATATATTTGAATGCTTTTTCCTTAATTCCTGGGACTGTTTGGGAAGGATTAGGAGGAGTGGCCTTGTTGAAGGAGGTGTATCACTAGGAATAGATTTTAAGGTTTTGAACGCCCATGTCAGGCCCAGTCTTTCTCTCCATCTCCCTCTCTCTATCCCTCTCCCTATCCCTCACCCCCACCCTCCTACCTACAGATAAGTCTATAAGATCACTTGAGATCTTATAGACTGCTCCATGCCTGCCTCCCATGCCACCATGTTCTCTCCATGATGGCCATGGACCCACCCTCTGAAACTGTAAGCAAGCCCCCAATTAAATGCTCTCTTCTATAACTTCCCTTGGTCATGGTGTTTTGTCATAGCAATAGACATGTAACTAAGACAGGCAACAAGAATAATTTTAGTGCTATCTATTCATTACTCATTCATATTATTCAATATATATCTAGTGAGCTATGACCATGTGCTGTAGGAAATCATGCAGACCAAGCAGGACACAGACTCTCCCCATTGTCATTGAACATAACATGCAGGCAATGGAGTTGGAGAGTAAATACACAGGATTAGAATACATGCTTAGACCATGAGGACTCTGACATGGATAAGCCAGGGAAAATATGAGAATAAATAGACTGGATGAAAGCTGATGGGCTGGAAAGACGACTCAGTGGGTACAGCAGCTTGCTGACCTGAGATAATGCCTGAACCCCACATGGAAGGGAGAAAGGACAGGCTGCCAGAAATTGACCTCTGACCTTCACATGCACACCTTACCCCACACTGACATATAAATAAATAAACCAAATAATTATATTTTAAATAAAAAGAAGAAAAGGAAGATGATCTGAGGCAGAGGAAATTCTAGGCAGAGTTTATAACAAGTAAGAAGATACTGAAGTAAATGACAAGGTGAAATCTTCAAAGGACAGACATGGGAGCACTGTACATGAAGATGGCTACCCTGACAGACAAAAGGCAGGCTGCTGCAGCTGCCTTCTCATCTTTGAGCTTTCCCTGAACCCTTGAATGGATAGAGTACTCATTGATCCAAGAAGGCCTCTCCTTTGATATGCTGGGCACCAAAATTCTCCTGGTGAGACTATGGCATTCTTCTCACAGTGAGGAAACATCTTCATCTTGTAAAACTGCCCCAAGGACAAAATAACACTCTATTCAGCATGGGGAGACCTGAGTTCACAGCTGGCTCGATATTGGGCCTCATAAAGCAGGATCTGAACAAAGACAGACATGCTTCCCATTCCTGGGTCACGTGGACTCTCAGTATGTCTGTTCAGAGGAGTAATGAGCATGTTTTCAAAAGTCATCATTCCATTCAGATAATTACCAGGGCAACCCATGATGTCAGATTCCGCACTAGGAAATAGCTTGTTTGTTTTCCTTTTGTATCTTCCGAATCTTTTATCATGCAATAAAATATGTTTGTGAGAAAGACACGAGGAACATAACATTTGACTCACAATAATCACACTCTATTTTGGCTCAATAAGATAATGCATCGAGATACCTGTTACAGTTCCTGACAAATGTGCCAACATTAGTTGTAGTTCTTACTGGATAGGAAGGTGAGCCCCAGTTAACTAACTCTGAAGAGGACAGCTACTGGGGAGACAAAGCTTTTTTAGGTTTCTCTGGAATGAAGTTTCCAATCACTTCGTCCAAGAAGGAAAGGGCAGTCTTCAAATTGTGCATACACAGGCATTTCCTCTGGAAGTTCAGAGTGTTCTTGTATTTTCAAAACAAGGCAATCATGATGCCTCCTTAGACGTGGCTTTGTTTACATACTCAACTTCCTCCCATTCTTGTAGGTCAGAAGTTATTCATTTCACAACACACGGAGGGAAAGGGCATTAAAACACCATCTTTCCCATTCTCGAACTTTCCCAACAGTCTCGGTTTCCTTCACAGCGGCACATCTTCTGTGGAGGTACACTGCCCTGGTGGAAGGCGAACAGAGCTGCCAAGCACACGTTTTGGCTCAGAGAAACACAGCTATGCTCTGTGACATGACTATGCTCTGTGGCATGACAGGCACCATCCACAATGCCCTCTGGCTTTGTGGGTAAGTGTTAGCCATTGCAGCAGCTCGGGAGTCCTATGCTGAAGGTTGTCAGTAGGACATGGGGATTGTCCAGTGAGTGTGCTCTAATGATGATACAAGAGCTCCCTTCTCCCCCACACACCCTCCTGGAAGTGTTGGGAGAGTCTGAGGCCTCAGCCAGATTGTGTTAGTGTCTTGTTTGGAACCAGAGATCAAGGATGAGACAGATTTTTCCACATTGAAGGTCAGAACTAAGTGGTGCATGCATTATAGCCTTGTGCTGTGACTATCTTTGGGCCTTTGAAGGTCACTGGAGCAGGTTACTCATGTTATTCATTCTGGTGTCTCAGAGTTTATCCTAGTGTCTGTGCTCCATAACAAAATGTTGAGTGAATACATAAAAAACAACCAACTGAACCAAACCAAAAAAATCCAAAACAGCAACAACCACAACAAAATAAAATAAAACAGGGTTTCATCACATAGCCCAGGCTGGCCTTGAACTTGTGATCTTCCTACTTCTGCCTCCACTCCAGAATACTGAATTTACAGATATATGACACAACTTGAACTTGTAAATCGTTTCTCATATTAGAATCAAGTAGCTAGATCCAGGTTAGTGGCTCCATGAGTGTCGGCCGCCTTACCCGTCCAGTGGAAATAAGGAGGCAAACACCGAGCCCTTCTCCATGCAGTTTAATCAGGAACCTTCATTTTTACTTCTTATCTAGCTAGCTTCTTTTATATTCTTCTATATCTTATTCTTACGTCTTACTTATTACTACTTATATACATCTTATTAGTTACATCTTATTAGTTACATACTTATTCCTAATTCAATATCTTATATCTGTCCTTACATCTTACTTCTATATCTACATCTTCTCTCCTATCCCATTACCAGCCCCAATTCTATATACTTACTCCTAAATCTCTCCTAACCCATCACCAGCCCTAATTCTACATACTTACTATCTCTACATACTTACTCACTACTCTTCCAGCCCCCAGCCCTTGTGGGTTAAATACTTTCCCTGGTCCCAATCAGCATCAGCTACGTAGCAAAACATAATAGGCTGCGGGAAAATCATGCCAGCTTGCATCATAAACTGGAGGCACTCAGCTTCTCCAACTAAGGCTTGTTTATCTCAATGCTCTCTGCTCTGGCCGGAGACCAGGTGTTCAATATATATGTATAGGGTGGCAGCTGCGGCTCCCCACACATGAGAGCAAACCTTCCTGTCACCCAGCTGTATGGCACTCTTAGCAAAGCATGTCACATGATAACAGCTCAAGGGAGCATGAGCCGCCTACAACCATACGCATGGCTTTATGATTCAGTGTGTCCCACAACACAGGGCTAGTCAGCATTCTTTATCCCATGGTGATACATAGAAATGAGACTTGGAGAGCAGATTGGGATAAAGCACACAGGCTGCTCGTGGCAGGCTAAGACTGGCCTGGGGGCCAGGTATCCCACGCCCCATTGGCCCTCCAGGAAGGTTACATAGGTTTGCGTGAATATATACTTCAACCCATCCAGTGAGCCTGGTCTCTGAGACAGCTGGTCAGCCAAGCTGTCCTCCTATACTTCCTGCGAAACAGTCATTAGGCAACTGGGACTCCTTAACATAAGATGTAGGATCAAGGTTCAATATCTTCATCAGTATCAAGCGCCCTCTCCCCAAGGTCACCCAGTAGTAAAGATAATCATTGTGTAAAGGGGTGTGCCAGCTGAAGATGAATGCCCCTGAAAATACCACATATCCTCATACTTGAATAACAATTATAATTTACAGAATGCACACTCATATGAGGCATTGTTTGATACTAAAGCATGGGGGTGGTCAATCTCGGTAGTAAACTTGACGTGGAGTCAACTAAGAGGCAAGCTACGGGGCACACTCGAGAGAGATGGGCCCTATCCAGTTATCTGAAGTGGGAAGAGCCAACCTAAACATGGGCCGTATCTTCCAGTGGAAGGTAGGTTAAACGAGGTTAAAGGAGGAAGCTTTGCTTTCGTCTGCTTGCCTTTGGTCTTACTGGCAAGTTCAACTATTCTGTTGCTGCCGCTACATTTCTTTGCTGACTTTAAAATCCAGCTTCTTCAAGTGTCCAGTGTGAACTAAAGACCAGAAGCTCTTCAGGAATCCTCTAAGCTTGCAGGGTCATACTGGGACTGCTGACACCTAGCCTCATAGCCCAGAAGCCAGCTGGATCTCAGTCTCTCCAGTATGAGATACCACCCAGTCCTGATAGAACAAATCAATCCAATAAGTGCCTTTCTAGTATATATACATTCTACTGGTTATATTTGAAGTACTCTTTCTAATTTATGCATGGTTCAGAATAAAAGATAATAAAATAACTGAAACATCTTTAAAAAATGATGAAGTCTCATATGTATTCCATCTAACCCCTCAAATGTTCATTTAGAAGTTAGTTTATATATCTGTAACTTTTCTTATTGCTGCGACAAAATGTCTGACAGAAGCCACTCAGTGAAGGGGGTGTTGATCTCAGCTCACAGTTAGAGAGTACAGTACATCACTATGGGGAAGACATGCCACCAGGACCGGCTCCTGTCCATGGCGATGAGACCATGAGGTAGCTAGTCATGCTGTAGTGCTAGACAGGAGTCAGAGTTCAGACTGGAACCAGAAGTGGGTGCCACCTGCATTGGCCCACTTGTGCTAGCCAGGACACACGTTCAAGGGTTCCCACAGCCACCTGTAACTGTGTCATCATCTGGGAACCAATTATTCAAATGTGTAAGCCTGTGAGGTGAACTTAACATTCAGATTGTATGTAACAGTCTACAAGAAGCTTTGTAGAAACTTGGTTCTGACTTAGCAATTACTGCAAGTGATGAAGGCCACTAGAGATGGACAGCTGTCAGAAGCAACATCTGGGCAGAGAGACAAAACTGATACCCACAGAAGTCTGGGGCCACTTTAAAGCCCATTAGCAACTAGCACCTAAGCAGATACTGAGGGCATCATCGTATCAACCAAAGAGTCTATAATAATTATCAGTAATAAATTTCAGTGATACACACCCTAGTGAGCAGGAAGTAGCAGCCACTTTGGACTCATTGGTAACACATATGTGTATCAGAGGATGGGAAATAAATCCAACCAAAATTCAACGACCATCTACCTCAATGAAATTTTTATTAGTCCAGTGGTGTGGGGCATGCAGAGATATTCCTTCTAAGGTGAAAGGTAAGTTATTGCACCTGGCCCCTCCCACCACCAAGAGAGAAGCACAACATTTAGTGGGTCTATTTGAATTCTGGAGACAGCACATTCCTCACTTGGGTGTGCTACTCAGGCCCATTTACCAAGTGCGGGAGAAGGCTCTTCAACAGGTCCAGGCTGCTCTGCA
>NW_022196913.1:49937367-49939225 GCF_008632895.1 Mastomys coucha | reverse complement strand
TGGCCTGCTATTGGGCCTTAGTGGAAACTGAACGTTTGACAATAGGACACCAAGTTACTATGCAACCTAAACTACCCATCATGAGCTGGGTGCTATCAGACCTTTCAAGTCATAAAGTAGGATGTGCACAACAGCAGTCAATTATCAAATGGAAGTGGTATATACGTGATCAGGCCAGAGCAGGTCCTGAGGGCACAAGCAAGTTACATGAAGAAGTTGCTCAAATGCCTATGGTTTCCATTCCTGTTACAATGCCAACTGCTGCCAAGCATGCACCTATAGCCTCATGGGGTGTTCCCTATAATCATCTGACTGAAGAAGAGAAGACTAGGACCTGGTTAACTGATGGCTCTGCACGTTATGCAGGCACCACCCAGAAGTGGACAGCTGCAGCATTACAACCCCTTTCCAGGACAACCCTGAAAGATACAGGTGAAGGAAAATCTTCACAGTGGGCAGAACTTCGGGCAGTACACATGGTATTACAGTTTGTTTGGAAGAAGAAATGGCCAGATGTACGATTGTTCACTGACTCATGGGCTGTAGCCAATGGATTGGCTGGATGGTCAGGGACCTGGAAAGATCACGATTGGAAAATTGGTGAGAAAGACATCTGGGGAAGAAGTATATGGATAGATCTCCAAATGGGCAGAGGATGTGAAGATATTTGTGTCCCATGTAAATGCTCACTAAAGGGTGACTTCATCTGAGGAGGAGTTCAATAATCAAGTGGATAAGATGACCCGTTCAGTGGATAGTCAGCCTCTATCCCCAGCCATCCCTGTCATTGCTCAATGGGCACATGAACAAAGTGGTCATGGTGGCCAAGATGGAGGTTATGCCTGGGCTCAACAACACGGACTTCCACTCACCAAGGCTGACCTGGCTACAGCTGTTGCTGAATGCCAGATCTGCCAACAACAGAAACCAACACTGAGCCCCAGATATGGCACCATTCCTCGAGGTGACCAGCCAGCAACCTGGTGGCAGGTTGACTACATTGGACCACTTCTTCCGTGGAAAGGGCAACGTTTTGTTCTTACTGGAGTAAACACTTATTCTGGTTATGGATTTGCCTTTCCTGCACGAAATGCTTCTGTCAAAACAGCCATTCGTGGACTCACAGAATGCCTTATCTATTATCACTGTATTTCACACAGTATTGCTTCTGACCAAGGAACTCACTTCACAGCCAGAGAAGAGCGACAGTGGACCCATGATCATGGAATCCACTGGTCTTACCATGTTCCCATCATCTTGAAGCTGCTGGTCTGATAGAAAGATGGAATAGCCTTTTGAAGACAAGCTACAGTGCCAATTAGGTGGCAACAGCATGGAGGACTGGGGCAGAGTTCTTCAGAAGGTGGTATATGCTTTGAATCAGTGTCCAATATATGGTACAGTTTCCCCCATAGCCCGGATCCATGGGTCAAGGAATCAAGGGGTGGAAAAAGGAATAGTTCCACTCACTATCACTCCTAGTGACCCTCTAGGCAAATTTTTGCTTCCTGTCCCCATAACTCTAGGCTCTGCTGGCCTAGAAGTTTTGGTTCCAAAGGGCAGAGTTCTACCAGGAGCCACAACAAACATTCCATTGAACTGGAAGCTCAGACTTCCCCCTGGCCATTTTGGGTTTCTAATGCCCTTAAACCAACAGGCCAAGAAAGGAATAACAGTGTTAGGAGGAGTGATAGATCCAGATTACCATGGAGAAATTGGATTGCCTCTTCACAGTGGAGGTAGGCAGGAATATGTCTGGAGTGCAGGAGATCCCTTAGGGCATCTCTTAGTACTGCCATGTCCTGTGATTAAAGTCAATGGGAAATTACAACAGCCTAATCCAAGCAGGATGACAAAG
>NW_022196913.1:49926533-49937012 GCF_008632895.1 Mastomys coucha | reverse complement strand
TTTGTTAAGAATACATTTTTCTTCCAATTTCTTTAACATCAATTGGTATTTAAGTTGAGACACTAAAAAAATGGTCCCAAGGGACATTGCCCCATTGTAAATTTACAAATGCATTTGCGATTATACAAGGAATAGTTAGGCGTATTCATGATTTTGTTATTGTTTCATGTGGACATGAGATATTATTTGTGTCAAGTTGACAAGGGGTGGATTGTAGTGGCTATTCCTGGTTGTCAACTTGACTATATCTGAAATGAGCTACAATTCAGAATTAGAAGGCTCACTTGTGGCCCTAATCTGGAGGCTGAGAGATACAAGTTTCTGACCTGAATCTTGGCATGGAAATCTTGACGCATAGTGGCTATGAATCCCAGAAGATTAAGATAGGAAGATCTACGAGTTCAAGGTCATCTGGGATTAAAGGTGTGGTGGCACACAACTTTAATCTGGGCCACACCTTTTGCTGGAGACCTACATAAGAACATTGGAAGAAGGAAGGCTCGCTCTGCTTCGCTTGCTTGCCTTGTGGGACCGAGCAACTGCTAGATCCTTGGACTTCCATTCACAGCTGCTGCTGACCTTTGTTGGGAGTTGGACTACAGACTGTAAGTCATCAATAAATTCCTTTACTACATAGAGACTACCATAAGTTCTGTGACTCTAGAGAACCCTGACTAATACATACCCCAAATCAGAAAGGGGTTAAATTGTACTCTTCATACTCTGAGAATTTGTAAAAGAATGTAATCATTTTAGAAAGCATCCACTTAAAATCCTTTTTAAAAGATCTTTGCTTGAAAAGATAAAGTCAACTGTTAACTCCTTTCTAAAGTGCTCCAAGATAATCAACATTTTACAGCCTCTGATTTTATTTTTTTGCTGTATTTGTTGAATGGCATTTTCTGCCCCATGTCTTTCACTTTAATAGCCAGTATAGAAAATGATTTTGATTATTTTCCCTCTGCTTTTCAATGAACTCATTACATTTAGTTGTCCTTTGTTTAAGTAAACCTTGATTGACTTTGAATGGGCCCCAGCTAGATGCTTTCTTTAAAGTCTCCTTACCCCTGAGCTAGATAACAAAACTGCTGCATCTTATCTAATTTTAGCATCCACTGGGAAGTCAGCAACAGCTCTCTGATCTTGCTCTAACATAATTCAATTCCTACCATAGAAACAATGGGCTCTTGTGTGTCAATTCAATTTCCTATAACTTAGACACACTTATCTGGCTGACAGATCATTTTTCCCCCTTTGAGATAATCAAGTCCTCCCAATATTCCTCCCAAAGAGAGGTCAAATGTTCAGACTGCTTAAAAATAAAGATCAGTGGATAGATATAGGAGTTTGTGGGTGACCGACAGCAATGCTGGTTATAGCTGACCTTCAGAAGATTCTATTAGCCGATCCCAATAGGAGCTGGGAGGAGAGGAGACTCTCAAGGGTACTGCACTCCAGAAGAAGTATCAAGGAAGGGATAAAGAAAGAATAGTGAAAGTTGCATGAAGTCTCCACAGATAAAGGTTTCTGGCAGCAATCTCTGAGATCCACAGAGAGGAAGGAGAAAACCCATTCCTGCAAGCAAACCTCCAATGACCTCCCCCAAATAAATAAAGAATAATAATTTTTTAAAGACCACTAATGAGTATCTACTGTATACCAGCTGACGGGATTTATATCAATTCTTGTGACATTTCAGGGCAGAAGTATGAACGTCCCAGTTTTATGTTTTGAGAAGACAGAAGTTAAAAGAGGTGACATTGTGAGCCTGAATTTCACAGCCAGTGAACAGGGAGAGTCGTTCGCAACTAAGTGACCAGGGGCAGAGTCCTCAGCTCATGGAAGACCAGGTGAGAATTTTCACTCACCGCCTGGCTAGAGAATGCCATACAGGGCGAACGTGAGGAACTAGCACACGGTCAGTAAGACTATCTTCCAACACTGTATCCACAGTCGTCCTGTTGGACTGGCACCCATATTTTTCCCAAGATATAGTAAAGGACAAACAGAATCACACTGTGGGGACCCCTAGAAGCTCCAGGAAGAACGGTAGAACCTGTCATGGGAGACAACCAGCAAGGTTGGGGACGATTGGGAAAGGGATGCAGGGAAGACAACCCTTCCTGACTGACCCATTACTTCTTCCTCAGAAGAGCCTCATCTAACAAAGGTTTCTGTGTGGTTGTTCATGTGTAAATATTAATAAGGCCAGATTAAACAACGTGTGATCAATGGGATCCACTGTCAATAAAAGATTATCCATATTTATAAGAAGTAATTCTCTCTATTCACAAGACACTCTAGGCATCTCTCTTATGGATGCCTTCATAGAAAGTCCAATACCTTTGTTTTCATTTTTGATAAGTTGATATGAAGTTTATAGAAATTTCAAGTTTCTCCTGCCATGAATTCAAAGCTTCAGTTGGTAACATTCTCTGTGTTTCCTATCAGGGCTCACTTTTGGCTCAGGCCAAATGTTTCCAAGGCGGGGATGACTTGCTTTGTTTATACAGTTTTCTCAGTCTTCATTGTCAAACGCTTTCAATTTAAGACTTCAGACCGCCAGCTAAATTAGCAGAAGTTGATTTTTCTTTAAAGTCAAGGTACTGAGAGAACACTCACACATATCCACTGGCCTGTGTGCACGCTGACACGGGCCAGTTTATCTGCATTTGCTGACTGCACTGCTCCCTCCACCCTACTGTATTGTCTCCAACCCTCCACCACTCAGCCTCTTTATCCATTCTGAAGTCCCCAAGCAAATGCCTCTGCCTCTGTCCTGTCTCGTGGGAGGAATTGCTTCCCGAGGCTCTTTACTCAGTGACTGGGGCCCTGCAAAGTAGATAGAGCAAAGAGAGATCAACAAGAGTGACCATACACATTTTGACTTTCACATTTTAATACTTCATATGGGCATAGCCGAGCCTCTTAGAACAGGAAGTGAAAATGCAAAATAGTGGTGAGACTCGGGTGCTTCCATACCCGTGTAAGAGTGAGCAATCAATGTGTTGTGGGAACGAGATGAGACAAAGGAATGGGGTTTCCAGGGGCAGTAGATATGGGAAGGCAAATAAACTGGACATGGGTGGGGTGAGGCAGGTGAAAGACAAAAATTTACTTCAGTAAGGCTAGCTTATGTATCTCTACTGTGTGCCATCCGAATCATAACCCTCCCCTTCTGCCTGGCTCAAGGACACCTTCTCTGTACTTCTGGTCCTCGGTTCCCTTCAGCAAAACAGAGTCATTTTTTCAGTGCAGCAGTTTTGGGGTGACAAATCTGGTATCCTTCAGTTCTACTGCTCAGCTCCAGGGAGCTTATGCAAAACCATCTGAGCTCCACCTCTCCGAGCAGCCCAAGCTATCAGATCTCCTTTCTTCTCTTCTCCTGGGTCACAGGAGAATAGGAGAGTCCCTGATGCCACCCAGCCCCTGAACTTCAAAATCATGGCATCCTGCCTCTCATCAACACTGAGCCCAAAGCAGCAGGGCCATCTCATTGTCACCACCTCTACATGCTGCTCTCAGCTCTGACCCCAGACAGGACTAAGCACCAGACATATTAATTCCTAAACTTACAATGAAGCATTCCCTTCAAATCTGTGCTTAATGCAGAACCATTTACTCTTAATGCCCCAAAGCCAGGCACCAAGACACAAAAGCCCATTCTGACAACCCATTATATCTGCGCAGAGTTCAAAAAAGTCTTTCCTGAACCACCTAAGCTAAAAGTGATATTCTCATCTGAGGTCGTTCTTCCACAGCTTTCCTTCCCTGAGGCCTTAAGCCTAGACTGCCTGAGAACTACGACCATCTCTAATCCTGGTGTGAGATCAGCAGGCATATTAAAAAAAAAAAGTGGAAGACGTCCCTGCATTCAACTTGCCGTGAATGTGATGAGCCATTGGGTCTACTGTGGGCCTTCGGGTGCTGCCTCGAGCTTCCTCGGCACCTTTCCCTATAGCTGGCATGGAAGCTAACACCCAGTGGCTTCCGCAGGGGCTTCTGCTTTGTGCCATATTTGCTTCTGCCCCATTCTGCTCCATGGCACGCTGGTTTACAAGAGCCTGCATCTATCTGGGGACATCTTTCCATAGGTCCCAGCTAGTACATACTCATGATGTCTGAGTCTCCGGGTCCCTTTGGCTGATGTCATTATACAGCTGCCTCTGTGTGAAGTTTCTCTTTCCAGTAATGCACTAATGGAATACAGCCTCAGGACCACTGGTCCATTGTTATAAGGAAACATTTCATTTCAGCCAGTAGGCTAGCAGTGCACAAATCAAATGACAGCACAGACTGAGAGAGTCATTAAAAGTTAACTTCAACTCCTCAAAAGAACAAGTTTGCATTCACTCCAGGGACTATGGATCACATAAACAGCCTTCTCAAATTTCACAAGAAAACTCGTACTTTTTGTAGCACAGGCTGGCCTCAAACTCGGAATCCTCTGGTCTCAGCCTTCAGAGTGCAGAGATTATAGGAAGGTGCAGGCAGCCATCTGGCATAAAGACTATATTTCCCTGTCTTTACTACCATCAAGTATCACCAAGTCACTAAATGATGGTCCAGGCAGTGAGGCTCAGAGGTTTAGAAGGCTTACCCTAACATACATGAGACTTTGGGATCAGATCCCAGAAATGATGATGATGGTGGTGGTGGTAGCGATGATGGTGACAAACTGCTCAATGATTGTTAGCACAGATGCTGTGCGGCAGCTTCCCTGAAAGAGAGGTAATTCCCTCTGCACCATTCTTTCTATTACATGGAATGGGGCTTTGATGGCAAAAAGCCATCCCCTGAAGATGGTGGAGTACTTTATGGGAAGGAGTCCTGTTTCCTTAGAGTCTCTGGTGAGCTTCTGTGGACGCATAGGGCTGCCTCCCCATAGACATTTTACACAAAATGTTTAAGCCACTGCTCATTTGCGTCATGGGTAGAGCACAGCAAGATTGGTGTCTGATGCATCTGGAGACAAGTGGGTCTTTCCTCTGCATGGGTGTGGGGTAAGTACAGCAAGAAGAGTGTCAAGGAGCGTGGACAGTTGTCACTTGTAAGCAGCAATATTTATGAATGGCTCTTGACCTCCCCAGCAGCACAAAGAAACAGGCCAAGCAGAGAGGTTTTGTCTTATGGCTCTGGAATGTGTGTTTGATGGTGTCTTCCCCTCTTATTCTACCTTGCAGCCTCGGCAGGAATGGATCTGATTTAATGGGCCTGTCTCTTGTGCTTCAAGATGTCAAGTGCCCTTTTCCTGTGACTTGCGGGGATTCGCTCAGTTGCCATAGAGACCAAGTGAATCCAAGTTCAGCTACGACAGCAAGGCCTTTTAATTCAGAGACATATTTTGAAGAGGAGACCAATATGTAAGACAGTAAAGTTACTCATCTCTCATTATTAGCACAGAGGAGCATGCTGGAGTCTTCCTTCACAGTCTTAGGGGATATTATCCCAAGAAGCCCATATTTTCAAATGAATCACAAAATGATTAATTAAATACATTTTCCTCACCCACTTAGCACCTGTCCTCGAAGAATGCTTTTCTTCCAGCATCTTAAATAGGAAAATTAAGTCATCAGCGTACTTCTCTGGATAGCACATTTTCCAGCCTTCTTGCTCATCCACACATTGTAGAACAGATCTAGAAGCAGCAGACTGTGATGGAAATGGTGCTGGATCTGGTGAAGCAGGACCAGAGCTTCTCCTTGGCTCTGCTCTGAAGTAGCTGGCCCGTGGTTTGGGGGAGGGATGTGGTAGGCTATGGTCCCTTGATCTGCATCCTGAAGCCTGACATAAGATGATCTCTGAAGTTCTGCACGATCCTGAGACTTAAGAGCTTTTCTGGCTTGTTTTTCAAGCATGCAGGCTGCCATGATCACACTTCCCTTTTTCTCTGTGACTGGAGCCCAGGTTAGTGTAGTGGTTGCTCACCGTGTGAGAGTTGGGTGGTGTAAATGAATGAGTGTGTAAAGGAGGGAAGAAATGACCTGGCTTAAGGAGAGATCTACTTAAACGTTTCATACTTGTGCCCAGATTTAGAGGCTGGGTTGGGGTGGGGTTAATTTTGTTTCTGGTCTCATTTTGTCTTAATAAGCTAAATAAATTTACAAGTTGATTATCAGCATTGAAATGACTTTGAAACCAAGACAGAGGGCAGCCTCTTAACTGTATGCATCCCCCCACACACACACACACACTTGAGTCAACTGTATACATCCCTCACAGGCCAAGTGACTCACTCTGTCACACTACCTTTCTCTAACATAAAATCATAGTTACAAGGAACTTTGTCTAGACCCGAGTTACATCCCCTGTGAGCTCAAAGACTAAAACTTCTCAAGAGGTTTAGCAAGGCTAAAATCTCTCAAAGCCCCACCTTAGTGACATATTTCCTCCAGCAAGATTCCACCTGCCAAAGGCTCCATAAATTCCCAAAACAGCACCAACTCAGGACCAAGTCAAATAATGATGGATAGAGGATATTGGATATTTTGCATTCAGACCACCATAGATGCATTAATATTATATGACTCCATCTCTATGGGGTCATTATGTAAAGTGTCCAAGCCAACAGAATGTATGGCTGGTTCAATTTCTTGTTTTCCAATCTGTAAGTGAAAAATAGATCAGACTATTTTTAATCAGAATTATTCTTACTGTAACTTAGTTGAATTTTTTTTTTAAAAATTTGCTTAAAAGCTAGTTCCTTTTCCCCCAGTGAATTGGTTTTTTGTGTGTGCAATTTGCCCATTTCCTATCATGCTTGCTGATTTATTTTCAGAGTGCGTTACCTAACTGGGAGAGAGTTCAGGCCCTCCTTGATAGAAGTTGCAAATGTTTCTCCCAGTTGGTCATTTGTCTCCTGACTTTGCTTGTGGCGTATTTTGCCACTGAAAATGGTTTTGTGTAGCCTTAGACAGGCTTATTGATCTTTTCTTTTACTATATTGAGCCACAGAAAGGCTTTCCAACTAAAGAGTCAGAAAGTCACCCAAGTTTTCTCAGAAAAATAAACAGCTCCATTTGTTACACAGAGCTATACAACCTATTAGGGGTTTTTCCTTGTTTTTCTCCTTCTTCCTAAGATACAGTCTCATTCTGGGTGTATCTGAAGGTATATCCAGAGGGGATTGAGAAGGGAAGAACCCCCTGGAAGTGGTCCACAGTATTCCCTGAGCTCTGGTCACAGACTGAATAAAAGAGGCAAGGGGAGTTAGCTGGGCACCCAGTCATGAGGTCAACAAAAATAATCAGCACAGTGGAAGAAGCCTTCTCATCATGCCATACCAAAGGCAGCTATCATCTTTCAAAGACTCTTTCTCACAAACAAAAGGAGTGCTCTTCCCAGATTCCTTTGGCTGAGCCAGATCTCATGTACTCCAAATGATGTGAGACTGGAGCAGACCTTGAGTCTCCATCTAACTCAATGATCACCAAACATTCTCTTCACTGTGTGGGAATCCTCATTGCCTCTCTTCTCATTTTCCTTGCCTTCTCCCAGCATGGGCCTCTGTTTTTGTCTTTCTTGCCTTCTCTGTGCACATGACTCCTTGTCTCATTACCTCAGTGTTTCAATGAGATTTACGAGACAATCTCTTTCAGGATCTCTCCTGAAACAATAGTCCTCAGCAGACCAAACAGAAGTCTGTGGGATGAGGAGATGGGTTACCAGAAGGCCAATGTCTGAGGTAACTGAGCTCCTTTTCAACATGTCAGCACCTTGTGTGTAGCCAGAACCTCCTATTGGCATTCTGTAACCATCTTGTTCATTCATGCCCTGGGTTGATGTGGACCTCTTCCAAATAAGGTAACATCCCATCATGATTCTGGAACCTATCATGATTCTGGAGCTCATCATGATTCTGGAGCCCATCATGATTCTGGAGCTCATCATGATTCTGGAGCCCATCATGATTCTGGAGCTCTTCATGATTCTGGAGCTCTTCATGATTCTGGAGCTCTTCATGATTCTGGAGCTCATCATGATTCTAGAGCCCATCATGATTCTGGAGCCCATCATGATTCTGGAGCCCATCATGATTCTGGAGCTCTTCATGATTCTGGAGCTCTTCATGATTCTGGAGCTCTTCATGATTCTGGAGCTCATCATGATTCTGGAGCTCATCATGATTCTGGAGCTCAGTTCCAGCTTTTCCTCTATGAATCCTGCCCTGATTGGACTAGAACACAGTTCCAATCTGTGTTCCTATAATAATTTCTGCATTTCTCATTGCTGCCCATAGCAGGGGTAGAGGGAAGTTTATTGGATAAATGTCTAATAAATACATAAACTGCATGTGAGCATAATGTTTTGAAGGAACAGATGACAAAGGCTGTAACATCTTTGCTATAAAACTATCAGGCATGGTTATGTTCACACTACCCCACCATCTGTCTTTAACGTGCTCTCTCTTATCTTTGCCATGCTGCCTGAAATCTAGAGATTAACATGGAGGCTAGGACTGAAGGTTATGCAAATAAAACTCAAACTCATAAACCTCTCATAACTTGGGTGAAAACTTCATTATCTGGGAAAGGACAAAATAACATGGTGACTGTCCCAGGACTAGCTTGACAGTCTCCTATTACTGAAACTGTGGCCACCAATAGATTGTTTAATCTGCTCACCAAAAGATCCTATGAGGAATGTGTGCTTATCCCCATCATACACATGAGAGGCTGAAGCACAGAGCTTTGGGTCATCCCCCTTTGTCGCCTAGCTAGTATTGGAAGGAGCTGGGACTCCACACTAGGTTGTTTTCTGCACAGATGTGTCTGTAACTATGTTACTTTGATGATTAGGAAATGTTTAGGAAATGCACATGGCAGCTCTTCTGGCTTTTTTACATCCATAGATTTTCCATTATAAAAACCAGCATGGCCTGGGGATATTATGTGAATGGTCGAAAGACAGAGAAGAAGTGAAAGAAAAAAAGAAAAAAATGAAAGTTAACATGTTTTCTCTTTATTTTAGAAAAAAATTGTTTATAATTTATAAATTGTTCATATCTATCAACTGGATAATATTACTTTAAGCAATTTAGGAGTTTACATCTCTTTAGAAAATCCTAGCTCCAGATGTGTTCCTATAATTTCCTGTGCTTTTTCATTCCCTTTCCCTTTCTCCTAAGACTGAATGGAAATGATGGTAATGCATGGATGTCAGACATGTCCATCAGAATGTTGAACAACGAAGACATGTTTGATGACTTGAAGATGTTTCTGGAAGAATGGAGAGTATCTTCAAGAAGGAAGCTGACTTTGATGTCAAAGTCAACGCTATTATCTTTTTGAATAATAAGAAAACTAGAGAGAGCTGGAAAATCAATACAGCTGCACAAAATTCTTCTAAGACAAAAACATATGGTATAGATTTGGATACTTGAAGTAAGACGTGGCCTTGCCTTCATTTTGCCAAATATTTTTCTCTAAGGAACACACGCTTAATGAGATAGAGCTAGGTTCATTTTTTTCCCTATTGACTCAATCACACTAACTGGTTTTACAGTAAGTGTTTTAGCGATCCTGCTACACGACAAATCACCCCAGAATGTAATGGCTTAAAACAAAAAATCATTTACTGCTGGTCATAGCTTCTGTGGCCAAAAGAAAATTGGAACTGGCTCAACTAGGTGGTTCTGGCTCCAAGTGATGCGGGAGGCTCTGTAATTAAATGGTGGCTGGGCCTGGATTAATCTGCTTCTTCACTCACATCTGGTGCCTGTGCTGCGAAGCCTACAGAGCCAGGTAGCTGAGGATGCTTTGGCCACTCTCTTCATGTCAGTGTGACCTGAAGATATGGTTTCTCCAGAATGATAGTTTCAGGCTAGGGAGACTTCCTGTATGATGTCTCAGGGCTCCAGAACTCTATCTCCCGAGGATGGGTAGGATAGAAGCTAAATTGCTCTTATGACTTAGAATAAGAAAACAGAAAGCATCATTTCCACTGGACTCCATCAAGCAGGAACAAAAATCTCTGTGAGGTTCAAGGGAAATTGAGATGATTCTAATCTTTCCTGTAAACAGTGGCAAGTTTCTAGAAGAATACAAGGCTGAAGGCTGAAGCTATTTTTCATAGCTATTTTTTAGAAATATTGTTCTTCACAGTGTCAAACCTATCCTCTTCATTAACTTGAACTTAAATATCAACTCATAGATAAAATGTGAATGGTAAATAATATAAAACAAAATGTAAATTTTATAAACCTTAAAAATGAAAACAATTATATTACTGACATAACAAAATGATATAGAAGCATGAATATAGTAATTCTTTTTGGGTTTTATGGTTGGTTAGTGGGTACATTGGTAGGTTGGTAGGTGGGTGGGTGGGTTGGTAGGCTGGTTGGTTGGTAAGTGGGTGGGTAAGTTGCTTGGTTGGTAAGTGGGTGGGTTGGTAGGTTGGTTGGTTGGTAAGTAGGTGGGTGAGTTGGTTGGTGGGTGGGTGGGTGAGTTGGTTGGTTGGTAAGTGGGTGGGTGAGTT
>NW_022196913.1:49920996-49926498 GCF_008632895.1 Mastomys coucha | reverse complement strand
GGTTGGTAGGTTGGTTGGTTGGTGGGTGGGTGGGTGGGTTGGTAGGTTGGTAGGTGAGTTGGTTGGTAGGTTGGTAAGTGGGTGGGTGGGTTGGTTGCTCGGTGGGTTTGTTTGCTTGGCTGCTTAGTTTGAAGCAGAGTCTCACTGTGTGACTCTAGCTGGTTCGGAACTTGCTATGTAGCCCCGCTGGCCTCGAACTCACATAGATCCACTTGCCACCATGGGATTAAAGACAGCACCACCATGCCCAGCTATCCTTTTGGGTTTTGTTGGCATTCACCTCTGGAATTAAAGCCATGCACTACCACACCTAACTAATACAGTTCTTGTCTCCCCTCTTATCCTCTCCCTTTCTCGTGGTCCTTATCTGTGATCCCAGCCTGGTAACTAGAACCCCATCTATCCTGTTATTGCCTGTTAACTACTTTTACTTAACTGGTCAGAGAAGACAGACAATGCATAGCAGCACCAGACCAACTCCCAACAGAAGTAACCACTGGGAGTGGGTTTTGAGAGTTCATACATTTGCTTGACTTCAAGTTTGCTCTCTCTACTGAAAGTTTGTAGTTGAGCATGTGCTCTGTCAGCTTCCTGCTCCTGCCACATGTCTGTTGCTTGCTGCCATGTATCCCCAGTATGACAGAATCTAGTCCCCTTGGCATCATAAACCAAAATAAACTCTTCCATAAGTTGCTTTTGTTCGTGGTATTTTATTCCATCACTTGAAATGTTAACTAACACAGGAAGTCAATACTTGACTCACAAAAGTCTATTATGCATATTAAGGAAGAGATATCCAAACTGTGAGGGAAGAAAACCCAAGAGATTTGAACAGACATTTCACAGGGTATGGGGAGGACAAATACCAATAAATATATAAAAAAGAAGCTCAGTATTGGAAGTTACCAGAGAACTTCAAATTAAACTCAAAATACAACATCTCTACATATCTCACAGAAGGGTCACAAAGACTGACAAGGCTGAGACCAACATCAAATTTATCTGGATGTGGATCAAAGGAAATCTCATACTTAGCTGGTAACATTATGGGTGGAAATGACAAACAGCTAGCATAATGAGTGGAAAACAGTAACATACTAAACAGAACCATATCTTTATCATATAACCTACAATTCTCCTCCCCTAACTATGTACATGTACATAAACAGACATGTTAAAACATGTATGGAAACGTTAATAAGAGACATATATCAAACCAAGAGCATACTGTTGTATAGTGGTAATATGAAACGTTCTACCCGAGGTAAGGCTTTGAAGTCTTAAGTAGTTCTAAGGTGGGGGGGCATTAAAACTTGGGGAACAGACAACTTAAAAGTCTCAGGAAGTCCCTAAAACTGGTCAGATGTACAAAACCCCTCCCTCATGAAGGTCATGTAAGCGAAAAGGATTGCTGAGTTAAGGAGGTCCTCCAACTGACAAGCTGCCAGCAAATCTTTGAATAAGACCTTCAGGGTTCCAGCTTACATGAGTTATTATTTATGCCAGCATCAGTAATGTAGCTGTCTTTGATTTGTCCATAATTATGTAAGTAACCTGTTACCTCTACTCCCTAGCACCTGCATAAAACAAAGCAGGTGTGGCTACTTGTCTGCCATCTCAACACTGAGGAGGCAGATGGGAGGGATCACCAGAGCAAACTGGCTATCTAGCTAGTCAAATCAGTGAGCTCTGGGTGGAAGTCAGAGAGCCTGGCTTGATACATAGGTGGACAAAGATTCAGGAAGACATCTGACGTCAACTTTTGGCCTCCCTAGGTACTAGCAGCTGTGCACACACATGCTCCCACATGCATGTGTATATGTATACATACATGCACATCACACATACATACATATGCAAGAAGAAAGAAATATAAGTGGTTCGTTTATGATAAACAATATTATGAGTTACCTTTTTTAAATTAAATCACTTGATTGTAGTGGACCCACAAATGAAAACAACATGCAGCTAGATTAAGGTGAGCACTCAAACACTGGTCCAGTCTCAACTCCAGACCTCAGCAGGTTCCTGTGAAGTTAGGATGGCCGTTCTGCAGGAGTGGGGCCTTGTTTACAGTTGTATACTTTCATTCTCAGTTTCAATTTTATGGATGTATCCACCATAAACAAGGAAAAACTATGACAGAGCTGAAACCAGAAAAACGATTAGCTTCCTGTTCCTGTTCACATTCACAGATCCCTTGTCTATCTTCCATGCTTCTCAACACCTAAGCACTCTTTCTCAATGTCCTTTCTACATGTTACACTGCACCACACATACAACTGTTTACATGTATACAATACAGGCTAAGATCTACACACAAAGGAAGAAAATGCAGGTTTTATTTGTTTTGGTTTCTGAGTTTGGGCAACCTTGGTTAATATTTTACATTCTAAGCCCATCAATTTTCCTGCAGATTTTATGTCCTGTTCATTACAGCCAAATAATATTACATTTTGTAGATGGGTCCAGTGAGCTCTGAACAACCAGCTTCTCACATACCTAATCACTTCTCAGAACACAGCTTCTTTTCAAAGACTCACTAGCAAATGATGGCAAAGAGATCGCCAGTAGCTGGGTTTGCTGAGACAGTCACTATGAAGTAGAGAATATACAAGTTTTGTGCAAATATATTGTCACTGTCCTTCTGTCTACAATGAGTGCTCTTTTTCCATATTAAAACTGAGTGAAAAGTTGTGTGACAATCTGACTTACGATTACAATACTATCAACTAGAGTCAGCTCCAGCAGGCATAGTGGAGATCCTGGGAAGGGCAGGCTGTCGGTGGTTCACATTATTACAGTTGTTCAGATGGCAATGGAAACCACACCTCCACCATCCCTGCCTCTTTCCTCCTCCCTCCTCCTCCCTCCTATTCCTTCCTTTCTTCCTCATGCTTTTCCTCCTCTCTTCCTCATTTTCTCCCACCTCCCCTCCTCCTATAGTCTCCATGTTCCTATAAATCAAATCCAGGATTTCATAGATGCTAAACAAGCCCTCTACTACTGAACTATACCCCTGGCCCCTTTTATTTTATTTTATTATTCAGAGTTGAGGGTTGAAACCAGAGCTTAACTTCATTTTTTAAACACATACAAATGAAAAAAAAAAACAGACCAAATGATATATTTAGCATGTTAGCATACTTCATTTTAGACGTTAAAGCTTTAAGAATTTTTAATGTTTGAAGTGCGTTCATATTTCATCAAAAATTTTAAGAAGGCTCTGGGGAAGAGATGAGCAGACAGGACTACACCCAGAGAAGTTTCCTTTTAAAAGGAAGTGCTTTGAAATAGAAAAAATAAAGCAACTCTTATGCAGATGCAATTAATGTATGCCTTTATTATTTAAGGTAAATATTATATCACAGCAAAATGAATGAGCAGAAAAATACCTTAAATATATAATAGAAAACAACAGTGAGGACTGGAGCACCAGCCTCCCCTAAAATAAAATGCACTTTCCCTACTTCCGATGTATACTGAGCACCATGGAGTGGCTCTATTCTAATGTTGTGCAAACACTCTTTGAAGGGTGATGACTAAACATTCCAATGGAGTGGACTTTATAACAGCATTAGGAGACCAATAGGTTAAGTCAACATTTGCTCAGTTGGGGCACACAGTTGCTGCCTCTGCAGTAATGGAGCGCCTGGCTAGCTGCAAAGTCAAAAGGTCAAAGCAATTGACCAGTAATGGTGGGGGACAAGCCTGTGCAAGCGCCCTTTGGCTCCTGTGGCCCAGCATAAAAAATTCAAGACCTGTCCTCTGAACCTCTTTATTCCTGTGTTGTGCTAGAGAAGGGGACAGTGGTGCCTCTCTGCATTCAACGCAGATGCTGTCACCCAGCAAAAGTGACATTTGAAAGATTTGTTTTCTAGAGGCAAGAATTACACAAGAACATTCAAGGAGGCAGAAATCGTTATCTTGGGGAAGAACACCTTGAACAAATTAATACAAGATGGGGTGGCTTCTGTCTAGTTTCCTTCTTAAAGTTCTGAGGTTGTACCAGTTGCCCCATGGTGGGTGACAGGCTCTTAGAAGCTGCTTTTGCTAAGACCTATAGTCCCTTCTCTTGTGCCCATGAGGTAGCTAAGATCAAGGTGAGAGCCTGGCATCTCTGCCTTCATTTTGCACCTGCCTGCTTTACTTTTGGGTTAGCTGTTCACCTCTGTACACAGTCATGCTATTAAATTACAGAGTGTCTATCTGGAAACTGGTTGTATATAACCCATCCCATTCTCCTTTGAGGCTGAAAACATGAAGAGTAACTGAGACCTGAGACTTCTTACCATCAACCATTTATAATGTTCTATTTCAGAACCTCTTGAAGGCATCTAAATGCCTCTGATGGTTATCGTAAGCATTCAGTCACTTTGAATTCCATGCACAGCAGAGCCTTGAAGGGCAGGCCCTTCAGAAGATGGCCATCTCAAGAAGCAAGAAGGATTTCTTGCATTAGAACTGAGAAGTGACCAACCAGATTCCACCACTCTCTGACCATGACTACTTAATTATGCATCCCTTTCCTCATCCTTCCAGTTCTTATTTTATCATGTCAGTATCCTGAAGATGAATCTGAGGGCCACCGAACCCCTATATCTGTTCATGTTCTAATGTGGTCTTACACACTTACATACTCACACTGATTAAATCTCCTTTCTCTGCCTTTCATGGTTACTCCTGTCTTTATTGGGGTTTTGGGATGGATGGCTGAGTATAGTCAGTTGGAGCTGCTGGACACTGAGCTTTCTCCCAAAAACCTATAACATAGCTCCTCTGGTAGAGAACAGAATAACTTGGGGACCTTTTGTTTTTCATTTGAGGGAGCCCAGAGCTCCCATTACATTAAAAACAAAACTAGGAAAAAAATAATGAATTTTTTTCCTTCCCTCTCCACACCTGCTTCTTTTTATTCTATAGTTAAATCGAGCTGGAGAAAGAAAAAGCAGGATTGCTATTGAGCCAGTATGCCCCTGTCAGCTGTATCCCTCCCACTAGTGATCTGCCCAGTCAGTGCTGCTGTTCGCTACATGCTACAAATATCACTTATCACCACTGGGGATAAACAGTATGCTGGGGGTGGGTTCTGATGCTTTCAATTAATCCGGCCCCCAAAATCAGGAGTCTGTGTTTCCAAACGCTGAAGGTCCTTGTCCTCAGTTGGTTTTTGATCAAGCAATAAAGAGCCAATGGCCAATAACTGGGCGGGTAGACTAAGGTGAGACTTTGAGATTTACATGGGTGAGGGGCTGGGAGAGAAGAAAGAGGCAGAGATCGCCATGATAGGGAAAAAGACCAGACCTAAAGGCCCAGTGACGTATGTGAGAATCAGGGAAAGTGGCCACACGGCTACTTCCACAGTCGTGTTTGGGGAAGCAGAGATGAACTGTAACTCAGGAGTACCTGAGGGGAGTATCTGCTAGCAGAGGGAAGGATTAGAAACTCCCAGACATTAAGCTAGCCACAGCATTTTAAAGTTAACTGGTCCCTCTCCCTCTC
>NW_022196913.1:49909173-49920977 GCF_008632895.1 Mastomys coucha | reverse complement strand
CTCCCTCTCCCTCTCCCTCTCCCTCTCCCTCTCCCTCTCTCTCTCCCTCTCCTTCTTTCTCTCTTTCTCTCTCTGTGTGTGTGTCTTTCATTTGAGTATTCATATTGCTTTTGGGTGGATGCACGTGTGCTACCTGTTGGGAGAACAAAGCAGTTAACTAACAATGCTCCACTGTGTTTTACAGAGCCCTTCTCTCTTCCAATCTCAAATAGCTATGAAGTAAAACTATTTGCTAAAAGGGAAAGAGGGATTCTATACTCAAGTTGCTGAAACAGAAAATCACTTAGTGTAAGACAGAGTCGGAGATGGTAATAACTGTAACTAGGACCATCCATAGCACAGGGGACAGCCATTGGGTAAAGCACATGGCTGCACAATGGATAACCTGGGCAGCTAGGTGAGGCCTGACAGATAAGTCCTTTCCAGGTAAGGAAATTCCATATGATGCTAAGCTAGAGAACTGCTTTGTAGAGGTATCTAGACTCAGGGAGCTTGGGGACCACTGTATGTATGTATGTATGTATGTATGTATGTATGTATGTATGTATGTACTATGAATGTATGTATAATGGGTAGATGGACAGATGGATGACTGAATGAATATCTAGGATGAAAAACCTCAAGCATGCAAGTAACAGTGACATGGAGACATAGATTAAAGACAAAGGCATGGTGTCCTTGCCATAATTATTCTCCAGTGTATGTTTAGGGCTTTGAAAAGTCCAGAGAAGACACAAGTGTGTGTACTGAGCCCAAGATAGAACCACTAATGCTTGTAGAAAGTTAGTTGTGCTTTTTAAATTCAAATTTTAAATATTTTTATTGTAGATGAATATTATATATGTAAAATACAAAGATAGAATTTACATGTATTGTTTTCCTAGTTTTATCTGTGACTAACTTAGGTGGGGATAAAATATTTATTACTATTATTGGCTGCTCATTTTTTAAGACAGAATCTCACTGTATAACCTCCACCGATACTGAGTTTCCTATACAGTCCAGACTAGCCTTGAATTCATGATCCTCCCTTTGCAACCTCCTGAATGCTGGGATTACAGGTACCCACCATTCCCTGCCACTTAGAACAGTTGTTGACCCAATACTGATGATCCCTATGAACTAAATTTGGTTGCCTGGATTTCCTTTGTGCCTCCCTAGTAACCATGTCACCCAGGGTTCCATCTAGGTACTGCAATTAGTTGTCATCTGTCTTCAGAACTCTTTTGGCTATGCAGCCTTCTCAGAGTTATTGTTTTTGATAGCCTTGGCAGTATTGACAACTGATGAAGTAGCCTGCACAATGTCCTTTGACTGGGATGTCTTTGGCTTTTCTCACTTAGAAATTTTGTGAGGGAGACCCCAAAGACCAAGTGCCTTTCCAATGAATAACCAAGGTTCACATAGTCAATTAACACGACTGTGGTGGTTTATCTTCATTGTCCACTGGGTTTGGAATCCTCATGGAGTGGGGTTTCCTATGACAGTGTTTCCAGAGAGGTTTGACTGAAGAGGGAAGACCAATCCTAATGTGGGTGGCACCGTCCCATGGGCTAGGGTGCCAGACTGAACAAAAAGGAGACGGCATCTAAGTATCAGCACTGGGCTCTCTGCTTCCTAACGACCAGCTGCCTCACAATCCTGCTGCCACAGCTAAAGCCACCCTTGACACCATGCTTTCTCCATGATGATGAACTTTACCCTCACAATGTGAGTCCAAACAATCCCTTCCTTCTTAAGTCAAGCACCAGGTTATTTTGTCACAACAATGAGAAGAGAGCTCATGGACACTACAAAGACCAATCTTCCTACTAGGTTCAAGGAAGAAATACTTTCATTTAACTTCTTCCAGCACCAAGTCAGATTCCATGGCCACATCTCTTACCTTATCCAGTGAAAAGCTGATGAGAAACAAATGCTACTCGTGAGCTTTCAATGAGCCAGCCACTAGCCTACACAGAGACTTTGTTTTTCTCTGTATGTTGCTCCATAGTTTTCAGATTCAATGTCAGTATACAGAAGTATGCTTAGTGTTCCTTTCTTCTAAATATTGTCAGATGGAAGGGCCTCTGGGTCAGGATGCCTGGAAATCAGATCCTGATTTCCAGTGTGTGTAGGATGTTTGCTGGGATGTAGAAATTCTTAACACCAAAACTGACATGACAGGACCCAGATTGGTCAGGGGAGAAGCCCAACCACACAGTCCATGCAGGTAGAACAGAGACCTCATCACTCATGTGTAAAGTTCTGAATCTAAGTCATTTCCTGGAGATACTGTGATGAGAGCTAAAGGGGCAAGGCCTTTGTACATCAAGCAGTTATTAAATGAAGGATATGCCCAGGGAAGACATAACTTTGGCTAAAACATGTTTGTTTGAAACATGGGTAGCTTAGAGAGTGGGAGGCTCCAGAAAAGTCTTCACTGATAACATTCCCAGCACTGAGAAGAATAAATGTGTGCCCAGTTCTTGAGAATATCCTATGTGGCATCCCCCATTGCTTGCAAAGAAAAGAAAAATCTATTTATCAACCTTTGTTGAGTACCCAATGGATTAGCAGATGAAAGGTAACTAAGTTGGCTCCCTGAATTTTCTTCCTGGCCAGCATAGAAGGCAGGCAAAGCTTAAGGCAGATAAAAAAAAATCAGCAGTGAACCCTGAGAAGGGTTGTGCAAGAGCAGGCATTGGACAGTGAGCTCCTGCATTGCAGAGAAATAAGAGCTGGTGTGTGCTGCCTCCTGTTAGGAAAACTGGCCCTGGGCAGAGTTGTGAAAGAGATGAAGTTGGGCTGCTTCCTCTTTCTTTGGCACTCAGCCAAGCACTTGATCCATCAAAGTGCAGTTCTGATCAGTTCTCCCAGGCTATTCCCTAGGGCAAGAGCACAGACAGAACTCAGGCTAGCTCCCAGGTCCATCCTTCAGGTGGAATGACTGCAAGGCAGGACATGTTAGCCAAACGTAGATACAGATGACTTATGCCTCTGCTCTACAGCCAACAGGGGAGACAGTTCCTGCTTTTTGCTTCCAGGGAAGCCTGTAGTCTGTGTACCAGGGCCAACGTCTCTCTCTCATCTGCACAAATAGCCTAGACCAGATCCAGTGACTTGCCCCCATCTCAGTGGCTTAAAAATAACAGTAATGGATTCTCTCATAGACTTGGACCTATTCCATGCCCTCTCTTAACTCCAATTGTTGCTAGGAATCCTTGGCATCCCTTGGCTTATGGATAGTTCTGCCTCAGACACAACATGGCTTTTTTCCTAAGTTTATACATCTTCCCTCCCTTTTTCCCCTCCTCCCCCCCCCTCTCTCTCTCACACACACACACACACACACACACACTTTCTTATTTTGTGTGTGTGTTGTATATGTGTGTAGTTGAGGGTAGTTTTCATTTGGAGGGGGTGTACATGTACATGCATACATATATGCATGCGTGTATAGAGGTCAGAAGTTAATGTCAAGTGTTTTCCTTAGTCATTCTATTCTGTTTTTGAAACAGTCTCCCACAGAACCTGGATCCCATTGATATGGCTAAACTGTCTAGTCAGAGATTCTCTCACCTCTGCTTTCCAACAGCTCCTGCACTGGACTCACAAGAGCGCACTACCTGATTTGGCTTGGAGATCTGAACTGAAGCACTTCACTGACTGAGCCACCTTCCCAGCCCCTTTTCTACTCTTCTTACGGAACCGTAATCTTACTGATTAAGCTTTTGTCTGCTCTGAAATGGTATCATTTTTATTTAGTTACAACTGCGACAACCCTATTACCAAATATGGCCATATTTGCAGGTACTGGGTATGAGGAGCCTTTGAAAGCATATCCGACTCACAATATCATTGCTAGGCTTATTAAGGTGCCTGTTGCTAACCATAACTAAAGTTCAGATACCCACTCTCATTAATTAGTGTATACTGACAAAAGGCATCTTGGCAGTTTCCTTAGACCCTCTCACCAGAATTCTGTCTCCATCCTTGGAGGGAATGCTAAGAAAAAAAAATGGGAACCACAGAGAAGGCTTTGCAATGTCACATGCAGACATGCTGAGGAGAATTTCATCACATAGGAGAGGAGTCAGAGGAGTTGAGGAGAGACAAAATGAAGGTCCCAATTTTACTAGGACAAAATCCACTGATTAACTACATCAATTAAAGCAATTATATTGCTAATGTTCCAAGACTTAAATCTGACCCCAGTCTATTATTTCTAGACTATATGACACTGGTCTTGTCAGAGGCCACTCAAACCCCACCAACTACTGCATAAGCAAAGTCAAGTATCTTACTATGGTATTGAGTTGAGGAGGGCTCTGAATAGACAGCTTGTATGGATGAAGACACAATCCTTTCCTAGGTAACATGACTTTACCATCACTGTCCTTTTAGTATGTTCTTAGACAACAATGATGATGGGCTACTGTGAAACTCCAGTCACCCACGTGTTAATACAAATTATTGCTAGGCATTAGGGGCTGCTGAGGGAGAGATGGAAATGGCAGGATAAAAAAAATTCTGGAAGAAAGGGGAAAAAAACCATATTTTTGTGAAAGCCCTGTGATAACCTATGTAATTTTAGGCTGGTGGTTAACTGCTTTCTAAAAAGGTTTTTGAAGGAAGAGAAGAAATAGGGAGGGGGTCTATGTTCTAAAGCCAGACGATGGTTGTGGGAATCCCAGAAATGAATCCATTAGCACTAAGAAATCACAGATGATAGGATGCTGGCCAGGTACAATGAGGCTCATGACTGTCTTGAAGAGGAATAACAGAACAAAACAAGGTCTGTAGGGAGACATAGAGCAGCCAGCCAGCTGTGCAATGTTCCCGCTCAGAAACCTCCTGCAGGTTAACTAGACGCGAGCCTCATTCCAGCTCCCATAAAATGGAAATGAGCAGACTTTTCCCAGCAGCAACAGAGAGCATGGCTAGAGTCTAAGTCTCCCTCCTAACCCTGCTCAGGCCTTGGACCAATTATCTCTGGTTCCGCCATCTTTAAGATGTTCTTAAAGAACATCTGTTCTTACAGGGGTGTTCTAGAGGAAAAAAAGTTAGATAGAATATGTAGAATGTTTGCAATATCCGATGTTAGATATGTAATTTCTGGGAGGTAAATTGCCTTAGAATCAGAGATACCTCCTGCAGTCAAGTCTTTGATGATCCTGCTCAGTGACAGGTCCACCACCTGGATGCTTGGCTTCACCCAGCCCCACTCACCATGGTCTTGTACATCTGAGGACTTTGAGTAGATTGGTTAAATTAAATGGGGAGCAGGAGTCCTCACCAATGGCCACTGGATTCCTCTTATAGGAGATAGCCAAAACTCTACCAGAAGTAACAGAACACACTGCAGCAAGATCGGAAGAGTGGAGCTTAACACCAACCACAAAAGTGAATGCAAACTAGACAAACACCGAAGGAAGAGGAGAAAACCCTCTGCCTCTTGTCTACTCAGAATTCCTCTGAGTACTGATGCAGAGGGAAAGAGAACTCAAGTTTCCAACGAGAGACAGAACACTGCCATCGTCATGCAAGGCACTGCTGACTGAAATAGTTAACTCAGCCCCTTGCAGGGATATTTGAGTTCAAAGAAAGCCAACAAGAGGTTATAGATCTGGATGATGGCATTAACTTTTGGGAGAGTTTTCTCTACTTCTGGCTTAAATTCCCCAGAAGACCCATCCTCTTCACCTAAAAGACTTGTTCTACACAGCCTGATTTGAAGATTTTAGGATTTGACATGGAATCAAAGGCCTTCACATCGGGTCAGGACATCCTGCAGGCGGTTAACTTGACTAAAAGTCCTTTTTCAGCTCCAGAAAGAGAGCTAATGTCAGCAGACCTTCGTCACTACTGACAGTCTCTTCACATCCACAAAGACACACGGCAGGGTGAGCACACAGACCTTTCACCCTGCTATGTCCTTGACACGTTTACTTTGGGCAGTCATTTTCCACCTTGGCTATTGGTGGCTTAGAACTCAGCAGTAAGAAGAGCCAAACAGCAGGCTTGTCCCACCTTTTGACATGGCAAGATGGCATGATCACCCACAGAGTCCGCACCCCCAGGCTTGTCCCACCTTTTGACATGGCGAGATGGCATGATCACCCACAGAGTCCGCACTCAAGAACTAGGCAATCAAGTTTCCCTTCCACCACAAAAATAACTAAAAAACGAAACAAACCCATCCATCCTGATGTGTTAGGTTTACAATATTGTCTTGGGCCATATTCATAGCAATCCTAAGCTCCATGCAGGAGAGTCTGGCTAGACTCTCAGGAGTGAAAACTGAATATGGGTGTTTTCTTTTTTCTTAAAAAAAAAAATGCGTTTGTGTGTATGTGTGTGTGTGTGTGTGTGTGTGTGTGTGTGTGTGTGTAAAAGGGGGACTGGTGAATGTGCTCTCTCTGATATTTCTTTTAACCTTAACTACTACCTTAGAGCCACAACTGGAACTAGGGTTTCAGCAAACAAATGTATGAATTCTGTGGAAAACACAAACATCGATTCCGCGAATAACAATGGTCAAGGCCCTGACAGAAACCCCTAATGGTTAAAGTTTATTCAGGGTGCCACATACCCTTCCCCCACCTTGAGCTCAGAGACAACATTGCTGTTCCTTGGGCGCTTGTTAGAAATGGAGAATGTTGGACCCAAGGACAACCATGATTTAAATAAGACTCCCACAGGACTGGCACGTGCAGAAGAAATGCTATGAAAGACCTTCCCCAATCCCTATCAGTTTTTCTGACTCTAGAAATATTAGACAATTAATTTTCAGTCTAGTCCTGGATCTCAAAGAAATGCCTCAGTTTTCTTCTGTGGATGAGAGGGAATAAGTCTCCCAGCTGTTGGCTATAAGAATACAAGATGAAGGTTTCTGACAGACTAATGGCTCCACCAGAAGACTCATTTTGTGTCTTCTCACTCGCCTCCCTGTTCTTTATTCTTCAAAGATTTACCTTGTGTAACACAGAAAAAAAAAAAAAAACTTTAGGCCAGCTGCAATAAGCACTGGTAAGTCTTATCTAACTCATTGGGCCAACCAGGCAGGTTGAGTAAGAGAACAGGGCCTTGGAGCTCTACCACTGCTAAGAAGATGTGAAAAGATGTGGACAGAGCAGCTACAGAAAAACAGCTCCCTCGGTCCAGTACCAGACCTCAACAAAGGGAATAGCTGGCACTGGCTGGTAGACAGCTGAGCCTTTAGAAATGACGGTTGAAGTTAATAGGAGTCCCCATATCTGTCCTATCACAAGATTCCCCAGCAAAGGTGCCAAGCAGATTGAATTTCTTTAGCAATTAATTCTTCGTCAATAATAAGAAATGAGAGAATCTTGGATGGTTAGTATTAATGTCATTTGAGGGTCATCGAGAATGACCAATTGCCTAAACCAACGTGTACGTGCGTGTGCGTGCGTGTATGTGTGTGTGTGTGTGTGTGTGTGTGTGTGAACGCGTGTGCTGTTAGAAGGCCTTTTTCTTCCTCCCTTGGAACTTGCAAGCATGGTGAAGGATAAGGACACCACTAGGGTGACTAAGAACTATAGGTTGTCTCCTGTGATTAGACAAGGGAGCTATCTCATTTATCTTGAAGGTCTTTGTGGGTTACAGGGAGTCAGGAAAAGCCCAGCAATAAGACTGACCTTCCCTAAAATGCTGCCTTCAGTCCCCTGACCCCATTAGCTTCTGACCTTGGGCTTTTATGGGAACCTCCACCTGAAACAATAACATCTACTAGAACTCTGTCCCAGCCTGGGTTTGCTCCAGGTTCAGCCTACCCGGATTCCTACAGCATTTGACCAGTTTTGCTCCCTACCTCCACACTCCTTTACCCATATAAGTTTGGATCCCACCCAATTAGAGAAAGTTCTTGTAGATTCAAATGACTGGGTCTGTCCCTCCTTACCAGAAAACATTCTTTTTATAAATCATCTTTGTTATTTTGGAACAGGGTCTCACGCAATCGAGGCTAGCCTCTGATTCTCTGTGTAGACACACACAGACATACTGGGCTTGAACTCCTGGTTCTCCTGATTGGTTTTCAACAAAGGAAGCCAAAAAGACATTTTACAGCAGATTTAAGAAGTGGCCGATTAAAAGGTGGGAGCAGAATCACCATGGCAACTGTGGGCCATTGTTAGTCGGCTAGCTCCTGGAGATAATGTAGAAATAGCCTGCTACTGCTGCTCTCAGAACCTTGCCAGAGGGTCAAGAGAGGCTTCCAATTAGAATTAGAAAAGGTGATGTGGACAGAGATTCCAGGTGGCCCTGCTCTCCACTGCTCTGCATCTTGCCACCTTAACCTCTCCTACAATCATTACACTCTAAAAACCAGATGCCTACAAGAGCCAAAAGCCAAGTCCCTAGAACAAATCCCTTGGTCCTGACAGCTCTGTATCTCAGTTTGAATCTCAGCTGATCTGAAGTAGAGTCAGGAGAATAAAGAGGTTGCAAAGGTAACAATGAACTTCTTGGAAACTTTAAGAAGCCAGGACTAGCTGGTGGTGGCACAGATACCTTTCAGCACAGTTCTGAAGGCAAAGGCAAGGGATCTCTGAGCTCAAGGCCAGCCTGGATTACAGAGAAATTCAGGATGAAGATAGCTAAGGCTACACAGGGGAGTCCTATCTCAAAGCCTCACACTTCACCCCAAAGAAACCAGGACTGGAAAGATGGCTCAGCTCTTAAGACCTTAAGAATGTGTACTGCTCTTATAGAAGACCCAAGCTTGGCTCCCAACAGCCATAATTTGGTGGCTCACAACCATCTGTGACTCTATCTCTAAGGAATCCAGTACCTCTGGCCTCCGCAGACATCTGGCCTCATGTGCACCTACCCTCACAGAAACACATCCATAAACTTTTGGATTATGAACATGTATCACTCTTCAGAAGGATCTAGTGATTTTAGAGTTGATTGATATTGTTATCCATTCACTTGACAAACATCTGAAATTCCTATTTATTTATAGATTAAAAATGTGTAGCAGTCAAGCATGGTGGCTCCCAGCACTGAGGAGGACAAAGCTAAAAGGCTGAAAGTTCGAGGCTAGCCTTTGTTGTTGTTTGGGGTTTTGGCTTTTTGTTTGTTTTGATTGTTTTGTTGTTGTTGTTGTTGTTGTTTGAGATGGGGGTCTCATGTAGTCCAGGCTGGCCCTGAAGTCATATGTAACTAAGGGTGACTTTGAACTCCTGATCTTCTTGTCCCCCATCCCCCCAATGCTGGGATTAGAAGCATGCATCAGAGGATAGTTTCAACATGTATGTTTGCTCTTCTCCCTCCTGCCCCTTGGGTAGTAGTGAGTACTAATGCCTTGTGATAGTTTTTCAATTTGGATACATCTGAGAGTGTCCCCCATTCTTTATAAGCTAGCTAGTTCATTTAACAAGCTACAAGGTACTCTGCTATAAGGTTGGACCTATCCACAGCTCGTGGACAGAGAGGCTCCAATGGTCAATTGTAACAGCACTTACAAGAGACTGCTCATCGTTGTAGTCTGAGCTAGGTTGGGAAATCGAGGCAAATCGCTGATCTGAAGACTAAAACTTGACCTTGTAATGTCTTCCCCCTTTTGACCAGCTGCTCAGAAGGGGACAATTACAGAGCAGGTTTAGGGATGGTAAGTAATGCCAGGTTTAATTTGTATATATTGTGTGTTCTACCTGAAAAGACCATCTTCAGAAGGATGGAGATAGATGCTGTGAGGGATGGGAGGAGGCAGCAATGGTGAGAGCCCTGAGGGAAGGATACATATGTGTCTCTTCTGAGCTGTGTACTGCATGGGGATATTACCTGGCCCAAACTCAAATGGCTTCTTTAAAGAACTGAGAGATGAAGAATGACTACAGCGAGTGTGGTCTGATTGGCACTCTTAAGGAGAGGTGGAGTCTAGCCCCAAGCCTACTTGGGGCTATCAGAGCTAGGTGAGAGGGATGGTAACTAAGGGGGTGGGGAATTATTCTAGTGTGTATGTCCTTAGAGAGAGGAACCACGGTGGGGAGGGGAGGGAGGTAAATCATGAGTCATTTGACTTCGATTTTTAGTTAGAGTATCTATCAAAAAGATGTTAATGACAAGATGTTCTAAAAGAAAGTTTGCCACATCCACATGTCTAAAGCTACTTTCAGTGGCTTTCTGTTTGTTCCTCAAGCTAAGTAAGCCTTGGGTCAGTCAGCTGGCTGTGTGTGCAAAGAGCTGAGATAGCCATTGTGAAGCATGCAAAGATGTGAGGCCCAGTTTGGTAAGGCTGTGGAAGATCTGAGACGTCTCCTTGTTTATTGGCTAACAAAAGTACCTGATATGGGTTCTACTGCTCTTGATAGAAGACAAGAGATGCCTAGATGACAGATAAAGGCTATGTCTCCTCATGGTACACACTAACTCCCCTTGCTAAACAAGTCCTGTGTAGGCAAGGAAGAGGTAGGACCAGGAGGATGGATACTGTGTACAGTAGGTCTGTGTCTTCACTTGTGAACCACAAGACAAAGCCTTCAAACTTATGATACAGGTCTGAGCAAGCTTGCCCTGCTTTTGCTCTAGAGTAAAAGATTATGATATTGTTGATGGTGACATTTCAATTTTAATCAAGAAAAAAAAATGTGCTGTCTTCACTAGGGACATTTCTCCTCCACAGCTGCTCACTACATAAATATTTCTTAATGAAGGTAATCTGGGACAGATGCTATCAGGAGCTACGTAGAAGACATCACAGAGAATTGGCCGCTAATGGTGCATCCTGATCTGTGTATAGTTGGACACAAAGCTGCTGGCCAATCACATAAGTCTAAGCTCCAAGTCATATCTTACTGGACCAAGGGAGCCCACTAAGGCCTTAAGGCTGGGGACATCTGCATTAGAACCTGAGTCTGTCATTTGCTTGTAGATCTGAAAGCTGCTTACAAACCTTCATTGACCTTCATTTTTCTAATTTGGAAATGTGAGCCAAAGATGATTTCTTTGCAGTAGTGTTCTAAGGATTAAAATCCATTGAAGGTTGAAATATCATCTAGAGTTACTTCACCACCTGGTAAACCTGACATGATTGATTTTTGGAGGCAGGATAGAAAGGCAAAGGAAATTAGGGAGACACAGGAAGGGAAGGGGGGCTCTCACTCTAGAGTCCAGAGTCTGTCTGAAACTTCACAATGCTAAGAGTCAAGAATTTCAGACAACACCCAGAGGAAGCTCCACTCCCAGGTGCTCTCATATGCCCAGAATCAGAGGTGAGGAGGACATAACATCTGTCCCAACATCAGGAATAACTGGGACCAGTGGGACCAGGCACACAGGAACTCCACCAGCCCAGTGGCTCAGGTCCCTTCCAGTCCCACAATACCCAGAGGAAACTCCACTCTCAGGAGCTCTAACATGCCCAGGATCAGAGGTGAGGAGGACACAACATCTGTCCCAACACCCGGAGTAACTGGGACCAACAGGATTAGGCACACAGGAACTCCACCAGCCCAGTGGCTCAGGTTTCATCCTGTCTGTCTGAGCTGGTGCCCTGAGCAGACACCACAATGCAAGCTCCGCAGCCAATCCCAAAACACCCAAAGGAAGCTCCACTCCCAGGTGCTCTAACAAGCCCAGGGTCACAGGATCCCAGAATCACAGGCTCACAGAGACAGCTTGACTCTGAGGAGTTCTGACACAACCAAGATCACAAGAAGGACAGGCTCTTGTCAGATTTAGCAAGGGCAGGTAGCACTAGAGATAACCAGATGGTGCGGGGCAAGCATTAGAATATAAGCAACACAAACCAAGGTTACTTGGCATCATCAGAACCCAGTTCTCCCACCATAGCAAGT
>NW_022196913.1:49901366-49908583 GCF_008632895.1 Mastomys coucha | reverse complement strand
ATCACATAATAATCAAAACACCAAATGCACTAAACAAAGAAAGAATTTTAAAAGCAGTAAGGGAATAAGGTCAAGTAACATAAAGGCAGGTCTATCAGAATTACACCAGACTTCTCACCAGGGACTATGAAAGCTAGAAGATCTTGGGCAGATGTCATACAGACCCTACAAGAACACAAATGCCAGCCCAGGCTACTATACCCAGCAAAACTCTCAATTACCATAGATGGAGAAAACAAGATATTCCATGACAAAACAAAATTTACACAATATCTTTCCACAAATCCAGCCCTACAAAGGATAATAGATAGAAATCATCAACATAAGGAGCAAAACTATACCCTAGAAGAAACAAGAAAGTAATCTTTCTACAAACCCACACAAACCTAATTCCACCTCTTACAACAAAAACAATAGGAAGTAACAATTACTTTTTCATAATATCTTAATATGATAATTAATATTACCGACATATCTTAATCAATTGAAATCCAAAAATATGAAGAATTAGAAATGTATTGACTGTCATCCAATGGTCTCTCTAATTTGATAATTGGAGAAATAGGTCCAAAATTATACAATCCATATACACTTTCAGCTTGTTGGTTCGTGACAGTGTCTTGCTGTGTACAACATAATGGTCTTAAGATCTTGCTTCTCCTATCTCAGCCTCTCTATTAGTAGTATTGTTTATTTCATGTTTTTACACTATACTATGGTTTTCAAAACAGCTTACATATTTTAAAAGTATTTATATATCCAAAAGATATGTAGACAATTAAATTGGGAGAGGGTTTATAAGAGAACAACAAAGGACAAGACTGAATGCTTTGCTTGACGTTTGTAACTCTTGTATCAAGTTACCACAGTAAGAGCCAAGATTTTAAGCTCTACTAAATACAAAACAAACAAACAAACAAACAAAAACAGTTCAAATATTTATGTTCATTTAAGAAAGTATTAGTAGTGATGTATTCTTTTGAAATATACAGTTAATACATTTGGAGTTATTTAAAATGTATATTGAGAATAATGTATGTATTTTCAGTATTGTCGTAGACAAGCATCTACATAAGACTGTTAAATTGATTGTTGTTTTATATCAAACAACTTTTATAATACTCATTTTTATTGTTATAATATTTTATAAATTTTAAAGAATATGACAAAAAAAGGTATTGTAGGTATTGAAGAGGGAGTCTCTGGGAGGAGTTGGAGTACAAAAGTGAAAGAAGAATATGATTTAATTCTATTTACTTAAAATATGTTTTTAAATGTTAACAAATTCAGATAAATTGAAATCATGTAACTTTTCTCATTATAATGCAATAAAACTTAAATAAAATAAAATAAAATAAAAATGGCCTGAAGAGATGGCTCAGTGGTTAAGAAAAAAAAAAAGAATTTCAGCCCAATACCACACTTTGTGAAGGCTGTCTACATAGCGACAGTACTTCTTATAGTGGTATTAAGTGAGAATGTTAAATCGCATTAACTACGAGTCAAGGCTAAACATATAAGGCCTTATTCCTTTCCCAGATATATTCTGGCTACATCACAAACAAAACTATTAGCTTGTTTACAATGGAAACATGCTAACTTCCTGAACACCTGTAATTTTGTCTTACAGACAATAATCCTACCCAGGAAGCCAGAGGAAACCCTCATTCGTTCGTCTGAACTCCCCTGCAAGTCTTTGAAGAGCTCACTCTGGGGCTGGGGTCCAGGTTAAACCCTACCTCTGGCTACAGTAGTAGCAGTGAGAAGCCAGTGAAGTGCAACCTGCCCTTGAGAAGTCCGCATCGTGGTCTTGGCTGTGTCTTATTCACCCCAAGCATCTTTCTATTAACCTGTCTGTTTCTATCTGTGTTTAAACTCTCCTTTCAATAAACTCAGGTCCAGCCTTGCATACAGAGAGGTCCCCGGGCGCTGGGCGCAGAGAGAGAACTCTGGCTGCTGGTTGCTGTGCTGGGTGGGGGGTGGGCTGTGGAAAACTTGCATTTTGGGTAACCAAATTGTCAGCCTCTCATGAACACATGGCAAAGTCCGCTTTTTTTTTTTCACCTTTGTCTGTGACTTAGTTCTGAAAATTGAAGACTGAGTACCTGCACTGGGTTTCAGAGATCAAACCAGTCGGGTGTTTCCTCACCGTGCCTGGGTATGGTTGGTGGCAGGAAGCTCTGCAGCCAAGCCTCTGATTAAGCTGTAAACAGTTGACTGGTAAGCTGTAGCCAGCGGTCTGTTCTCTAGCTTCAGTCTTCCCTTTTCTATAAAGGCTGTCTGACCTATCGTAGAGTTGGTTGGAATTCCAGGAACCCTCTCTGGGTCACACAAGTCCTTTGTCCACTGTTTCCAATCAACTACTAGATCTAATTGGTCTCAGGAATTTTCCTTTTAGCAGAGGGAAGGACAGCAGAGCTCCCTTGATATAAAAAGAATCATCAACGTTTCTCAGGAACTCCTGATCCTAAAAATCTCAGTTCCCGAAACTTTAATAACTCCGCAGAGGTTAGATCAGCCGGCCATCTTCTTTTCGACTTCTCTTGACACAAACTGCTGCCAAGCATCGCCTTAGCTCTGCCTCTCTCCTCCAGCCTCCAGTGTTTGCCTCAGCTCTGTTTAGTCAGAGGAAGTTTAGGATGCCCGTCCTCACTTCAACATGATGAACACCCATCCCGCAGTATCATAGTTCTCTAGGGAACTCCAGCCTAATAGCTAATTAAGCCTTGCTGGGGTATAATTTTTTTGCCTGGCAGTTTTAAGCTAAACAGATAGAGAAACAATAGGTAAAAAGACTAGAAAGGTTTACCTCAGCAAACCATGCCAAAGCACATGCCTAATTATAGGAAAGCAGTAATTCACCTTCATCACTTCCTAAGGTTATTTCATTCAGGGGGGTGGGGGTGGGAAGAGACTTTTGAGTTTGTATCCCAGGTGAGGCAGGAAGTGGGAACTGAGATTTTTCTGCTACTGAGAAACTAGAAGAAAAAAGCCAGCAACTTAATATCTGTGTGTATATGGAGAGAGGGAAAGAGGGAGGGAGAGAGGGAAAGAAAAGGAGGGATCAGGGAGCTTCCGTCCCTGAACACCAAAAGTGACAAGGCATGATGAAAAGCAGAGACAAGAGATTTAAGAGGAGCATGCAGGAGGCTTGAGCAACCCCAAGTTCATCTTCTGCTCATTATATACACTTTGGATTTAAATACAGGAAGAACTGGGATGTGGGGCAAGAGGTATGTGGAATTAAGAAGTCCTGGTCAGGGGCTGGAAGATGACTCAGCAGTTATGAGCACTAACTTCTACTCCCGGATTACTGGTCTTGCAGAGAACCAGCTCAGTTCTCAGCATCCATATCAGGTGACCCTCTGGCTTCCAAGGGCACTAGCATTCAGGCGGTGCCCATAAACTCATGCAGGTACATACACATAAGTACAGGGTTGGTTTTTTTATTTGTTTGTTTGTTTGTTTGTTTTCAAAAGTCCCACTCAAAGTGGTCTGCTTGATCTTTGCCTCAGGTCTAGTTCTACCAAGTGGCTAAAAGTCCTTATTGCCTGTAAGAAATAAAAGCGAATGGTCCATTTCCAAAAGTACCTTGAGGTTTGGCTTCAGATGGGCAACACTGGGCCCCTGATAATACCCGCTGATCCTCCTACCCTCCCCCACCCCAGACCCAAGAAACCTAAAACTTTAGAGTAAAAAAGAAAAAAACACAAAAATCAGCCAGGATGAAATGGGATGACAAAAACATGCAAGTAGTTGAGGACAAAAAAGGGTAAGATGCAGGGGACGCTAAGCTTGTACCCTCCTGATGACTAAGTGAGAAAAGAGGGGGAAGAAATCCCATGTACATTTATAAAAACCCCTTCTCTGACCTCAGTCAGCACGCATGACGTGCTGGCCTGATGCCCCGCTGTAAAATTATAAAATAGCCTGTCTCGCTGCTGTAAAGTTGTAAGACAGTCTGCCTCACTTCTCCTACTCTGAGTGGTCACTATAAAGGAATGCCTTGTCCCTGACACGACGGCTGGAGCCTCAGAAACTTCTGCTTCAGGGTGGAATAGCTAACAGATAATTGCTCTCACCTAGGAAGTGACCTGTCCCGTAAGCCTTGGCTGTTCCTGGAATCCAAAGGACACCACTGGAGTTTTGTGCCTCTGGGGAAGGATATCCCAGAGGTCCCTGTAAGGATCTGACAGGAAGTGCCTCCGTTACCCTTGCTTACCTTTGTGTCTTTACCCGAGAAGGATATCAGTCGTTTTCAGAGAGCTACTCCCTGAATGATAAAGATTCCGACCTGAGCTGAAGAGATGGGTTCAGTGGGCAGGAGCCCACACTGCTCTTACAGAGTATCTGAGTTCAAATCCCAGCGCCCCCACTGGGGCAGCTGATAGCTGCCCCCAGTTTGGGGGAATAGGGTGTCTAATGGCTATGGCCTGTTTGGGGTATCTGCACTCACATGGACACATACACAGAATTAAGAATAATAAATAATAAGAAACAAAAAAGATTCCTGCTTGCAGAGGTAAGCGGTGACCTAAAGTAAAAGAGGCAGATGCAAAAATGGGGGCAAGAGACAATAGGCTGTGTCTTTTTTTTCTTTTTCTTTTTTTCCAAGACAGAGTTTCTCTGTGTAGCCCTGGCTGTCCTGGAACTCACTCTGTATGTAGACCAGGCTGGTCTCAAACTCAGAGATCTGCCGGCTTCTGCCTCGCAAGTGCTGGGATTAAAGGCATGCGCCACCACCGCCCGGCTAGGCTGTGTCTTGTTTCACTCAGTGGACCAAGTAAAGTGTCAATGTTTTCTTTTTTTTTTTTTTTAATAATAATAATTACTGTCAGACGATTCCACCCCTGTCCCGTTCCTAGATTAATTTCAGAGATTATGGCAGATTTAGAATTACTCAGATTTGTTAAGACTAACAACTTTAAAAAAAAGACAAACAGCAACAACAACAAAAACCAAAAAATTAAAGCAAAACAGGATTGCTTGTTGCTAGACCCAGGGTGGTACCTGGGAATTTACATTTCTAACAAGTTCTCAGGCAAGGATGGGGTCAGATCATGGACCAGGAAGCAGGAGCCCCGGCTGTATTTTAAAATCTCCACCCGCAGTTCTCACTAAAAGAGATGAGAGTCAGAAGTAATTCGATGTAGCCTGAGCCAGGCACATGGGATTTGGGACGCTTCCGGGGTGATTTCCCGGAAGCTTCCGGGGTGATTCCCGGGACTGAGAGCCACAGATATCCAGAAGTTTCCATGTTGTGTGTGGTCTTCTCTCACGGCAGCACAGCAGCTGGGAAACGTGGACGGATATAAACGAGAGGCATTATGGAGCTTTCTCTGGATGCTAACAACTCACTGTAAAAGCCAACAGGAAAGTAAAGAAAGAACGTTGGACCTGCCTGGTATGGGAACTCCCGGCTCACGGTGACCCAGTTTGCAATGCCGTGCTCCTGGGCAAAATCTCTCCCCTAGAGCTTTCTTTAATTATAAAATAATAACTCAGTATTCTCTCCTTTCTTCAGCAAAGAGGCTCCTGTGTGGATTATAAGCCAGCTGAGAGGTACGGTGGCTCCTTTGGGACCCTCAGGAAGTGGGAAGATAGTACTTGGCTGGAACTTCTCATTTTTAAAGAGCTCTTCATCACCCCCACTGTTCTCAAATCTTTTACCAAACAACAGGGATTTACTCAAGCCTGACCTTACTCGCCCTCTGTCTTCGAGTTAACATTTGCTTTGGGTTTTCAGTGCTAGCTAATTAGAATTGCTAGGACACTCACTCACAAAGAGAGACTGTCTCCACCGCAGAGTGACCAATTACTCCTCTGTTCCCAGGGTACTGGGTCTAGGCGCTTGGCATGTGGGATGAGGGAGGTGTTACCTGTAGTCTGGGCGGAGAACTGGTAGGTTTTAGATTAAATAAAGTTGTATATAGTACAGTGTGCTTTCTAGAGACTTGGCAACTTCTGTGTCTATTACAGCGTGTGTGTGTGTGTGTGTGTGTGTGTGTGTGTGTGTGTGTGTGTGTGTCCAAACAATGGACTCCACTCTGGCACATGTGATTTCAAGATTATTTTCATAGGACAATTGAAATAATTATGACATTTCAAGCCCCAGACACACTGTGTCTTCAGCAGCCATATTAAATGTGACCATATGAGTCTGCCTGGCCTTTGTACAGTGTGGCACGTGGATGTGCGCTTGGCCGGACCTCTTGAACACTTCATAAGTAACCTCAGTGGGTGTGACTGGTTGTTCCAATGTGCAGGTAGAGAACACCCCCCTCTCTATATAAAACAAAAAGGCCTTGGTCACTTCCCTGAAGATTTACAAAATGCTTCTTCTAATTAGGTTAGACATAAAGCCTCAGCCATGCCCACAAAATGGTGGTGGCTGGGGAGCGTGTGGTGTAAGCCCTCTTGGTAGAGTGCCTGCTCAACCTGAGTTCTAGCCCTACTTCCGCATCAACACCCAGGTGGTACAGTGTGCCTGGGAGCCAGAGGTGAGAGAACGCAATGTTCAGGGTCATCCTTGGCTACTTAGAATTGGGGGCTAGCCTGGGATACTTGAGATTCTCTCTCAAAACAGATAGGCGGTGGATGATGGTTTCTAGGGATAAGCCCATGCGTCTTTCATCAGCTAGCGTCCCATAGGAGCTTGTAGAAAGGCTTGAGCAACTTGTCAATGTCAGTGCTAGTGAGGGTAAGACATTTGGCTCGTTGATCTGTGCAGCAGCACTCCACTGCCTTCTATTGTCCGGAATAAGTGGACACTCAGCCCACTTCCCCAGGCTCCAGCTCCCACGCAGCGCCCTCTCCCCCAGAGGCTTCTTTAACTGTAAAATAATTCTAATAGATTGCACAGAAAGGATAGCCAAGGTACAGACAGACCTTAGAAAAGTGAGCTCCACCCCTTGGAGATGAATTCTCAAAAGCCCAGAGAACAGCTGGCCAGTTGGTGAATAAGATCAAACAATTGAGAGTGTCGGAGTTATATAAATATAAAGATTTCTTTGGAGAAAAGTTGAATTTAATTATTGTCTACCTAACTGCAAAAAGCAGTTATTTAAAGAACAGTAGCAGGTCAGTGTGGTCGCCTATGTCTGTAATCCCAGCACCCTAGAGCCTGAGGCAAGAGGATCTTGAGTTTGAAGTCATCCTGGACTAAATAGTGAGACTGTCTCAAAAAGGCACACACAAGTTTTCTTTGGCTTACAAAA
>NW_022196913.1:49870811-49901320 GCF_008632895.1 Mastomys coucha | reverse complement strand
CACACACACACACACACACACACACACACACACACACACACATATATATGTGTATATGTACACATACACATATATATTTATATATATTCTGTATATGTACATTTTATGTTATGCTGTGTTTTGTTTTGTTTTGTTTTTACACTGGACTCAGGTTATCAACACGGACAGTGAAGTCTAAGCCATGGTTCCTTAGGAAGCCACTTGGCCTCTTTGAATGTCTCATATTTTCACACAGAGCAAAGAAATTTCGGGATGGCTGAAGTCACTTCATGTTTAAGCTGAATAAGAGGAATGTGGTGTGCACTTGGCCCGGGACCACTGGGCTAGATTTTCAGCCCACCACTTACCAGCTCTGAGCTTTCAGGCAGATCATTAGGCTGCTGCCTGGGCTCCTGTAGAGAACAGGAATAACAGGAATACATCCGTTTTGTTGGGTTGTTGAGATAGTTAAATGAGGGATTCCCTGGAGGTTTCCTGTTAGGCTCAGTCCCTGCTGTGAACCACTGGTGTTAATGATTAGTCACCCTTTCAGAATGATGTGAGAGAATAGGAAATCACAGAAAGCCTTGAAAACCATTTTTTAAAACAGAGAAAATTGAAATCAGTTTTTTTTAAAGGAAGATTTTGTTTTAAAATTATACATATATGTATGTGGGTTTGTGCATGTGAGTGCAATACCTATGGGGGCCAGAAGAAGGCATCGGCTCTCTTGGAACTAGAATTATCGGAGGTTGCAGGCTGCCCTCACATAGATGCTGAGAACTTGCGTCGGTCCTCTGCCAAAAACATTGCTCCAGCTGACCAAAAAAAAAAGAAAGAAAGAAAGAAAGAAATGAGTTCCCCAGAAAACCCCTGTAATGCAATATTTTCAGAGCAGATTCTGGCTCATGCTCTCATCTGGCTGCTCCACTGTCCCCTCGGTTTAACAAAAATAGTCCTTGGTATAAAGAAAGCTGGTATAAAAAAAAAAAGAAAGAAAAGAAAACTCAATAAAAATCAGCTGCTGGGGGCTGGAGAGATGGCTCAGCGGGTAAGAGCACTGACTGCTCTTCCAAAGGTCCTGAGTTCAAATCTCAGCAACCACATGGTGGCTCACAACCATCTGTAATGAGATCTGACGCCCTCTTCTGGTGTGTTTGAAGACAGCTACAGTGTACTTACAAATAATAATAAATAAATCTTTTTTTAAAAAATCAGCTGCTATGGTAGTAACAATGGTTACCTGAATATTACCCTTAATTTGGGTAAGACAGTAAAGGAAAAAAAATTAAGGAAAAAAAAAGAAACAAAGAATCAAAGGGGAAAAAAAGACAATTATTTGTAGAAATAAATACAGCAGAAACCACATTTAATTCTGGGCAGAAGGAACTGGGGTGGCCACCTTTTCCTTACCCGACCTCTGCTCAGATGGACTCTGCGTCCTGATAAGAGCGATGGATAGCAGCTTCCTCCCTGGCTGAAAGAGTGTAACCTGCCCAGGAATTGTGGTTTTTCAAACTCCTGACAATTAACTATAGCTGTATTCAGTAAACTAGACAGTGTACCCGGCTCTATCTTAACAGCCTATCAAAGTATATGAATAAGAGAATAATGAAACCTGAAGGTGTGGAGACTTGATCCTGTCCCTTCAGTCCACCATACACAAGACCTAGAAGCAGAGGTCCCCACACACCAACTGTCCCCCCACCCCCACCCCCCAGCGGCGGCACAGACGCAACCTCCGTGTTCCACAAGCAGACACTTGACACAGTGCCAGACACCATGTAGGCAGCTCCTTAAGCTGAGTAATGAGACCGGGTTTATTGGGAGCCCTTAATTACCAGTCTAATGTACAAACACATTTCTCTCTGGAGACATTCACACAAAGCACGGGCTTTGTTCCGAGAGGAGAGCAAGCTGCTGCTTCCTGGCAGAGAAGACATGGATCCAGGTTAATAGTTATGTAGACTGGTGAAACCCAGACTGCTCCTGCCTGAGTACACTCCCATTCTTGAGCTCCACCCAAGAAGCCATAGCTGAATCGCTGACTGTGTCTGTGCGGTCCCTGTCGCCTCATTTCACCTTTATCTGCCTGGATGATAGAAGTAATTGAACACTCAGCAAGGTGCTGGGAGATTTACAAAGCAAGATTGGCCTATGAGATGACTCAGAGGATACGGTGCCTGTCACCAATCCTGATGTCCTCATTCAATCCCTGGGACCTACATGCTGAGAACAACCTCCCCCATGTTGTCCTCTGACCTAAATTTGTGCATATGTGCATGTACACGCACCCTTGCACACGTGCACGCACACACGTAAATAAAAAAAAATAAGTAATAAGAATAAAAATATTTGCAAAGCAAAAAGAGTAAGGATTCATCACTTTGGGGTGGGGGTGGGGGTGGGTCCATGAGTTTAACACAGAAAATGAAAGTAGTCCAGAGCTCTATTCACCTTGACATTAGTGAGGAGGGACAGATTCGCCACACTAGAATGGTTAACATGGGCCAGATTCCATTGGCAGACCTGGAGTTAGCCTTCCTCCTGATACGTCCTTTAAAGACATTCAAAGATGGATGGTCACTCTCATCCAACAATGACTGCTTTCCCTGACCCTCGGGCAGGCTTCGCCCCGCGGCCATACTGTCCCAGCCCTCCTGCCCTCCCTTTCCTTTCTCCAGTGAGGGTCCTTCATCCAGATGCACCGTCCTGTGTTATCTGCTCCAGGTGACTCTGCGCATGCAAGACCACCTTGGCTTTGTCCTCAGAGGACTAAGCTGGAGAGTCTCCATGGGAGAACAGATTACCTCTGCAACCAAGGGCGTAGACACCCACTATCTACCTGGTTGCAATGTTTACCTCAGCTGTCTTGCACACCTAATCTTTGACCTTTGGTCCAGTCTCTCCCACACTGGCTCAGTTCTTCTGTCCTTTGAGCTGCTCGATTCCTCTCTTGTTAATTTTCTTCCCTCTATTGGGCCTAGTTATAGCTCATGGTTTCTCCATCTACAGCTGTGAGCTGTGATTGACACAGCTGAGGATTTATAATGAGGCTCCTTCTAAACACTGCAGGCTACTTCATGTCCCTGACCCAATAGTGTTCCCAATCCTTGTAACAACCAAAAAAAAAAAAAAGCCTTACCTGCTTCCAACCACCATACCCATAGAACATCTGGATTAGTCTCTGGTCACTTACATACATCCATTGTTCTTCCATCATAGCAGGCTGAACATATACCAAGCCTGATGACAGGAATTGACCATCTGTGTTCCTTGCCAGGGAACAGGTGCCAGATCCTGCTGTCAACAGTTTTAGGGCAAAAGCCTAGACTCCAATGGCTCTAACAGGTCAGGCTTGGCCACCTACTACGAGACATCAATTAAAGGGGCAAATGACGGAGAGACATGCAGAACAGACCAATCTATTTGGAAGAACAGGGAAAGGGGGATCAGCAGCCCCAAGTCTGTCTTCTGGGAATGACATGAGTGTCCGGTTTAAATAGAGGGAAGACAGGGGCAACGAACAAGAGGAATGCATAATTAAGGAGTCCTGCTTGGGGTGCTCCGATAATCATTGTCTCCCTTCTAGGTCTAAAAATGATCTGGACTTTTTACTTGCCAGGCCAAGATAGCTCAGGTAAGATAATTATTCATGTGGCAAGGTAAAGCTTGCCTTCATAGACAAGTGCCTCTTTCTCAGCAGTGGCCTGTCCTACAAGGCTCTACTGTTCCTTCAATCCAGGGTGACTTCACATTTAGGGCAACGGCTCAGCTCTGTGCTTTCTGCCTTGAAGGAGGATAGCATAGATTAGGCAGGCACATGTGCCCTAAGTGACGAACAAACCTAAGCGGAGTCACACAGAGGTCTAAGACAAAGCAAGGGCAAAGACGCCAAATGAAGGTGAGAGGACCCAGCTTTCACTCTGCTTCTTAAGTAAGAGAGGAGAGAGTGGTTTTTAGAAATCACTCCCTCTAAGAGCCTGTTATATTGCCGGGAATGATTTCACAGTTCAACAGACTGATGCTGCTTGGTCATCAGTCCCAAGATGATCCCCAACACGGGTAGCGATCTAATGAGTGTGTTCTTCCAGTCCCCATTATAACCATTGTAGCCTTCTCCACTCCACAGAAAGCTCTGACCTTTGCCCTACACAAACCCAGAAAGAGAACTCTATTCCAACATAAAAAGAGTGGGTACCACATCTTCAAACTCCTGCCCACAACCATTAGCTCCTGAAACACCTGCTCTCATCTTCCCTCTTGGGACAGCAAAAGAAGGGCTCTTTCCCCTGTCCGAAGCCAACCCCCATCTGTGTTCCCATCCCCCACTCCTAGAGAAAACATTGCATGAAAACCTTCTGTCTCTGTTATCCTCTCTCTCTCCTGCCTCCTAGATTCATGTTATCCTCCCTCAAACATATGCTTCTTTCTCTCACACGGAAGAAGTTCATCGTTTCGGTAAAATGTGTAACCCCACTTCCCAAGCTCCTTAGGAGTGCTTCATTCTGGAGTGTGGCTTAGCTTGCCTAAGATTTTAAAAATAAAATGAGCCTCCTTTAGCCCTGGATCACCTCCACGGCCTGTCAAGCCCTTTGGCTGTCTCCCCCATGGTCTCTACTCATTATCTTGCTCATACTGAGGGATCTTTTTGTTTTTAATCTTAACCCTGTTGTTACTGATGATTCAGAATTGCTCTTTCCTAGGGTGACAAAACACAATTTTGTGGACATGATTAGTGTTCAGCTAGCCTGACAACCTCTTAGAAGCATTTGCTACATTGATCCATTCTTAAAGAACCATAAGCTACCACTAATTTCTATGATGTCAGCACCTCCCATTTTATCACCTGCATTGGACCAGCTTCCTGTCATGGCTACTTTAACTTTCTGACTATCCCTTTAAAATCTGTGACCAGGTTTTGAAAGCAATGGTTCAGTGGTTAGAGCCTTTGTCACTCCTGTTGAGGACACAGGTTTAGTCATAGCAGAGGCAATCATCCTTTCCTTACCCTTCAAATTTTTCACTGGCTATATCACTCTGGGGATGACCACAATCTTTAGAGTCTATGTGTTAACAATTTACCCCTCTCTCCCAACTCAGATCCTTTTACCATCCTTGGGTTTGCATCAGGCTATGTTAGAGTCTACCAAACTCACAATTGGTATGTCTCTTGAGTTTGAGTTATCAATAGCACAGACCACTCTAGGCGATTTTTTTTCTTTTTTTATACAAAGTGACTTCTGTTGGTGTTTGGGGAAGCTCGTGTTTAAAACTGGTTGAAAAGAATAAAGAAAGACCCAGGTTTCATCTAGGAATGGATTTCAGAACAATCCTGCAGAATTTACCCTTGAAGGGTTCTCTTTGATATAAGCAGAAAGCTGGGGGATGAAAAACCTGATTTCCCATATCGGGGCTGAGTTCAGATGTTGCTCTGAGACAGCTCTGGCTGGGGCAGTTGGTGCCAGAGTCCACAACATCTGCTGACCTCATCAGCACCCTGAGGCTTCAGGCTCTGCTGCTTCCCACCCTGCTTGACTCCATTAGGAAATCAAAAGTCTAGGAAATGTAGTTGATTGAGGGACCAAAGCCATTTGGGTCTCAAGCTGTAAGAGCATGTGACTAGCTGGGGACCCCTAAGTGTAGTACGGCGTCATTCCACCACATCCCTCCACCACCTAAAGCAGACTGGCATTTTTCCAGTTCTTCACATCTGTTCTACAGCTTCTGTGAATCCAGTTGCTGAAACCTGAAACAGAGTGATGTCCTTGGCCAGGTCCCTCTGGTCCTTACCTAAGCCTGCCAGCTTCACTTCTAAACACCCTTTTCTTTCATCGCCTTTGTCTTCCGTTTCTTATATCACCTCTCCCCTGAACTGCAGCCTCACAGGCAGTCTTTCTGTCTCCATCTTTTTCCTTCTCTATTGCAGAGCAAGCCTAGTCAAACAAGATGGGAACATGACGTTAAAGAACTCATTAAACACAAGTTCTCTATTTGATTGGGAGCCTTCTCCTTTGGGCAAGTGCTGGGTCTTACTGACCAACATATGTCATCTTTATCTTTCTACCTGGCCTCTTTTCTCCCCACACCATCTTTTTAAAATCTCTCTCTCCTCAAAGGTGTAAAAGAAACCTTTGTGGTGTTCTTGGCAGTTTCCTTATTATTACTCAAATGGCCCATTCGAGGATTAATCTTGCTTTTATTCTGTAAGAGTCTCTCCGGCTTCTTTGGCTTCTGAAACTTTTGCTCCATACTCTCCGGATTTCACTGACCTCATTAAAGATGGCGTATAGATGTACAGACCCTGACTTTCCTGGGGGGATGGGTACTTAACAGTCTCTCAAATGGATTCTCTGCCAATTGCTTCTCCGAGTGTCTCTTGGGCTTCCATTTGGATGTTATCCATGAGGAGGCAAGGAGAGAAAGCACAGATGGGAAGGATGCTAAAGAAACCTGTCCCCTTCCTGCTATGCTTGGAACTTGAAATGTCCCCCCACGGGCTTATGTGTCCAAACACTTAGTCCCTGGCTGGTGGCACTGTTTTTGAAGGTTGTCAAATCCTTAAGAGATGGAACCTCTCTGGAGTGAGTGGGTTACTGAAGGAGAGCCTTGAACTATTATGGCCTGTCCCACTTCCTGTCCCATCTCTAGTTCCCTCTTACTTTGGGCACAATGAGACACTGCCTCCAGTCCTTGCCATGATAGACTGAATCCCTTCTTAAAGCATGAGACAAAATAAACCCATCCACCCTTAAGCTGCTTCTCATCAGGTATCTAGCCACAGCAACAAGAAAAGCACTGCAGTTAGTTACCCTCCTGACGTCAGGCACATTCTCTTCCAGTGCAGCAGCGGCTTCCCCTGGCTAAGAAGAATGCTGCCTGCTGTAAGAGCAGATGTTTGGATTCAGTGGTAGATCGCTTCCCTAGAATTTGGGGAGCCTCTGAAATCGATCCTCAGTGCTAAAAAGAAGAAAGAGAAGAAGGAAGAGAAAGAGGTGGGATTTTATCTTGAATGGCTTCCTCTCGTCACTTCTTATAGCAAGAAGCCTGCAATAGGAACACAGATATGCCTATACTTCGTGTGTGTTCTTCCTTGTGTTAATGACTTTTATATAGCTGTGATTAAAGACTTGACAGAAACAAAGAGAGTTTGGTTCTGTCCATATATTTAGAGTGTCCAATCCATGGTTGCTAGGTCTGTGTACTTCCATATGCCATGGTAGCATATGGAAGAAGGAGCTACTTACCTCGTGGAACAAGACCACTTGGTCTGAATCCCAGGTGTATATTATTTGGCAATGAATGATAGAGTTAGGCAGCTGGGTGTTTCAGTTGTATTGTTGGTGAATAGGGTGTAGTACAACCTCTGTGCAGAGTCACGATAAGCACTTGAGGATTGCGCAAATACAGAAAACATAAAAGGCCTGCGCAAGAACTAGCCCAATGCCTGTAACAGGGCTGGGCATTCACAAGCACACAGAACAGCTGATGAGCATAGAATGTTGGTGCTTGACAGAGGAGGCTGGGGTCCCTTATGAATGCCTACAGTCACACAGGCAACTGAGGATGAGCTAGATCCCAACAACCTGAGTTCAGGGCCAGCAACCTTCCCAGTCTGCTGACTACCTATCTCATAGAAAACACTGTAAGCCATGATTCACATTCAGCTTTTACCATGTCCTTGGAACTATCTTAACCAATGTCCCATCATTGCTAGTGACAATGGGAAGTCTCTAGGTTTTGCCCCCCAAGTCTCCCTCTCAATCTATTTATCTTATCCCATTGTTGCCCACTTGCAACTGATACCATCCCCTAACTGAGACCATTTTACCAAGGCCCTGATTCTAACCACGTATATAATACCTAGCACCAGGATGCCAGCAATCTGAGTTGACTTGCAACAGCTTGGTTGATGTTTGTAAAGTACTAACCATATTATGAATTGTCTCACAAGTGAGACAGAATATTTTTAATTAAAGAAGAAATGTAATAAACAGTTGCTCTCTGGGGCATTTGATAGGCAGAAGAAGAGATAGCCACGCACACAAATATCACAAATCTGTGATCAATATAAAAAGGACTGAGTGTTGTGGGTCACTGACTCTTAGGGCCACTCTAAGATACAGGTGAGGTGTCACACAGCTTCCCAAATCTAGAGAGTAGGGGAAAGGGGATCCTTTTCAACCCCTTCACTGTCCACTGAGAAGCTAGAGCATTCTGGGACCACTCAGGGCTGCTGGGTGGCTTCAAGGACACTGGGGTCACAAAACAATGCCATTTGCCAGATGGCAGGAGCTGCCTGGGGGAAGGAGAAAGGCCGTCATTGATGCCAAGCTAGACAGGAAACGTTTTTTCTGAGTTAAAGGAAGGCATGCCTTGTTCTGTTTGGAAGCAGCAGATGGACTCAATTTTTCAGAACTCCATCATTTGTGGGTCAAAGACCCTTCAGAGCACAGAATGCCATCTGAGGGCTGGTACCGCAGAAACAAAGAGACACGGTGGCAGATAGCATTGCTTAGCTCCCGTGGCTTCACAGATGCTTAATAAGCCAACCGAGGGTCCCCAGTGGGGTCATAAATTCTAGAATAAAAATCTTTACTTGTGGCACTTTCTAAGGATGGCTGCCAACACGAATATTTTAGGGCAGTGGAACGAGTCCATAGGGCACCGTAATGGTGAATACATGCCATTCCACATTTGTCCTTACCCAAAGAATGGACATCAGGAAGGAGCCTCAGCAACAACCTGAGGTTTGGGTGAGGGCAGTGGCCTGGCAGAGTCATCTGTCTTTGCAAATGTGCCACTCTGGGTGGGAGATGTTGCTTGTAGAGGAGGCCATGCAAGAGTGAGCATGGGGGTATGTGGGCACCTCTGTGCTTTCCTCTCAATTTCACTGTTTGCCTAAAAATGCTCTAAAAATGTAAATATCTGAAATACTTTGATACTTGTATGCACAGGTGAGGCTAATGTCCCCATCAGGAGTCAGGATCTCCCACTAAGTACTAAGTATTCACAGTCTAGAGTCACTTGAAAAGAGTCTTGGTTAGTTAACTTCTTTATCAGGTTTGTCTGTGAGGGACCCTCTTGATCATTTATTGATGCAGGAGGTCGCAGCCCGCTGTGTGCTGTGTTCTATTCTGAAGCAGGTGGTCCTGAGTTATATTTTAAGAAACCAGCTAAGAATTAGGCAACGAGGGAGCCAGAGAGCCAGCCAGTAAGTAAGCTTTATGGTTCCTACCATTAGATTCTTGCCTTGAGTTCTGTGCTGACTTCCCTCAGTGGTGGAGTGTGATGAAGAAGGAGGAAGAGGAAGAGGAGGAAGAGGAAGAGGAGGGAGAGAAGGAGAAGGTACCAAATAACATCTCTTCCCAAGTTGCTTTTGGTCAAAGTATTTAATCACTGAGACAGAATGAAACATAGGACAACCTTGTAAATGTTTCTATCAATTGAGTAAAAGCTTCAGAAGGTAGTTCATAAAAGTTCTTATGCCAGGCACAGAGACAAAGGCCTCAGTATGCATACACAGCCTGTACAGATAGTCTCTTGGGTCACCTCCACTGGGCCCAGCTAATATAGAGTTAATTGAATCTCCCAAAATGCTTGTCCAAATCCCCAGTACCTATGTATGCACTGACTATTTTCCTTGATGCTGGCTAAAGCACCCTTAAGGGATATTTGTTTTGGCTCATAGTTTTAAGGGATACAGTCCATGTTGGGGAAGGCCTAGTGGTAAGGTGGGAGAGTGCAGTAAGGGCTTGTTCACATTTCATAGGCCAGGGTGCAGAGAGAAAGAGAGAGAGAGAGAGAGAGAGAGAGAGAGAGAGAGAGAGAGAGAGAGAGAGAGAGGAGAAGAGAAGAGAAGAGAAGAGAAGAGAAGAGAAGAGAAGAGAAGAGAAGAGAAGAGAAGAGAAGAGAAGAGAAGAGGAGAGGAGAGATCCTGGTTCCCAGTTCACTTTCTCCTCCCTCCCCCCCCTTTTTTTAAATTCCACCCAAGCTCCCAGCCCATGGAATGGTGCCTCCTGCATTCAGGTAGATCTTACCCTTCTTCAGTGACTCTCTAAGTTACTCTCATAGACACACCCAGGGGTGTGCCTCAGACTCCTAGGAGATTCTAAACCCAGGTAAGTTGACAACAAAAATTAACCATCTCACTGTGCATATGGCCTTTATTTGGAAACAGAGTCATATCAGAAGATTAAGTGAAGAGGAGGTCATTATTATAGATCCTAATCCAATATGACTGGTGTTCTAATAAAATGGGTAGAATTAAGCTGAGTGTCTTGGCCCCTACCTGTATTCCCAGCACTTGGGTGTGGAGGCTAGGCAGGAGGCTTGCTATTAATTTAAGCCTGAGCTATACATAATTAGCTCCATGAAAACCTAGGCTACGGGTTGAGAACCTATCCCAAAAGACCAAACATGAATTAGTTATTTGAATAAGCAGTTAACTAAATAGACAGGGAAGGCAGCATGGAGAAGTGACTGCAGAGAGCAGGGCAGTGCCTCCACAAGCTGTGGCATGCCAAAGTCTGCCAACAAACCTTCAGGAGCTTAAAGCAAAGCAGGAACACATTGTCTCCCACATGCCCTGGAAGAAACCATCTCTGCCAACCACCTGACCTGCAATTTCAGCCTCCGGAGCTCCGAGCCTCTTTGTCAACCTGCCTGGTTTGTGGCACTTCACCTTCTCAGCCTTAGGAAAGGAACGCACCATCCTTGGCATTTCCTTGTCCAGGCACCTGATAAAGTAGACATTCAGGTCCTCCCAGCTGAAGCTACCAACATCACAGGCTACAGATGCGCCATTGCTACTGGGTCCTGATTGCATTTCTAATGCACAGAGCATACTGTATACAGTGCTGTTTTAAAACATCAAGTATGAGAGCATTTAGCACATAGCAATGGTGAGTGGCAACACCACTTCACACTGCTGACTTCTAACCAACCTACATTCCATCCTCTTCCTTCCTTGCCTGATGAAATAACTTGAGCTGAGTGTCCTTGGAAATCACATCATACAACCTGAGAGTTTCACCAGGCAGCTTGATACTCACGCTTAAGTAAAAACAAATTACCCCACAGTCCCAACTCCATACAAATCAAACAGCTTTCATTTTCCCTTTCAATCTCGTGCATACATAATTTGCACAGGGTTTATTTAAGATTCATTCAACATAGTTAGAATCAGAACACTCATAATTTTGGAGTCTGCTTCTTCAACTTGCAATTTATCATAGCATTTTCTATGTTGCCCCACAATCTTTATACTATTTTAATTGGCCATAAAGAATTTTCCACAAGTAATTGTACCATAATTTACTCAATCACTGTCCTTTTGACCAACATAAAAACTTTGATGTGAATCTTCTTTAATTGCAACATTTTAATTGTTGCTCTAAATAAGGGTTTGGCAAACTATGGCCCGAGAGCCAAATCCACCCACCCACTTTTCTACTGCCAGTGAGCTAATGATAGTTTTCAAAGTTTTTAAGTAGTGAAGGAAAAAAAATTTAAGTATAATATTTTGTGATATTGGAAATTGTATGACATTCAAAATCCAGTGCATATAAATAAAGTTGTATTGGAACACAGCCATGGCTATCACGCACACGCTACCTCCAGTTACTCAATTGCTTACAGACTTGGAGGACATAGCAGAGGATAGTGTTAGAAGCTTAGATTTTGGCAGCCCTAACAAGCTGGGCTTAGCCATCTATCCCCAGGAAGCCAACTGGAGTAATAATGAAAAACAGAAAAAAAAATAATTATATTCAATGTGGCCACGCTGGGAAGAGGAACAAAGAGGTCCAATGACCTCTTCAGTGTCGCCAACACTATCTTCTATGTGCTGATATGAAGTTTGGATTACAGTAGAAAGCAAGAGGTGTGCACAGCTAAGGGTCAGGGTGTGGCCTCGCCCATCCTCGCTGTCTCAGTGCCAGGCTCTCCTGCAAGGTGTTCTGACATGTTGTGAGAATTGGTAAGATCTCTTCCTGGAGACGAGTTCCTCCCCTGACTGGCACCAGGGCTTCAGATTCTCTTTCCCCCAAGCCCAGCATGAAATTTCTGGGGAAATTCTAATTTGAAGGGGTCTAGTGTTTCAATAGTCTGGTGAGCAAAGAGAAACTCATGACCATTTAGAGTGTCTTCATTCCTTCCAGGATGGTGGTTACAAAGACAGAATTAGACTGTCTTATTTCCTTCCAGGATGGTAGTTGCAAGGACAGAGTTGGGTAAGCTGAGACGAGATAGAACGGCCAACAGATCTTAAAATAGTTGATATCCAGCCTATAGAGAATAGTTCCCAAAACCTAGATCTAAAATCATATTTAACCACTAATTCCCATTGCCCCCAGAATTCATGCCCAAGGTCATCTCATTGCCTGGCGTGGGTCTCTACTGCTCCTCTTTCCACCCTCCATTAACAATTTATTTATTAGGAAGTTTTCTAAAGTTCCTGTCCTGTGCTGAATATCTGTCATTTTGAGAGGCTATGAAGGATATTAAATCTAAACAAGACAACATCCTTTCTTTCAAGGAGTCTGAAGTCAGACCAGGTGGTTTTGCAAAGACACAGTAAGAGCATGGCATGTTTGAGATCTGAGCCTGAGGATGCAGCTGAGTGGTAGATAGAGCGTTTTATCACTTAGCATGAGAGAGGTCATGGGTTCCATCTGCAGCAACACACACACACACACACACACACACAGCTGGGGTCTTCCTCTATTGTTCTCCTCTATCACCTTTTGAAGCAGTGTTTCTCTCTCGGTCCGAGGCTCTGGTTCTCTCAGCTACACTGGAAGCACCCCAGCAAAGCGCCAGCCATGGTCTTGCCTCCGCCTGGCATGGGAACTGACAAGAAGCCCAGTTTGTGATGTGGATGTTGGGACCCAAACCCTTGTCTTCAAAATTGTGAAGCAGTCACTCCCCACTGCTGAGCCACGTCTCCATCCCTCCTTTTCATTTTTCATTGTCTCAGATTGATGGAGGCAGCAAACCTTTGAGAATGAGCAAGCGGGCCATATGATACACTCATCCAATCTCCAGTGAGATTGGGTCTGGGGTCTTCGGCAGTCATCTCTGCCTCCTCCCAGTACTGGCACCTGACACAAGTGGTCATCATTTTGATACACAGAGCAGGTACAAGCCTTAAGGTTGAGTGAGCAAGAAACAGGAGCTATTTTTAAGCTCCTGTAACTGGATTTATCTAATTTCAAGGCTCATCTTCTAACCTAATGCAGAAAAGCTCACCAACTTCACGTGGACTGAATTGTTTCCCGTCCCCTCTGCCAACTCAGGCTTCCTCTGCCCTCTCACTGTCATTGTCTCCTTTCCCGTTGGCAGTCCTTGCCCCTGTCACCATTGCTGTGGGTTTTCAGTAGTCAGTCCACATTCTGCATCTTCGTTTTGGTCCCCTGTGCCTGGCAGCACCCTTGTAGCCAGTTGTGTTCCTCTCGTAAGGTTCAGGGCCTTTCAGGTTCTGAAAGCCTGTTTTAAAGGGTCATTATAAGAAAGGGACTCCAGATTATTATACTTAGATGGTAGGGTAGGCAAGATGGCTCAGAGGGCAAGACACTTGCAGAGCAAGTCTGACGATCTGAGTTTGTTTCCAGGAACCCAGGAAAAAGGGAAAAGAGAGAACCTATAGAACCAACCCTTCCCTATCTTTTAACACTAGTGATGCTGATGTTGATGTTGATGATATGATGGTGGTGGTGGTGGTGGTGGTGGTGGTGGTGGTGGTGGTGATGATGATGATGATGATGATGATGATGATGATGATGAAGAGAAAGAGGAAGAGGAGGATGACAACATAGCCACTACTATATGACATAGATTAGACAAGCTTCTACTTTCCAGAAGCTTCTCAAGAGAAAACTCAAGAATTGTCCAAACCTGTGTGTGCGTGTGCGTGTGCGTGTGCGTGTGCGTGTGCGTGTGCGTGTGTGTGTGTGTGTGTGTGTGTGTGTGTGTGTATGTGTTAAAGTAGCCTCAACTGGGAGGACCTGAATGACTACTTTATCAGGTACCTTCTCCTCCTCTTCCTCCTCTTCCTCTTCCTCTTCCTCCTTCTTCATCACACTCCATCACTGAGGGAAGTCAGGGCAAGAACTCAAGGCAAGACTCTAATGGTAGGAGCCTCCTCCTGAAGGTGAGTAGCTATGGGCACACACCTTTACCGCTTTGGGACTCTACCACCCCGGGGTTCTGAATGTAAACTACCAAGGAACACGTTGTACTTCCCAGCCATAGACCAATATGGATGGCCTCAAAACTCTGTGGCTTTCCCATCACCCCGACTTCCACATCTCAGCTCTCTGATTATTCACAAACCTGAAAGACAGATCTGATTGCCATGAGCTTGCCAACCTCCCCTGATCAAGGACAGGGAGAGATGGGTAAAGTGACCAAGACATGATTATCTCAGCCCAATATCTTTAGCAGAGGATGAAGCAGACCAGCTTCACAGAGGTCTCTAAATAGCTACCTACTGAGCACATGGTATCTTGCCTAATCAGTATCTTTCATGGCTGCCATGGAAACCAATTTCTTAGAGTTCAGGATGCTGGAAGTCCAAGACCAAGGCTTTAGGAAGTTGGCTTCTTCTCAGACCTCTCTTGGTGGCATGTGACCAGCCATTTCTCTTTCTCTCTAAGGACATGCCATCATGGCCTTCCCCACATGACCCATTTAATGCCTTCAACTCCTAATTCCTCACATTCTGAGGTCCTGGGGGTTAGGACATTTTTCAGGGGGAAAAATATCTCAAAAGATAAAACAAATACATCCTTCTTAACAGAGATATCTAATAATTCTATTTATATAAGATTCCTCTCAGAGCCAGGCAAGGCAGCATAGATTTATAATCCCAGTCTTTGGAAGGCTGAGGCAGGGGGATCACGAATTTAAGGGCAATCTGAGCTCTTTGGTAAGATAAGACTCTCCCTCAAAAAATATTTCTCTCTTCAAGTGAGGCCAATGCATCTCATCACACATGGGAAGACAGAAAGCCATGAGAACAGAACATACATCGTAACTACTTTATTATTATTTTCCCACCAATGGGTAGAGAACCGCTCACTGTGCTTCAACGCCATCCTCAATTTGTGTCCAATGACTTTCCTTCTGTTCTGCCCTTTTCTGACTTAGGTTAGTCACTGCACATTCACACTTTTCATGGCGTAGGTAGGGGATTTTAACCATCGATTTTATTATCCAGTTATGTTAATGGTCCGTGAAATAACATGTGAAGAAGCCCATTAAACACTGTGAAAGTTTCCATTTCTTACAAATGAGGGAAGAAGATGGAAGGCCGACATAACTCATTGCTGAGGAGAGAGGCTGACCTTCATCTTCCAATGTCCTTCTGGGAGAAACAGCTTAGACCACTGAGAATTCTTCATTTGGGGATTTGGGGATGATGGATACTTAGGCATTAGCAAGCAGCATGGGAGTTATGTTTAATATCTTGTAGTTGAGATGAGCGTTTAATCCAAATGTTAACTTTTTCCTTTCCTCTGAATGTGTCTGGTTTCTGATATATAGTTTGTTGCATGCACATAGCCTGCTAGCCCCAGGTACAACCTGATTAGAAAAGGTCAAAGTATAAATTTGTAAGCGGCTTCCACCTAGAGCTTCCTCAACTGAACGGAATAGCATCCCTGCCCTAAGCCCTCAGAGACCCAGGACAGCAATGGATTCTAAGGCCTGCATGTTCTCGAATGTTTGCCGGCCTGCTACTCATTTCTGCAAGCTGTTACAAAACAGACTTAGAGATTCTTCTGTCCATCCAGCCTCCATAGTCTCGTGGATGTCTACCTCATGGCCCACCACTTCTAGGAAGTGTTATTGCCTCTTTTCTTCTTCACGAACCTTTTCCACTGGAGACCCTAAGACTTGGGCTAGCATTCCTATTCTTCCTCCCTCTGCGACCACTTTCTTGGCTTTTGCATGCAATCTCAAGGATTACCTGAGAAACATGGATAGAATTCATGGAAAACATGGATGGAATATATAGGTATATAATATATGAATATAAATCACACATTTATAGGTAACAGGCCATAAAAACATTTATTTTAAAGCAATTGTTTGAACGTGTGTGTGTGTGTGTGTGTGTGTGTGTATGTGTGTGTGTATGTGTGTGTATCATTATTTAAAGACAAAAGCAAAGTTGCATGCAAATTAATGGGATAAGTGTGCTTGTTTATTCTTACTTAAAGATTTACATCTTGACCAAATATTTGATACTGCCAGGACATAGAGCAGCAACATTTTTCAGAGATGACTGACATTTTGATTTATATTCATCCATGCTGAGCATATCACCTTGCAAAAATAACTTATACCGAATGGTTTAGGACCATTCCAGAACTTGTTGGGAATCCTTTCCTAATCCCTAATTAAAATTCATTTAGTGTTTCTTTCTTTTATGAGATTCAAATCAGCAATTTAAACTAATTTTTAAAAACAAGCATCCTCACACTGTACAACCTAAAGATATACTGATTTGAAACCCAACCTCCTAAGGAATTATGGTAGAAAGGCGGTTAAATCCTTTGCTTTCTGTAATGAAACCACCATGCTTCTAAAAGAACAGAAATCTTGTATGTAGAGCCCTGCCGTTCATAACAACCATCTCAAAATCTAAGCCTTGGAGTCTTGGATAGTTCTCTGCAGTATAGTAAGGCCTGCTGGCGTGCTCTGTACAGAGGGAGCAAGCCAGAGAGCCAAGGCTGCAGAAGAGTCACACACTAGTAATGCCCTAAACTAGTTACACCTTAGACTTTGGATCAATGCTTGTTGATTGCACATTCAGTAATCTTTTACTAATGACGAAGTTTTCATGACTCCTCACACTCATTTGTACAACTTCATATGGGGTCATGACCCACCATTTAAAAATCCTTGCTTCAGATAACCCTGCCCAATAGAGACAAGGAGAAGAACACTGAATTCTTTTTGATGTTCATGAGGGAGTGGAGCATTAGCACAAGGTTGGTAAGTCAGCAGTTTGAAGCATAGAGGGTTATATAAGGCACGCTATAGGCCTTATTTAATCCATCACTTATTAAAGCTTTTGAAGTAACTGTCATTGTGGAATTCTTTGTACCAATGAGAAAACAGAGGCTGGAGGAATCACTGTCACACAGCAATATGTGTATCAGAAGATGGAGGCTTTGGGCACAGCTGGACATAATCCTATTCTCTAATCTCTACTGTGCAAGCCCAGAATACATAATTCTGGAGTCAAATTTGCCATTCCACTTAGCTTCCTGGGCTTCAGCTTCCTTGTGAAACAATTAGAAGCTTTGGTTAGGTTTTCTCTGGGCTTAACATTACAATGTTCTAGTTTTCACTCTACAGCACAAAGGCCTGGAAAGTCCTTTTATACAGATGGAAAACCTGAAGAAGCCATTGCCTGTTCCTAAGACAGAAGGCAAGGATGAGAATAACAATGGCTTACAGCCCTTGTAATGTGTAAGTTGATGAAAGTATGCACCTCACAGAGAAGAGGAGAATGCGTCATAGTTTGCTGGGAGGTTGAGAGGAGACACACAACCTTTCAGGCCCCTCAGTTAATGGAGCAAATGAAGTCACAGAAACACTTGAGGGGCCATCTTCAGTTAATGGAGCAAATGAAGTCACAGAAACACTTGAGGGGGCCATCTTCACCCAATTGCCAAGCTTTTAGTGATGCTTCTCTTCTGTCCATCCTACAGCCTCCTCCATTCTCCTAGCTACTGAAGAGTCGACATCTGCAGAAATAGGCTAGTGGATAGGAGCATCTGCAAGGTAAAAGGAAGGAGGATCAGAACCCTGTGTTTCTCTCATACTTCAAGACCCCATTGCAGGGCTCCTATATCTGTTGCCTTGGCTCCCTTTGAGTAAAGTTATCCTTATCTTCTTTTTTAAAAAAAAATATTAGAAACAGCATTAATGGTGCTTGGGTCAGATAGATTTCAAGCAGGCACAAAGGGAATAGGAGATGGTTGACCAGGAGCCAGGGCACGGAAAGTTTACCGGCATCAGAACACTAATGGGCATATCTCTGGCCAAGACTATTAGCTTCACTGGATCCTTGTTCCAAAAGAGCTGGAAATTCTCTTCCTAGGATCATCATCTTCTCTGTCTGAAATCCAACAACACCCAACCAAAGTTAACCAAAACAAACGAAAGAAAAACGCAGGTTCCAGTACCACTGAACTCGAAAGGATGGAGGTGGACTTGGCCCCAGAGTTCCTACAAGTTCACTTTATTTTCTCCCAAAGAAGACATGTGTGACTGCCAGCAGCTCCAACTTTTACTCCCTCATAGCTTTGGGCATCCCAGGACAAAATCACAGTCTTTTAGAAAGTTGGACATAGCACGGAGGCAAGACAAGAACTAGCATCTCCAAGGTCCTAGGCTTGATCCCTAGCAACACAAAGAGAAGAGGAAAAAATAAAAATAACATGATTTATTAGTCATGACTGGTTTTATTTTATTCCAGAATTGAGAAATATCCTAGGCCATATTACAGAATAACTCTTTTGAGTTGCTAAGCAAAGAGTTGTTGGTTTATGGTTATGTTTTAGAGTGGTTTTGCTGTTGCTATTGAAGCTGATTTAAAGAAAAAAACTGTTTGAAGAAAGCACAAACAAAACACATACAGATTAACTATTTTGAAGTTATTTTCCTTATAAGATGATGATAGATAGAAGTGTAGAAAACTAAGATTTGTTAACATCTAGTTGCTTTAGATTACCTCTGTCTTGCTTTATTTTTGAGACATGACCTCAATATGCTGGCTTTGAAATCACCACCATACTGCCTTGGTCCGATCAGTGCTCCAGTTACAGGTGGGTTCCACTGGTCACCTTGAGTATTTACGAAGGATAAGGAACAGGAAGCTTCATTCTCAGCCCACTTGCTAACTGAGACCAACCTGTTGGGAAAGTTGGTTGTTATCTCTTCTCCTGATGTCTTACAGGGTCAGATAAGCAGCTGACCAAGGTGAACTTCACCAAGGTGAAATTTTAGCCTGAGGAATTCTGTTTTGAAATTAGCCTGGGCCTTCTTTAATGTTGGTTTAATGTAAGAGGGGGAAAAGTGACAGGTTTAGTCATCATGGGTTGCAAAATCTGGAATCAAGAGAGTCTGTTGGTTTCACTTAGATGGCATATCTAGTTCAAGTACTGAAGGCTAATTAAGTAATGAAAGCTACCTCTGGTGGAATGACACACAACTGTCTCCTCCCTTAAAGAGTTACATGAGGGGCTCAAGAGATGGCTCAGCCTTTAAGAGCACTGACTACTCTTCTAGAGATCCGGAGTTCAATTCCCAGCAACCACATGGTGGCTCACAACCATCTGTAATGGGATCTGATGCACTCTTCTGGTGTCTAAAGACAGCTACAGTGTACTCATAGACATAAAATAAATAAATACATCTTAAAAAAAAAAAAGTTACTTGAGTCAGGCAAGCCAATCAACTGGCCAAAGGACCATCCATTGGGATCAGACTCACCTTCAGCCAAGCAAAAGAGGTAGAAGAAATACTTAGCCTTTTAATGAGATTCTATGCTTTTCCTTTTCACAATTCCCACTCTCCTAGTGCAGTCCCAACAAGCTGAATCCCAACTCAGAAATGTGTAAGGACCTTTGCGGGAGGGGTGTGTGTCTGATTTTTGCCTGCTGGCCAGAGCCTAGGCCAGAGCCTGCTTTCCTCTGGTTCTGTGAGCATTCACTCTCTCATGTAACAGCTTTTTACCCTGTAGCTGACTCAAGCACATGACATGGCTTATTTTCTTTCTCTCCTCCTCCTCCTCCTCCTCCTCCTCCTTCTCCTGTTAAGCTGCCAAGGTTTGCAGCTTGCCTGCCCTGGAAGATTTCTCTTAAATGCAAATAAAATTGTCCTGAGTTCCCATTTGAGTCCATTCTTAAATTCTTTCATTAGTATGATGGAGCCCCAAGGGGGGACCTCGATTTCCCTTGGATCATAGGGTGACTGATAGAACTCCCACCAACATTTCCGGTAATACCTGTTACTAAGCACTGGGAGGTTTCCCTCCTGATTTCCTTGGGTTTTTATTCAAATGTCTGCTTCTTTGGCCATTACCTAAACTTATCCCTCCACCCCCTCCAATTAATCCTCAGCTTCCCTTATCCTAACAGTACTTACCTACAAATACAGAATTTGTCTACCAAAATGTTAAGATTCTCACCCATCTCCTGCCCCTATATTGTATGCGCCGTGCCATGGGGTTATTGTATGTTTTACTTAGTAATATATCTCAGTGTCTATAGTAATTCCTGGCACACAGGATCCAAGAACTATTTGCTACCAAGTGAATAACTGAATAATTTGATTTTTGGCCTCCCTTCACTAGGATGTGGTCCCTCCCCCATAGCAGGGATTTTGATTGCTGGGGTTTTGGGGGGATGGGAAGGTTGTTTGTTTGTTTTGGTACAGTTGTGTGTTTGTCTGTTTGGTGCAGTTGTGTGTTTGTCTGTTTGGTGCAGGTGTGTGTCTGTCTGTTTGGTGCAGGTGTGTGTCTGTTTGGTGCAGGTGTTTGTTTTGGTGCAGGTGTTTGTTTGTTTGGTGCAGGTGTTTGTTTGTTTTGGTGCAGGTGTTTGTTTATTTGTTTGTTTGTTTGGTGCAGGTGTTTGTTTGTGTGGTAGTGGTTGTAGTTTTTAGGGGAACAAAGAAATTCCAGCCCAGAGGCTGTGGACTGAATACCTGTTGACTTGATAAATCAGTGAATCTCTACTACCTTGTTGGTGGCCTAATCACAGCCCTCTCTGTCTCCATGGCTACAGTAATTCAATTCCTTGATTTGATTCCCCAAAGTGGCATTTGCCTACTTTGCATCCCTGACCTGGAGTGAAGTCCATCTAGTCTTAAGATTCTAATAGAAGGTGGTAGCTGATGCCCCACTCTCCTCTCTGTTGATGTGATAAAATACGTGGACAAAAAAAACCTAGAGGAGGAAGGAACGGTGTGCTTCATCTCACACCGTTCAGGTCACAATCCATCACTGAGAGAATAAAGGCAGGAACCATGAAAAAAGAACGCTGTTTGATAACTCACTCACAGGCTCCCACTGAGTGGCTCCCACTTTCTTTCATAGTCTAGGACCACCTGCCTAGGCACGGCACTGCTCACAGGGATCTATGCCTCCTAATATCAACTAGTGACTGTCTTGATCAAGACAGTCTTCCACAGACATGCCCACAGGGCAGACTGATCTGGCCTGTCCCTCAAATAAGACTCAGGTGATGCTAGGCTGTGTTAGGTTAACAGTTACAGTTAATTAGGACAGCTGGGTAGAAAGCAACACCCCATGGCTGGTGTCTACCTGTGGACACTGCCCTGATAACAATTTGGATGAATACATTTGAGTTGCCCACAGAATGTGACCAAAAACACCAGGCTTTAAAGCCATTCTCCCATCTTTTGGGCATCACCTATACTCTGCTGGCATCCTCTGAACTTTTCTTATCTCGTGGTTTAAGGAAAACACAGGTTTTATTCGATGAACACTTTAGAGCTACGATTCTCTAAGCATACTTACTTGACTTCCCGTCTTACATTAGAGGCATCACAGTTGGATTCAGTTTTCTTTTTGTAAGCATCCATATGTAAACCTCCTATTACACTAAACCTTTGCTCTTCCCTCACTCTGGATGCCCTGGTTACCATAGAGATGCTCACATATAACTTGGTTAATTGTGTAAACAGCATATATTTCTGTCTCTCTTAATCTTTGTAGGCAGCTTTGTTCCCCCCTTTTGCATGGGAAGTTTTGATCCTAGCATAGGTGAATCCCGAGCACTGTGTTTACAGAGCCAGATGCCAGATGTTCCAACGATGAAATTATAGTTCTCTTGATGAACTGACTGCCCTCCTCCTAAGTCAATAGTCAATTAATTCAGATGTACAAGAGATCGTCGTTAATAAGCTGGAACCTGAATTCACAAGATCAGAGTTTCAGTTTCAGCTTAATTATCAGAAACTTAAGGCCACCTTATTATAGATAAAATGACAGGGAAAAATGGGGAACCAAAGCTGAAGACTATTACATGCCTTTCTCTGTAATCACTGTTTAATAGCCAAACACCCCAGAATGTTTACTGTTCTTATTTTTCTTGAAGAAAGTTGCCTTTAAAAATACAAATACTAAGAATATACCCTTACTAAGAATTATTTCACTTTACCTGAAATTCAGATTTAAGTGGACATCTGTAATTTTATTTGTAAGTCTATCAGTCCTATTATTGGAGATACAATTGATCAAATACTCACTGAACCATTTTAATTCTTCCTCATTGTATGTGTGTTATGTTTGGGGTGGGGAGATGATGATGATGAAGAAGAACTATTAAAGTAAAGGGGAAAGTGTCACATGGGAACTAATGAATCTGATGAGGGGTGAATTGAGGTCTTGGGTGCTGGCTCCTTAGCACAATGTAGGATCCCTGAAACATGGGCGTGCAACAGAAGACCTTCTATCCAGTTGCACAGGGACAGAATGAAGAAAGTATGCTGTGGTCTTGAGGCCTTTGTTTTTCACAGTAGAGGGCCAGGTTCTGATGCTGTGCGCTTCCCTTCTGTGGGTGAGTGACATCCCGCAGAGTTCTTTTATTCTCCTGCTTCCCTTTAGCTTTGGCTAGGAATCAAGTTCTAGCATTTGCTCCAACTCAATGGGTGGGTTCACCCGTTCCTTGAACTCGCTGGCCCTGGGAGCCTCCTTTTACACTCTCCATCTGAAAGTGATAGTAACACTGACTCCGATAACTTGGATTACTGTTGCTCCCAGAAGGTGGTGGTATAAACTGATAGGTTGTGACCAATGCAAATATCGCATGCCCATTGGCATCACACTGCTACCATTGGCCCTGTGAGCACAGAAAAGGTAGTTTGGGGTGAGGCAGGGGTTGGGGGTGAGCTGTGTAACAGACGGAAAGCCTTCTTGTCTTTGAAATTTGAATCTTCTAAGAGGTGCCAAGAGGTTTGGGCCTTATGGGAGGAGACTGTACCAGGGAATGACTCCCAGCTGACTCTGGGATTGCCCTTGGGGACTAGCCTGGGACCTAACAGCTGCCATCCTAGGAAAAGCCTGTCTCTCAAGGCACCAAATGGCACCTCAGTAGGTTGTGTTGAAATAATTACCATCCCTGCAGTGAGACCAGATCACTGTTTCAAACCTCTGTCCCATCCAACAAACTGTGTTGAGAAACAATAAACTTGTGGCCTATTACATTTCAAAAGAGAAGAGGGACTGCAGAAGGATCGCTCTTGCTTGCAAGTTTTACAAGATAATCATTTGAGAGGAGGCTGAGATGAGGTGTTCTCAGACTATCCCTGAGCTCAGAGGTATCCTGTCCTTCACTGTGAGCTGCTAGGGGCCTGTTGGGAGCTGGCTCAGTTCCCATTTAGAAGAGGGACTGGGGCCAGCACAAACAGCACTCTGCTTCTGCTTCCTCTACCTTTATTTTGTTCTCTCTTTCCTTGTCTTTGATCAGATGGAAACTGGAGAGAGAACATGTCTCTAGTAGCACATAAGTGAAACTTTCTCCTCCTCCTCCTCCTCCCCCTCCCCCTCCCCTCTTCGTCTTCTTCCTCCTCCTTCCCCCTCCCCCTTCCTCCTCCCCCTCCTCCTCCTCCTCTTTTTCATTTTAAAACAAAAAACATTTACGGCACCTTCTTGAACCAAACAAACAAAACAACCACATCTAAGGGCTGGGACATAGCTCATTGCTGAAGCTTGCTCAGTGAGTGGAAGATGCTGGGAGAAGAAGGAAGAAAAGGAGGAAGATGGAGGAGGGGGGAGGGAGGACTATCTTTGCTTATGAAAATCATTGCCTTGATTTATTTGTGTATGGCTCTTGTCTGTTCCAGTTTTTGTTCCCATGGCCCTCAGTAAAGTTGGTATATTCTAAACTAGATTATATACATGTGTGTTAAGTGCAAACATGCTTAATTTATATGTATTTCCTTGAAGAAGGTCACATGCATATCAAAAGTATTCATTTCTATGCTTCAAAGAGCATAATCAAGAGGGGAAAACCTGTGGAATGAGAGAAAACTTTCAGAAACACTAAGTAAGAGGTTAATGCCTCCAATCTACCCAGAATTCCTTCCTCCAATCAACATGATTAAAAGGCAGAAAACAGCAAAGGATTTAGACATTTCTCCAAAGAAGATTCACAAATGGCCAGAAAGTACATGAGAATAATGTTTAATATCACTAAGCATTAGAGAAATTCAAGTCAAATCCACAATGAAATGCCCCGTCCTATCTGTCAGGATGCTGTTTCAATTTTATTTCTGTTACTGACCAAAAAGCAACATTTCAGAGGAAAGGTTTATTCAGCTACAATTCTAGGTCACAGTGCATCCTTTTCAGGACATCAAGGAAGCAGCTAGTCACACCCACAGTCAAGAACATAGAGAAATTAGAGCAGGGGTGCTATCTACCTTTTCCTCACATAGCCAGCTTTCTCTAGTCTTATGCAAGTTAGGCATCCATCCTAGAGAATGGTACCACCCACAATGGTACCACCCACAATCAAGACAACGGATGCACACAGACTCACTTGATAAAGACAATTACTCAAATGGTTCTTATCTTCCCAGGTAAATCTAAGATGTGGCACGATGGCATTTAACCGAGTTACACATGGCAATTTTAACAGCCAAGTCCTGGCTAACTATTCCAGTGGGTGGAAACAACATAGTACTGTATCTGGCGAGAGTTCCTTGGCTGTGTCATGACATGGTTGATAATTAGGCACATGAAGCATGTGTGTGAGATAGGATCAAATAAAGTACAATTCACCCCTGAGAGTGAAAAATCTGTCCTGTGGTCTACTTGACTTTGTAAAATACTGCCACCTAACAATCCTTTATACTGGGGCCAAGCTTCGAGACCATGTACGTTTGGGAGATATACTGTAATCTAACTAAAGCAACTAGCAGCCACCTGAATAACTAGTAACCATGGAGATGGACCTTCCAGCCTCCTAGAGAGCCTCTAGAAAATGGAAGCTCTGCCCTACACTGCTATCTGGACCTCAGCATCCTGAGAAACAATGATAGAAACCCCACCCAGATTCCTGACCCTGGGAGATAGCATATAGTCATTTAATTTAATTGAGCAGCTGTGAGCAATTAAATGTGGGAATAATTCACCGCAGTAGGTAATAAACACAATCTTTTGGTGTTCTTGGTTAAATGTATAACCTGGTTCACAGTAGGTGCTTCACCAGCCTGGCTGAAATGCCAGGCTGTTTTCCAAACTCAGCCTGATTCTCTGTTAAGCAAACTGTCAATCACATCCCATTGTGAAGTAAAGCAACTCTTTTTAAAATGGCGCAGCCTTCACAGTTAGTGAGAGCAGCCCGTTTCCAGAAGGCACTCCAAATTTATTCTTTTTCTGGGGATAAATTGCCTTTCTCAAAGAATATCAAAATTCACAGACTATTTTGTAATTTCAATGTCTTATTCCAGGAAGTACGGTTCCTTATCTTTCTTCCAAGTAACTAATCAGATAACTTATTAGAAAAAAAAAATTCCCATTTTTCTTAGGGAAATCTGTGCTCAGCATCTCCTAAGTGGTCGAGTATTAGTCTTATTCAGGCTCTGCATAAATACTCCAAATCTCATTACTCTGAAACTCCAGAATAATAGTTCCAGACTATTTAATGACTTGAGTATGAAGAACAGTGGGTTTTGACTACTTTTTAAAATGTATTAAAACTTAAAATGTGCCACTGGACTAGAGATTTCTCTATATCTTTAAGTTCATGTTGATTAAAACTGTTTCTTTTGAGATGTATTTTTATTTAATGTGTAGGAGCATTTTGCACTATGGAGTCCAGAAGAGGCTATTGAATCTCCTGAAATTAAAGTTAACAGGTGCAGGCCACTATGTGGATTGGGGAAACCAAACCCAGGCCATTCTAGACCCAGTTGGTTGATGATGAGGATCAACCATCCAGTTTGAGATGACCTAATCACACCTTAAGAACCTTACGACTCAACACCTTCACACAGTAGGTTTAGTCTCTAACACATGGGCATTGGAGAACACCCTCAGACAATAACTGGCTGTCTTTTCTTTCTCTTCAAATACCCTTATGAGATGGCCCAGATCACCTTGTCAACAAGTGCAAGGAGTAGGAGTTGCACTCAAGAGAATCACAAAGCTGCCTCAAAGGCTACTGCTCTCTAGGGCTTCATGAAGCTTCCCTCAGTCATATTTGCTGCTAGGGAAGCCATGGGCTGCCTGAGACTGAGACTTGGGTTACAATGCCCTCTTCAACCTTCTTGTTTGGTTCAGCTTTGGAGCCCTTGTACAATTTCCAGAACCTACTCTACGTCCTGTCTTGCTCCAGGAGAGTTCTCATGATCAGAGATTAGAAATGCTCCCCTATTCATCTGAAGGTTGGTCTCTGAGAAAGAGCATCTCAACACAGCCTGCTTCTCCATATTGACTGGTTTATTTCTTCCACCCTCATGTTTCCACTTCCTACACTGGCTGAAAGCATCTGTAGATGTCACCTACTGCCTTGTTGATGACATACACACTCACATGTATACCTCAGAGAAACACACACATATCACACACATGCATACCATATATACAACAATATATACACCTCAGAGAAACTCACAGCTCAGAGAAGCTTGCACCTCAGAGAAACACACAGAAACACTTCTGAAACACATAAACACACACCTTACATACCACACATACGTATACAATACATATACGCCTTAGACAAACACATAAATATATGGGCCTCATAAAAGACACACATAAACCATAGATACACTTCAGATAAACATATAATGCCCACACCTTACACAACATACACACATACACGTACATGTCACACACCAGTAGGTATACCCATCCCTGGTGCTTTGACCTCTAACCCTTTCATCTTTTCTGGCACTGGTACTGGGTGAATCAGCAGATTCTCTGGGGATGCTTATGTCTCCCCCTGCCATGCTTTTCCCCACTATTGTCTGGGTTTGTCTTCCTCATCAGGTGAGCTCTTAGGGGCAAGTCATAGCTTCCAGCACTCCACAGAACTTCAGCAGATGTTCCTAGAATGAATGGGTGAGTTCTGCTATTAAGAAGTCACTGGCTGAATTAGTCAACCAGTGTAGCCTACTGACTCCCGACTGATTGGGTCAAATGTTAGGTGTGATGAACTGATGCTTAGCCACTCCCAAGCTGAGGAGTTTCGATGAGGTCTGACATGCATGATGACAGTAGACAATCCCACTGTTTCTAGTCATTATTACACAGCTCTGATAGGGAAAGTCGGCTCTGTACCCTGATGTAACCAGGTAAAATGGTGATTTCTCTGCCTTCCTAAGCTCCTCTTCTCCAGAAAAGACCTTCAGTCCAGCTGGACTAGCCAGGCATCTTCCCCCCATCTCTGAGAGAATGGAAACCTTCAATAAACAGATGTGCCTCCCAGCTCAGAACCACAGAAATTCGGTTATTAGTGTTTATTGCTATGGCCTTTGCCCCAGTCCACTCCAGCAACTGTTTAATCTTTCTAACAGATTGGGTCTTTCTGTGATATGACTGTGGGTAAGTAAAAAGTATTTTCTTGTGGCCTGCCTGTCCAATTTCCTTTTTGTCCTCTAACTGGGGACATTTTCAGACCTCTCTGACCACATACACTTCAAAGTAAAGTCAAGCTTTGATTTCTGCCCTATTAAAAATTTCTTTTTGCAGAAAAATGGACATAGCAGGAAACCTTAATAAAAAAATAATAATAATTAAATTAAATAAAAAATAATAATAAAAAGAAAGAGGGCAAAAAGAAAAAGATGTAATTCCATAAATCGGCATTTAAGACTGGAGGTTCACGACCTTTTAGAACCACACAGGAGGGGCTGGAGAGATTGCACAGTGGTTAGAGCACCTGTTGCTCTTGCAGAGGACTTGATTCAACTCCACGCACCCACATGGTGGTTCACAAGCATCCATGACTCCAGTTCTAGGGATCTGATTCCCTCTTTGGACACCAAACCTGCTTGGGTTGCCAATACACACGAGCAGATAAAGCAGCCATGTGTAAGATAAGGTGTAGAAGCATAACTGAAATTTTAAAACGATCCTTGTAGGAGAGCCAAGCAATGCTAGTCTCCATGTGGAGCCCCCTCCAGTTGGTCTGTGCTTATGTCTTTGCAGAAGAGCACCCCAAATTCCCGCATGGAAACTGTATTCACTGTCTCACATTATAGCATAGAAAAGAGGGGAGAAGGAGAGAAACCTCACAACTTCCCACTAAGAACTGGACCCATCCTCGCAGGATGGAGAGGCATTTCTAGGTGCCCAGCCTTTTGGCTATCATAGAAATAGTGGACCACAAATAATTCATCTTCCGCAGGGCGGTGGTGGCGCACACCTTTAATCCCAGCACTTAGGAGGCAGAGGCAGGCAGACTTCTGAGTTTGAGGCCAGCCTGGTCTACAGAGTGAGATCCAGGACAGCCAAGGCTATACAGAGAAACCCTGTCTCGAAAAAAAAAAAACAAAAATAAAAAATAAAAATAAAAAAATCATCTTCCGCAGGAGTCCCATGCAGAATGCCCGGTGCCTGCAAGTGAAGGCATCCTTTTTCCAGGAAGAGAATATACTGAGCAGTTTACTGGACAAAACAGAGCAGTGGTAAGGAGGGTCAGTGGTGGGCAGGACCACACGGAGCAGACCCCAAGCCAGAACCCCCAAAACTGGACTTACACTGTCCTAGATTCCTTTGTGGTTCTTCTCTCCAATCTGACCACACCGAGTAGATCATCTCCCTTCTCTGTTTTGAACTATCACCTGGGTTTTTAACTGGGGTTGGGTGGCTGGGCTACTCTGATGGAGATCCCAGAGTCTGGGCTTTGATCCTAAAAACCCCAATATGGAAGCTAAGTGTGGTGGGAAGGCTAAGGCAAACACAGCTACACCTGGTGGTGGTTTCCTTCCTCTTTTCTGTTCTTCTGTATGTTGCCTTCCACATATTAGGGTCTAGGATGAAAACAACCCCTTCCTGATTCAGGCATGTGGCCTGATACTTCATAACAGGGGGGTCTGACCTGGAAGGGATTGGAATTGAGTGGAGAGTTTGTTTTTTATGGGGTTTGTGTACTCCATTGTCTGCCTGTGGGCTCACTCTCTCTAGAGTTTTCTAAGTACTAAGTGAGCTTCCTGGGCTCCCAACAGCTGGGTTAAGGGTTAGGGGAGCTTGCATGCAAGTAAGGGTAGGATAGATTGGCAATAGAGTATGTGGATTTCAAAATAATCAGATGACAGCCCATTGGGTGTTCTTCCTGGAAGGAAACATGTCATCTCAGGACATCCTGCAACCTAGGTCTCAGCACACAGGAGATTCATCTGCCCCAGAGGAGCAGAGGGCAGAGAATATGAGACAAAGATGGGGTAGAGGACCAGGGAGAAGGAGAAGGGAACAAGGAAAAAGGGGAGGAGTAGTTGTCCCAGAGGACAAAGAACTGCCTCTGGATAGAGAGGAGACATCTATGCCCCATAGGCAAATGGAGGTTTATAAAGGTAAAGGAGAGACCCTGAGTTAAGATGAGGTGTTTGATTTTAATTGGGCATGTTAATTAGGTGACCCAAAAGGGGCTTTTGATCACCGGACTTCAATACTTTGATAGCTGGACCTTGGTAATCACACCTAAGCAGAAACAGAGAGAACCCTGTAGAAGACCACTTGATAAGGGGTGTTTCTTGTTACCCTGAGTACCCCCTGTCCAGTTCATCATCCTCTGGTGTCCACTTTAACTGGCTTCAGCAAGCACTCTATCAACCAAGGAGAGCAGGAAGAAGGTGTACTCTACAACCAAGGGCTCTGATTCCAGTAGGACCATGAGGAAGGGGAGGGCACTGTGGAAGACAGCTGATTGCATAGCACAAAGACATGCAATGCCAGTGAGCTACTGATTGACAAGAGGCTCAGGAACAGCAAACAGAGCTGTGAGCACTGCCTCCAAGAACACAGCCACTGAGACCCAATCCATGACAGTCACTGCATCTCCATTCATGACAGCCACTGCATCCCCAGCCATGACAGCCACTGCATCCCCAGCCATGACAGCCACTGCATCCCCAGCCATGACAGCCACTGCATCCCCAGCCATGACAGCCACTGCATCTCCATCCATGAGACCTGACCTGAAATAGAGTGATGTCAGTGTTGCTCACAGGTCTCATCACACAGTGAGTCCAAACTCTCCCATCTCCTCCAGGGCTTGCTCTGGCCCAGAGTAGTGCATGCCTGTAATCCTAGCACTTGGTAGGTTGAGACAAGAGGATCAGCCAGCCTGGACTTCATAGCAACACCCTGTCATAAAATAAAACAAATGAGCGAAAGAGAACAGTGAATAAAATCTCCTACCAAACCAAGATCATCTGTCATTTTTACTTAGAAGTTTCATTGAGAGAGAGAGAGAGAGAAATAGAGGGAGAGAGAGAGAGAGAGAGAGAGAGAGAGAGAGAGAGAGAGAGAGAGAGAG